>NW_020954577.1:3949360-4061332 GCF_900497805.2 Vombatus ursinus
TACTATATATGTATACCAGATATTATGTAGGTCTACTGTGAGAGGCCCGGTGTGTGTGTGTGTGTGTGTGTGTGTGTGTGTGTGTGTGTGCGTGCATGCACGCACTGATACATTGGACAGCTGCTGCACATAGACCTTGAAGTGAATCTAGAATTGAAATAGAGAGCGATTGGCCATCCCATCAATAATTGCGTCTCCCAGTCAGGACGATGGGCCTTCTTCATCCACTTGGTTCTCCATGGGTGCAGATGAGGCCCATGAGGGATCTCTGCAACGTTCGAGGGTCTTTGGCAACTGATACGACATAACCCCCACACGGGAACATCAGGAGGACCTTGCTATCTACAGAGAATTTCTCTTCCACCAACTTACTTTTGGAGGAAATTTGACGCTGGTGACAATAACACATGAAAGGGCAGCTAGGTGGCGCAGTGGATAGAGCTCCAGCCTTGGAATCAGGAGGACCTGAGTTCAAATCCGACCTCAGACACATAATACTCACTAGCTGGCTAGCCCTGTGCAAGCCACTTAACCCCAACTGCCTCATCAGACCCTCCTCAGGTACCTGGGGCCTCGAGTCTGTCACCTAACACTGACGTTTCTTCCTCAGTAAAAGAAGGATGATGTTAGCGTCTACCTCCCGGGTTATTGGGAGGACAAAAGGAGTTGACGTGTGTAAAATGTTTTACAAATTTTAATACACTCTACATTTGTGGTGGTTGTGGTTGTTATTATTATCATTACTGGAAGTGACCTCAGAGGCCCTCTAGATCAAGCCTTTCATTTTTACAGATGAAGAACAGAGACTCAACAAGGTTAAATGACTTAGCTAAGGTCACACAGTCATAAATGTCAGAGGTGTGATTTGAACCCTCCTCTTCTCGGATCCGAGTCCAACGACCTCGCCCACCACACCCTGCGGCCTCTCTTGACATCGCCTCGTGAGGAAGCCTCCTGACAGGCTGCATCCACCTGTGTCTTCTCCAGGTCAGAGTATGCCCATTTCTTAGAAGGGGTTGAATGAAAGCCGGAGTGGACTTCCATGTGCCTTGGGAAACCTCAGGCTTTCTCTTTCCCATTTAAAATTCAAAAGCTCAGACGCAGAAATACAGTCGTCCTTCGGTTGCGTTTTCCCAAGGATCTCCAGGGCTGACTTGTGAAAAAAACCTCTGGCTCTTAGGGCCTGACAGGAATTTGGAGGCAGTGAAAACCACCAGTGCATTATTACTGTGCCTTTCAGGAGGCGGGAGGCAGCATCGAACCCGATCCGATCCAGCAGGCATTTATTGAGCTCCTACTCTGTGCAAGGGCACTGTGCCAGGCACCAGGGAGGCACAGGCTAACAAGGGAGACAACCACTGCCCTCTAGGCATTTACATCCTCCTTGGGGGTTGCTGCAAGTGCCCAGAGAAGTGAATACAAGATAATTGAGGAGGGGGGATCCCCAACATCTTACGGTTAGGGAGTGAGGAGAGGTTTCATGGAAGGTGACCCACCAGTCGAACATGGGAGGAAGCGCAGTATTCCAAGCTGCCTAAGTGAGGAGTCTGTGCATTCTAGGTGGGGGGAACAGCCAGGGCAAAGGAAGGGAGGTGGGAGAAGGAAGGTTGAGTTTTTATGGAGGCCAGTTTGCCTGGAATGCAGAATGTGTGAAAGGACTAATACAGTAAGCCTGGGAAGGAATGAGGCTTGTGCAGAATTGGGAAGGACATTAAATGTCAGACAGGGGACTTTGCATTTCAGTCTGGCTTCGAGACCCACTGGAAGGTGTTCCGTAGAGGAGTTGTCATATTTATGCTTTAGGGAGGTCCCAGTGGGGGTCTCATGAAGCCACAGTGTAGAGAACATACCGTCCCCAAGTCCCCCGCCAGTGCTCAGAGTGGTGGGCATGGAGTCATAAAGATCAGAGCTCAAATCATGCCTCAGCCATTTAGACTTTGGGCTAGTCACTTAAATTCTGTCTGCCTCAGTTTCCTCAACTATAAAATGGGAGTGATAATAATAACATCTACCTGCCAGGGCTATTGAGAGGATCAAATTAAATAATATTTGTAAAAGTGCTTAGCACAATGCCTGGCACATAGTAGGCATTTAATTAATGCTTATTCCATTCCCTTTCTCTCCCTTTGTCCCTTACTCAAACTGGTGAGTGGCTATCTGAATGGACCAGATGGGCAATGTCACTCCTCTCCTGCCTGGATCTAGTCCCAAAGATGGAATGATCTCTCTTTTTCTTTTCTTCAATAATGGTATGTATTTTCCTATCTTTAGAATAGATCATTGATCCCTTTGGAATTTATTGCAGGATATGGTGTGAGATGTCCATTCTCCAGGTGCCCTTGGCCATGCCGTCTGGGCTCGTGGCATACCCTTGGCTGCTGTGATTTACTGGACTTCTCTAGGATGGCGCTTCAGCATCCACTCCGGCAGTGAGGGAGACTGACCTCTGACATGCTCCGGACAGCTGCGGGGCCCAGAACGCCTGCTCTGGGAAGCATGACAAGCATTTGGGGACCAGCTGTCTTTCCTTAGCCTTCTCTGACTTAACAGTCGCTGTCGTGGGCTGCTCCGGAGCCTCTCGAAGCTTCCTGGGTGTTCTGTAAACACTTAGTGACGACCAGAATAGGCTTTCATTTCTCTGGTGCTTACAGGAAAGCTTAACACCTCTTACAATGGATATAATCGAGGCCCCTTTTTGGTAAATAAAAAATGAAGCACAGAATGTTCCCAGCCTTTTCTCCCATTCTTCTTCCCACAGATTTTCCCCCTTTGTGCTAGAGTACTGAAGGGAGGTTCTGTGTCGGCTTCCTACAGTTGCGAGCTGCCTTCACGTGGGTCAGAAATTGTTCTTTGACATTATTGGAATTAAAGAATCTCCAGGCAGCAAATAACACATATTGTGTCTGACTAGCAATGTGCCTGATGCTCATAGCTAGGCGAGGTTTACATAACCAAAGGTGCTGCTGTTTGAGAGGAAGGGAGGAAGGAGGAGAAATGGATGTAAGAAGGAAGAGGGGAAGGTCTGCAAGAGGAGTGGATCTGCTGATAATTTGAAAATGATAGTGTGAGGGGGCAGTGGTGTAACTCAGGAAGGGCTAGGCAGACACTCCTAACTGGAGTCCACGAGCTTCTTTCTGTTACTATTGCAATACTTGCATTTTAATATAAATGGCTTCTTTTGGTGTTTTTCCTGTCCTTCAGTCTTTTCAATCCCTACTGACTCTCCGTGATTCCACTTGAAGTTTTCTTGGCAAAGACACTGTAATGGTTTGCTGTTTCCTTCTCCAGCTCATTTGACAGATGAGGAAACTGAGGCAAACAGGGTTAAGTGACTTGCCCAGGGTCACACTGTTATTAAGTATATGAGGCCAGATTTGAACTCAGGTCTTCCTGACTTCAGGCCCAGCAATCTATCCCTGTACCACCTACCTGCCCCTACCTGATATATCTTATCTTACACATTTAAAAAGATGATTCTGAGAAGAGATTAATAAGCTTCACCTAGGCGGTCCATGGCACAAAAAAAAAGGTTAAGAATCCCATGATTAGAAGGACAGGTTGCCTGGGTAAAGCTAAAAAAGGGACGTGTAGAGTTCATATCTACCCCATGGTTTTTTTTTTAGGATATCTCTTAACTTTATCTCAATTAGTGTTACTTGGTTTCTTGAATTTTCAATTTTTTCAATAAATGCCATTTTTAACATTTGCCTTAACATTTTTTTGAGTTCCAAATTCTCCCCTCTCCCATGAGAAGGCAAGCAATTTGATATAGGTTATACATGTGCAGTCGTGCAAAACATATTTCCGTATTAGTCATGTTGTGAAAGAAAACATAGACCAAAAAAAACCCCAAGAAAAATAAAGTTAAAAAAAGGATGCTTTGATCTGCATTCAGCCTCCATTAGTTCTTTCTCTGGAGGTGGATAGCAGTTTTCATCATGAATCCTTTGGAATTATCATTGCATTGCCGAGAATAGCTAAGTCATTCACAGTTGATCATCATATGAGGTTGCTGTTACTATGTATACTATCCTATTGGTTCTACTCACTTCACTTTGGATCGGTTCATGTAATTCTTTCCAGGTTTTTTCTGAAACCATCCTGCACATCATTTCTTATAGCACAAAAGTGTTCTATCACAATCATATACCACAACTTGTTCAGCCATTCCCCAGTTGATGGGCATACCCTCAATTTCTAATTCTTTGTCACCACAAAAAGAGCTACTATAAATATTTTTGTACCTTTAGGTCCCTTTCCTTTTTTAAAAATCTCTTTGGGGTATAGACCTAGAAGTGGTATTGCTGAATCAAAGAGTATGCACAGTTTGGTTGCCCTTTGGGCATAGTTCCAAGTTACTCTCCAGAATGTTCACAACTCCAACAATAGTGCATTAATATCTCAGTTTTCCCACATCTCTTCCAACATTTGTCACTTTCCTTTTCTGTCATATTAACCAATCTGATAGGCATGAGGTAGTGTCTCAGAGTTGTTTTAATTTGCATTTCTCTAATCAATAGTGATTGAGAGCACTTTTTTTTAATGACTATACATAGCTTTGATTTCTTCATCTGAAGACTACCTGTTCATGTCCATTGACCATGTATCAGTTGGGGAATGACTTGTATTCTTATAAATTAGACTAATATATTTAAGAAATGAGGCCTTTATCAAAAAAACTTACTGTAATTTATCCCCAATTTTTTGCTTTCCTTCTAATCTTGGCTGCATTGGTTTAGTTTGTGCAAAACCTCTTTTTATTTCACTTAGCCAAAATTAGCCATTTTATATCCATAATGCTCTCTATCTCTTGTTTGGTCATAAATTTTTCCCTTATCCATAGATCTAATATCACTCTTTATATTTAAATCATGTACCCATTTTGGGCCCACCCATAGATGTTGAGGCAGGTAGGTGGAGCCATAGTGGATAGAGCACCGGGCCTGGAGTTAGGAAGACCTGAGTTCAAATTTGGCCCCATACTTAACTGTGTGGCCCTGGGCAAGTCATTTAAACTCAGTCTCTCTCAATTTCTCAAGGGTAAAATGGGGATAAGAATAGAGTGCTTTGCACAGTAAGCATTTACCAAGTCCTTCTTCCTTTCCCTTCCTATTCTCAGCATTCCACAATGCCCTGGAGGAAGCATCAGGTTTTAGGATTATAGGCTCAGACCTGGAGATGTCTAATTCAACTTCCTCATTTTACATATGAGGAGAATCATAAAAAAAGAAATTTATCCAATATCCCACAGATAGTGAAGGGGCAGAGCTGGGATTTCAACCTAGTTCCTCTGACTCCAAATCCAGATGGGGAAGGCCAGGTACAGATCTATTTCTCCAGAACAAGAAGAGGTGAGAGGAGTGTCTCAAATAATTGTTCAATCGGTTAACAACTATTCCTTGATCTCCCGGTATTTGTAGGGGATGAGGGATGGAGGTTAAGAGAAAGGTAAAAGACAAGGGCCCTTGGCCTCAAGGAACCTACAGTCTAGTTAAGGAGATGGAACATTTAATGGAAATAGACTCTGAGAGACTATCGGGAGGGTAGAAGGGACGTCCACCCCAACCTACGAGTGAACAAGATCTCTATGATGGACCCGACAAGTGGTCATCCAGTCTTCACTTGAAGGTCTCTATTAAGAGGAAGCCACTGAGGCAGTCCCCATTTTTGCCATTTTGTAGGAGACTTGTACTTCCAATGAGCCAAAGCCTTCTGCGTAGTGAATAAAGGACTGGACTGCGAATTAGGAAGCTCTGGGTTCAAATCCTACCTTTGACGCTTACTTACTAGCTGTGTGACCATAGATGGTTCCCTTAACCTCTCTGAGACTCAGTTTTCTGTGCTGTAAAATGCAGTCATAATAACTGCTGTACCTCCCCCACAGCGTCATCCTGAGGCATAAATGGGATACTACGTGGAAAGTGCTTTGTAAATTTTAAGTATCAGCAAATGGTTACTATTGTTTTTCCTTCTGGGGCTAAACCTTTAAGCAGGTCAACAAACATCTGTTAAGCACCTACTTTGTACCAAGAACTGTGCTAAAGTCTCAGGCTACAAAGACAAATGCAAATAATCCCTGTCTTCGAGGAGTTTACATTCCCTCCAGGGGAACATCAACGCCTACACAGGTCTATAGGAAATAGAAAAATCTGTCTCTAGGTCTCACTTTCCTTACCTGGAAAATGAAAGTGGACTATTGGCAGGTCATTTCACCGTTCCTCAGTTTCCCCCTTTTCCACGGCCCTTCCAGCTCTCTGGCCGTGAGCCTATCCAAAGCACGCCTAGAGGTGCCTGGCAATGAACCCACGAGCGCTCACATCATTCCATCATCTCACTCTGTCCTGAGTCCTCCAGGTTCATCAGCCCCAAAGACTCACTCTGCCCTCCAGAGATCACTCATCAGAACAGACTCCACCAAAAATGGGACTGGACTAGCCTGAATTGGAAATGGTATGTTGGTTCCAAACCTAGGCTCGTTCTCAATCATTCCTGTATGCATTTGAGAAGAATCAGGTCTGAGGACATTTTTAAAATTTTAGCTTTAGAGATTGTGCTGTAAAATACTCAATAAAACCTGCAGTTACTCCCAAGTGAAGCTGGGGGGAGAGGGGGAGGTCTTGAAACCATCTCCATCAATGTTCAAGAACAATGTGGGCTTTGAGGGAATACAGAAGGCAAAATCGGAAGGGCCATCTCTAGCCACCATGCCTGTGTATGGGCTGTTCCCCCATGTCCCGTACACTCTCTTTCCTAATCTCTGGCTAGGGTTCACTTCCAGAAACTAGTTCAGGTGCCACCTTTAACAAGAAGACTTCTAATACCCCAAGTTATTAGTGCTTCCCACTGCCCACAATTCCATTGGATTTATTTTGTCTATATATTTAGATTGACTTATCTGATCGTTAGTTGACTTAGTCCCTCACTATATCTAGGCCTGGGCTCCAGGTACATTTTACTTGACTTCCTCAACTTGTCTCCAGCTGCCATGGCACCTGGTCCAGAAACTTAGCCCTGGCAGATTTAATTCACCATGAGGCTACATGCCTTGATTGGTGATGGACTCAGTTGCCCACTGAGTCACCCCAGGCTCTGGGCATTCTTTACTCCTTAGACTTCCCTGTGCCAACATGGTCACATCTTACCCTTTCCACTTCTGGAACCATACTCAAACAAACTGTCATTGTTTTTGGAAAGGATGTGTCAATTTACTCCCCTGAGACTCTACTTACCATTCCACTAACTTTGCAATTCAAAGAACACCTCCCTGGTGAAATCTCCAGTCTATGTACTATCTCCCTCTGTCAAAATGTAAACTCCTAGTAGACCGGGGATTGAATTCACTTCTGTCCTTGCATTTCCAGAGCTTGGCACTTAGTAAATTCTGAATGAAGCCCTTCTAGTCATCTATGTCAGTCACCCTTTTATTCCTCCCATATAGACCTTACACATGGGAGCACAGTTCCTTGTACTTGTTAACAGGCAGGCAGCTACACCACGTGTGAATACAACCCTATGTGCCCAAACCAATTTCCATGTGGAAAAATTACAGGAAATTTACAGGAAACCTAACTTGACTTACATGAGAACCCCACTCCCTCAACGTGGTTGCTTGATGATGGAAGCGTGAGGAGGAGGAAAAGAAGAAGGAAGAGGGGAGGAGGAGGAGGAGAAAGAGGAGTTTCCCTCTCGCAAAGCAGGAGAAGTCCTGGAAGGAAGGATGCTCTTTGGAGGGGCTCCTTCCAGAATAATTTTGGGGGCCTTTCCAAGGACCCACTGGAGAGACTTTCTTTCTGAGACTCTTATTCTTGGATAGTTCAAATAGATACAGTAGGAGGTAAGGAATAAGTCTTTATTTAGTGACTACCATGTGCCAGGCAGTGTGCAAAGAACTTTACAAATATTATCTCATTTGATTCTCACAAGAACTCTGGGAGGTAGGTGCTATTATCAGCCCCATTTTACATTTGGGGAAACCGAGGCAGGTGGCTATTAAGTGGCCAGAGTCATATAGCTAGTGCTAGCATTTTGTCCACTGTGACATCCAGCTGTCTGTCTTTAAAGTTGATTGTTGAATGTGTGAAGGAGAATAGCTTGAAATAATGGTGGAAAGGCAGGTTGGAACTAATTGTGGGGGCCTTGAATTCCAGGCTAAAGAGACTGTATTTTATTTGGCTAGCAGTGGTGAGCCATTGAAGATTTTTTTTTTAGGCAATTGGGGTTAAGTGACTCGCCCACAGTCACACAGCTAGCAAATGTCAAGTGTTTGGTCTGAGGCTGCATTTGAACTCAGGTCCTCCTGACTTCAGGGCCGGTGCTCTATCCACTGCACCACCTAGCTGCCTTGGCCGTTGAGAATGATATGACTAGACCCGTGTTTTAGAAAGATTATTTTGGTGGAAACATGAAGGACTTATTCTTTTGCCCTCCTACCCCCATGCTCCATTCACATCGTCTGGAACATCTGTAATGCCTGTCCTTCAGGATCCAACTCAACGTACCACTTTTTTTTTCTTCTATGATACCTTCTCTGATCACCTCACTGACAGTGATCTCTCTCTAGATTCCTACACTACTTAGATGTGTACCCCTCATTTGGCATTTACTTTAGAAAGCCTCTCATTGCTAGTATCTTTTCAAGTATTTATGGTCTTTCTCCAGGATGCAGTAAAAACAGCCGCAACAGCAGCAGTCACAATAACAATCCAGGATTTGGAATCAGAGAAAGCTGGTTGGAAGAAATGATCATGAAAGAACCTTCCCACTCTCGTCGATGATCCTACGGGCTGACATTAACATACTGCTTGAGGGTTTCCAAAGGGCTTTACAGACATTATATTATCTGATCGTCACGAATCAGCCCCAATGAACAGATAAGAAAACTGAGGCTCAGGGCAAGACTTTCTTTGGGACCAGAGCCCTAGTTACTGTCTTGAAGGTCCATTCTCACATCCATGGTTAAAATGCAGCCTAGCCAGACTGAAAGGAAAGCTAACCTAAGGCTCTCTGTATTTTAGACTTCCAAAGTTGGTGAGCAGTTTTCAGGACACAGTAAAACTGGTTTTGTCTCTTTTCACTGACAACGTGTTTTGTTGAATAGACTAGAACAGGGCAGAACAGAACAGAATTGAATGCAGAGAGACTGGAGAACAAGACGCCCGGAATGGGGGAAGGACGCACACTGACCTGACCTTGAAGGGGTGGGTCTTAGTGATACCCTGGGTTACTAGCGCCTGGGTGTGAGAGGACAGGGGGACACCGGCATCATCCTGTCCCAGTGCCTGGTCTGCTCAGTACATGGAAAAGGACCTGTCAAGCAGTGGAATTGATCAGCAGTGCTGCATAATGTAAGGTCATGAATTCCCTACCACCAGAAGTATGAGGATGGCAGAGAACAGCTACAGGGTAGGCAGGAGGGTCTCTGAGTTCTTTTTAAACTTGAATATTCTAAAACCTTCCTGAAGATCACATAGCTAGTAAGTGAGGAGAACCCTGGTCTTCTGACTTGAATTCTAGAGTTGGTTTTTTTTTTTTTCCATTTTGTCTCACTCTCTCCCCAGCTCTGGGATCACAGTATCTAGACCTGGAAGAGTTATCAGAGTCACCTAACCCACCGCCCCTTCATTTTGCAGATAAGGAAGCCGAGGTCCAGAGGAGTTAAGTGACTTGTACAAAATCACGTAACGACAGATGGCATGGCCTTTCTCTCTGGTGATACGGTAAAAATAGCAGCAGCAACAGCAAAAACAACAGCCCAGAATTTGGAATCAAAGAATGTTGGTTGGAATTCTTCTGAGGAAAATGAGGTGGTAGGATTTCAACTCAGGTCCTCTGTCTCCTGCCCTAACTCTCCACTCTACCATGTTAGGGTCAGCTTCCTAAGGAAAGGACCATGTCTTACGCTTTGGTACCTCTTCCAAATCCAATTTCTAAGCCAGCACTTCTCACAAAGAGGTGATGGGTGAATATTTGATGGTGAATTAATGGATGCTTGGGGGCAGGTAGGTTGCTCAGCGGATAGAGCACCAGCCCTGGATTCAGGAGGACCTGAGTTCAAATACGGACGCAGACACATAACACCGACTAGTTGTGTGACCTTGGACAAGTCACTTAAACCTATTACCTAGCCCCCCCTCCTCCAAAAAAAAAATCATGGATACTTGGATAACTATTCTTGCCTCTCATCTGTAATTTATTTAGGAAATTTGTCTAGTAACCTGTAGCCCTATGTGCTCCACAAAGAAAAATTACGGGGAAGGACTGAGCACTCCAGTGGAATGCCCCCTGGGAGCTGTGGCTAAACTTGATCTATTAAACATTTTTATCTTTAACTCGGATAAAGACATTGATGCCGCAAAACTGGGAGGGGCACACTGGATGGCAAAGCCAAAAGGTCAAGGACTCAAGGAACTCGAGTTGAAAGAGTCCTCAGAGTCCATGAAGTCCAGCCCCACGTTTCATAAGATAAGGAAATTGAGGACTAGGGAGGTGAAGTGACTTTTCCAAGGTCACACAGCTAGTAAGTACCAGAGGTAAGATTTGAACCCAGGTCTTGAAGTCTCCCACACCCATGCGCTGCCTTGCCTCCCTTTTGTATTTGCATCATAAACCCCTTTGGCCATCTAGTGATATGGACCCCTTCTCAGGTACTGCTTTAAAATGCATCAAATAAAATATATAGGATTACAAAGAGAAACAATTATATTGGAATACAGTTCCCAACATATTTTTTCAAAGTTTACAGACCCCAGGTTAAGAACCCTTGAATAATGAGCCAAATATGTGAAAGATAAAGCATTTGTTAAGTGCTTACTATGAGCCAGGAGATCCAAATACAAGTAATGGAGGCAGACGGTGCCTGCCCTCAGGGAGCAGGTTGCATTTGACATCATGAAAAGCTCTCTAATAATCAGTTCTTTCCCAGAGAGAAATGGGCTGTGTCAGGAGGTGGTGGGCTCCTTGGAGGTCTTCAAGCAAAGGTTTCGTGATACCCTGTTGTGTTGGGGGTCCTCTGTGTGTGTGTGTGGGAGGTATTTAGACTCACTGAGGTCCCTTCCTCCTCTCAAACTTTGTGATTCTGGAATTGGACAAACTTTCAGTCCATACTTTGGTCTATATAGAGCTGTGTACTTGACATAAAAGTGTCACCAGGTGACATAAAAGTATCACCAGGAGAAATAAGATTTTTCTTTTTTAAACTTTTGCTTAACTTGCTAACTTTTGCATTATGTGTTTGGAAGCTGAGGCATCAGCATTTCTCCCCCTGCACCTCTACCCATTGGTTGATGGACCCCCCAAATTCCTTAGGTGTGTTTGCAACTGCCCAGTTGATGAGAAGCCTGTTATCCGTGCAGGAAACATCCTTGTTCTGGAATCTAGGACCCGTGGGAGCCAGCCTTGTCTCATCAGCACTCAAATGAATCTTCTGTAGCCCTGGGGCCTCTGCAGGCAACACATTGCCTTCTTTAACTTCTCAGGATTTGGGGGAGTTCTGTCCTCCAGTCAGAAGGAGTTGGGTGTGAAGTCAAAGATCTCAAGAATCAGTTGTTCCTGAGCTGACAGGGGAGAAGAATTCACTTGTTCTTTTCTAAAAATAAATATAATAAGTTTCCTTGTTCAAAGATGGCATAACAGATATCATACAACTGTTGGGCTGAATTTGCTGCAGGGCCGACATCAGGCATGGAAAGTTTGAGCACCGAAATAGTTGGCTGTGTGGAAAGTTTTGAGCCTGAAAACAGGAGCCTGAATGGAAACAACTTCCTCGACTTCCATTTGTGAGGGGAGATAACAGTGGCCCTGAAACCTGGGCCTAGAGGTTGGTCATTTCCAAGAAAATCCACTCCTTGACCTGTGTAACATGCTCTTTGCCTTGTCTGAGGTTGGAGAGCCAACGGCAGCAGGGTATCAACACTTCAATCCTCAGTACTCTGGGTAGCCTTCTAAGGCGATCAGTGGCTGAGAAAGTGGCTACTTGCATCAGAGGAGTTTCTTCCTCTGGAAGTTCTCCATAGTAATGAAATGGCAGGTCCAAATCCTATCCCTTTTCTATCAAGTCACGTCAATTCATTTCAGCACCTGCTATGTGGAAGACATGAGAGGTGTCAGAGTACAGTGGATAGAGGGATACTCTTGAAATCAGGAAGCCCTGGATTCAAGTCCTGCCTTGAATATATATTACCCACCAGTCCATGGGCAAGTGCTATAACTGCTCAAAGCACCTCCCTGCCAAGTCTTCTCCAAGACAAACTTTCTCAGTTCCTTCAACCAAACCTCATCTAGCATGGACTTGATATCCTCCACCATCCTGATTGCCTCCCTCTAGATGCTCCATAACTTGTCAATGTCCTTGTTAAACTATGGCACCCCGAACTGAGAATATTAATACCTCAAATTCAGCCTGACCATATCGGACACTGTGATTTTCTTGGGAAAGCATGAGATTCTGGGGCTGCCATGATACACTGTTGACTCATGTTCAGTCTGCAGTCCAGTCAGTCCCTTAGTGCTTTGAGAACACTAAAGAATTCTATCAATAGCGGCTATATTGCCATCAGCATTATTTTGGTGTGAGTCAGGTAGGCACTGGGCTCCAATGGGTTCACTGTAGGTGAGTGGTTGGAGAAGTGGAGAGTGGAGGAGGAGAGAATGAGAGAGGAGGCTGGCCGGTTAATTTGCCAAATGACTGGCCAGTTGCTAGTGTTTACTATATAACACAGCTCTCTGGGTGGAGTGGGTGGGGCAAACCGTGTGGTTCTTGAATCTCACCCCTTAAGAATAAACACAGGCATTTGTCTTTCTCCAAAGCAGTGCTTTATTGTAAGGAAGACTCTCAAGGCAGCATTTTCTAATGCTGAAGTCCACTCAAGCTGACTAGCAATGGAGGGAGAAAAAAGAAGCAAAATAATAATAATAATAATAATAATATTAATAATAATAATAATTGTGAGAGGAGGCACTAGAACAGGGGAAATGGCATTGATACCCCAGCCTTGTCAGCCTTATGTGTTATAAGAAGAGTATATTAAATTTAACAAGGTAATAGCAAAGTTGCGCCATTCATGTCCCTTTTTGAACTTCTTTTGGTTTCCTTTTGCATATTTTTAAAAGTTTTATTACTGATCTTTTCCTTCGAGCATCTCTGCCACTCTCCCTACCCCAATAAAGGTCTCCTCCACCTTTCAAGAAGTCAATATAGTCAAGCGAAACACACTGGCCATAACTGAAAATCAGTCTCATTCTCTCCCTTTCAACCAACCATCACTTTTCTACTACAAGAGAGGAGACATGCTACCTCACTAGTTTTCTTAAGTCATGCTGGATCACCTGTTTCTTCATTCTTCAATGAACAATCTTCATTCATTTTACTAAATGACCAGGGCTGGGAAAATTTCAAAACATAGTTAAGATTTAAAGAATGCAGTAGTTCATTTGAAATCCTGCTGTTTGGAAGCTCTTTTCAAAGGAGAATGTTATGAGAATTGACATAAAATGCTTGGAGGAATCCAGTCTGACCCATGACCTCCTTGTAGAAGGATGGGTAAATGCTCCAGGTACTTACCCTTCATGCTGCAGCCTGGCTCCTGGGCTTTGTTGTTTGACTTTTGCACGTCTGGAGCCGGAGTCAGTGATCTACCTGTCCTTTTTTCTCAAAACTCTATTGCAGGAAGGGAAAGGACCAGCCCCTAATCAATCATGTCTGGGGCCAATTCTAAAGTTATTCATTGGCTCTCTCTCCCCCTGCCATTAAATTCAGTTGGGCAAATGTACCTTCCTCTCTTATTTGCAGAGGGAAAAGAAATAAAGATGTAAACTGTAAAAACAAAAAATGTTAACAAACTTAAAAAAACAAAACTCAGTTGTGCACATACTTGAAAGAGAATTCTGTTGGTAAGATACAACTGCCCTCATCCTAAACCTGAGCTCACTAGCCTCGGTATGTCATTGAAACAATATTCTCAAAAAAGGCGGGGTAGTCTCTGGGCAGGTTCTTGGATGTGACTTTCCAGCCCATAGATGAGCACCCTATTCTGGCTCGTCCTTGAGGGCTAGGACCATTTTTGCCTTTCTTTGTATGCCCAGGACTTAGCACACAGTAAGCATTTAACAAATAATTGTTGATTGATTAATGTGCTGGACACAGAGTTGAATCTATACAAATAAGCGTAAGGCTTGATCCTGGTTCACATGGAGCCTATGGTCTGGTTACAGGCAACAAGACATAAATATATTTAATGTTCAATAATAGTTGAAGGGCAGGCAGAAGACATGTCACAAGACAAGTCAGGATGAATGGCCAAGTGGATGGTGCCCAGTACAAATATGAGAAGTTCAAAGGAAGGGGAAATCGCTGGGGGCTGGAACAGCCTGGCTAACTCCTTCTGAAATGGAGAGCAAGCATTTAAGCTGTCCAAAGAAGAATGTTTCTTTCTCCCCATAGTCCAGATCTGACTGAAGTCCTGAGGAGGACACACGAATGACACAGAGAACTAGCTCATAGGATCATATATTTAGAGTTTAGACATCATCTTGTCCAGCTCCCTCATTTTTCAGATAAGTGGACTGAGGCTCAGAGTAACTGCTGAAGGACACATAGCTAGTAAGTGGTAGAGGGAAGATCTGAACCCAGACCCTCTGATTCTGAACTCTGCACCCTTTGCACAACACCACACCGACTCCTGAAAACCAATATGCCTGGGTTGGAGTTTGTGAGCTTCTGTGAGTGAGGGCTCGGGAATTGGTGCAAATTTCCAGAAATAAGCGATAATTCTTTCCAAACGAACATAAGCCCCGACAGTTGGAGTCCTGATGCAAAGCACAGGAAGCCTTAGAATCAGAATGGGAGTAGAGCAGGGTGGGAGGGGACTTGGAAGCCCACCTAGGTCTACCTGTGTCTGGATAAGAATACCCTCTCACAGCTCCCAGTGCGTCTGGCAAAGTCAAAGACAGATGCATGCATTGAAACCGACGCGTTAGGCTCATTCAGGACTGAGAAGCAGGAAAGGGCGCCCTCTGCTGGAAGATTTGCAGATGGTGACGGAGTCCGGTGGCAAAGGAACCAGAGAGACGTCCTTGGACCGCCTGGGCAGGGGATAGAAAGAACCCCGATGGAAACAGACAACCCCGGTCCTCTCTCCTAAGTAGAAGGATTTACCGACAAGTGCTTCTCCCTTAGAGGGCCTGATTAGCAAGAGCGTCTTTCGCAATCGACCCAGCCTCTGGCCATTCTCATGGAGTCATGTGCGATGCAATGTGGTCCTGTGGAAAAAGCATTGGCTTTGGAGTTAAGGGATGTGTGTTCAAATCCTGCCTCCACTACTTACTGTGTAACCTTGGGTGGCTCACTGAACTCTGGGCCTCAGTTTCCTCATCTGTGGTAAGGAAGGACGGCAAGTACAAAGGGCTGATTTAGAGGACTGAACACATTGTAGTCATGATACTTAAGTTGTCAGCCAATAAACACTTATTAAGCACCTCCTGTATACTAGGCACTGTGGAAATATAAAGAAAAACAGTCTTTGCTTTCCAGGAACTCACTGTCTAATGGAGGAGATACATACAGGCTAAATCTGAGATACTCAGCAGAGGGGAGGCTGAAGGATGACACGGTCAGACTTGTGTTTTAGAAAGGTTATCTGGGGAGCAGCTAGGTGGTGCAGTGGATAGAGCACTGGCCCTGAAGTCAGGAGGACCTGAGTTCAAATCCGGCCTCAGACCAAACACTTGACACTTACTAGCTGTGTGACCCTGGGCAAGTCACTTAACCCCAATTGCCAAAAAAGAAAGAAAGAAAGAAAGAAAGCTTATCTGGACAGCTGGATGGAGGAAGGACTGGATGCAGGAGAGCAAGCAGACCAACCATGGAGTATTTTAATATCCAAGGGTGAGATGGGAAGGACCTGCAGTATTGGAGGAGAGGAGGGAGCACACAGGAGAAGAGATATTACAAATATCAAATCAAGAAGACTTGGCAGCAGATTGGAGATGGAGTGGTGGTGGTGGTGGTGAGAGTTCAAATTCTGGTTTTGCCACTGTCTTGTGACCTTGGGCAAGTCATTTACAACTACCAGGTCCTCAGTTTATTCACCTGTAAAATGAAGCCATTGGACCCAATGGCCTCTGAGGTCTACACCTAGAGCCCTACAAATAGCATGCCTTGTACTTTTATGCAGCTTTGCTTCTGACAGAGACACCTCCCCCCTCCTCTTCCTTCCAGCTGACTGTGCTTGCATCTATCTGGTAGTTCCATATATTGAATAACCCTTGTTTAGATGGAGTGGTGTCAAGGGAGAGGGAAAAAATAGTGACCCACTTTGTATCTTTAGTAATTGAATCAGAACAATGTTTCTTAGAAATAGAGACAAAGAAACCTGGTAAAGCATCCATAGAGGGAAGGATTAGGAACATTGAACAGCATGGGATAATAGGGAGAAGGGACCTTAGAGAAGATTTGGTCTGACCCTCCTCAGATCTGTGATCACTCCAACAGTGCTGATCGCCACCCATCCATACCTACCCTTCCTGCGTAATTGTGCCCATCCTCCCAGTAAGATTACCTCATGTCGTCCCCACATCACGTGGCTCCCAACAGAGTCTATAGGCTGTCCATTGGTTATCCCTTGGTTCTCACTATGAAACCCACCATTTCACAGATGAAGAAACTGAGCCCCAGAGAGGGGAAATGAATCTCTCACATCACACAAGTGTCAAGTAGCAGAGTTAGACTTGAACCCAGGCTCTCTGACACCCAATCTAATGTTCTTTCCTCTTGATCATGCTGCTGGAGCCCCAGGAGAATTTAGTTTAGTGAATGAATGAAAACATATTTTTCAATGAGTTAATATATGTAAAGTGCTTTGCAAATCTTAAAGCATTATGTGCTAGTTATTATTGTTAATTTAATTAATTATATGCTATTAACAATTTTGTCATTATTGATTTATATTAACTTATTTTAATTTGTTAGTTTTATTTTTAAATAATAGTAAGTGCCAAACACTGTACTAAACTCTGAGGAAACAAAAAAACAAATGCAAAGACAATCTCTGCCCTCAGGGTGCTTACACTCTAACAGAGGAGACAGCACAGCTAGGGGATGGGTGCCCAGAGATTTGGTTTTGAAAAGTTACAGGGATGGTACACTGACACCCTTCCCAACAGTGGCAGCACTATCGGTTAGATTCTGGTCCTAGAACCAGACAATTGGAAGGGGTTAGGAGAATATTTGCTGGATGGAAAGGTGACTGGTAAGTGAACATAAGGGGAGCACATGAAGCCTGTTAGGGCAGCCAGGATGATGGGATGGGCCACACTTGAAGTACTCACCTCTAGCACCTGAGTGTACTAGTGAGTGTCTGAGGTCGGATTTGAACTCAGGTCCTCCTGACCCCTGGGCAGGTGCTTTATCCACTGCAGTGCTACCTAGCTGTCCTCCTCTACTATGCCAGACTATTATTAATTGTGTAAAGCTGGGATCCCAAGCTCCTTGGTGACAGGTTCTACTTAACCTGAGGACTGGACAAGGGAGACAGGAAGCAATGACTGTAGTCTCTACAGAAGCCCAGAGTCAGCTAGCGCAGGTACCTAGCCCAGAGGAAGGCTCTTCAGGCTGGGAAACCCGGGAAGGAGGACAGGTAGACAAGGGATTAGTTCAGCCCCACTACAAGGGTGAGCCACAAATGTCTGAGGGGCATTCTCACTGACTTGCTATGACTGGACCCCCTCCAGTCTGGCTTGGGAGGGAACTCCCCCCTCCCCAACCTTCTTGGGGAGACAGGCTAGAGAGGGAGGGAGCAGGAGCTCCCTCTGAAGATGCTCCATGTTGATGCCGAGCACTGTCCATCACCCAAAGTGATTGCAGGGTAAACGGGAGTGTAACATGGAAGGGAGAATACGTTAGTGTGTCACTGAGCAGCCATGGTTGGGGTGAGTTAAATGTCAGCTAAATCTTGGGGTGTCCTTGCATCTCTGGGTGGCAAATTTCAGGACAGAAATGTGGCCCCCAAACCCAGTGGATCCCAAGCCTCTGGCTGCTTGTCTCTACATTTAGAGAAGCAGCCACTGAAGCAAAGGGCATTAGAGACGGGAGGGGGCTCAGAGGCCAGGTAGCCGCCCTCTCCCTACGTCATCCTTGAGGCGTCTCCAGCCTCTGCTGAGCCTGCAGCTGGGGAAGCCCCTGGCCTCCAGAGACTGCTGAGTTGTTCCTCCTATCAAGCCAAAATCTACGTCTCTGCAGCTCTCATCCGTGATCCTTCCCTGCAAGGCCAAGCCTAATACACCTTTCACATGATCTGAAGTCACCTTTCTATCACGTGCTCCCTAATTCTCTTCTCTGAGCTAAACATCCTCAGTTCTTTCATCTGACCCATGTACAGCACGGTCTCAAGGCCCTTTCCCATCCTGGTTCCCCTCTTTTGGATACATTCAGCTTTTCTATTTCTGTCTGAAAATGCAGTGCTCAGAAATGAACATAATAATGCTCACAAAGTGGCCTGACCAGGGCAGAACATGGCAGAATCATTACCTCTCTTGCCCGGACATGATGCTTTCCTTAATTAAGCCTAGGAGAGCATTATTTATTACCATCATTATTATTTTGACCATCATTCTACAGTGTTGACAAATATTGAACTCTAAGACCCCTGGATCTTTTTCATGTGAATTGTTATCTAACCACACCTACTTCTATTATATTCATGAGATTAAGTTTTGAAATTTATGAATAACATTTATCTCTATTAAATTTCATTTTTGTTAGATTCAGTCTGGATACTAACTTTATCATCCAGGGTGTATTTGCTAGCCCTCTGACCTTGGTGTCACCTGTAAACTTGAAAAGTGGGGATATCTTTATTTTAAAATACCCCTAAGTCATGATGAAAATGCTAAACTGGTGCACTCCACTGGAGACCTCTTTCCAAGTAGACATTGAACTATTAAGTTAATCAGATAGTCAACAAGTATTTTAAAGCACCTCCTATGTTCTGAACTCTGTGCTAAGCACTGGGGAAACAAAGAAAGACAAAAAGCAGTCCCTGCCCTCAAGGAACTTACATTCTAATGAGGGAGACAACATGTAATTAACTAAATAAAAGATATTTACAGATTTCTTTGGGTATGACTAATCAACTAGTCCTAAATCTACACAATAATATTATCTAGCCCAGACCTCTTCACCTTTTCCACTAGGAAAGCATGAGAGACTGTCAAATGTTTTGCTGAAATCTCAACATATCATGTCTATGGCATTTCCCCCATCTACCAGTCTAGTTGCCATAACAAAAAAAGAAAATGAATTAGTATTTCTAATGAAGCCATGCAGGCTCCAATGATCACCATTTCCCTAAGTCCTCACATACCATCCTTATTACTATCTAGAATTGTGTCAAAAAATCGATGTCAAGCTCCTGGGTCTATAGTTTGCAGAACCCACCCGTTTTTCTATATTGAAAATTGGGGCAAGAGTCACTCAGGCATTGCATCTATTGGGTCTTTCCATCCTTTAGGGTAGAGTTTGCCCAGGTTTGATTGCTAGAAGCTTCCTGATTGTCTCCTCACTTATCTTGAGTTTCCAGTCTCTGCTAAACATTTTGAGTTTATTCTTCCCATCCAAAGATTGTTCTCCTTGGAATAGAAAAGGAAAAGAAAATGGGAATTGAGTAGTTCAGTCTCCCCACCATCATTCATGATCATCATCCCATCCAGTCCTGCCACTGGTCCTCTTCCTCTTTTTATCACTCACTTGCTCCTAACAAGCTAAAGAAAAACATGTTTATTGTTTCAGCCTTTGATGAGACTCATTAGAGCTTCTCATCCAGTGCTTACAGGACTGTTTTTGTGTTCATCCTCAATTTCTTAACTTCACTTTTATCTTCTGTATGCCTTCAGAATATGAGTTTGTTGGTGAGTTTCTGGTATATACATATTAGCTTTTCAGGTAACTTCTCTTTTTCATTCTCAATGGTATTGTTTATGCTTCTTTCTTCAGAATTTCATGCTTTCATTCTTAAGAACTTTCGTGATAGTTCTGACAGTCTCTCTTTTTCTGGACTTAGCTTTTTGAGATAGGCCACCTCTGTTCTTGATTTGCCCTCTTCTCCTTCCCATTGTCCTCCTTTTCCAGGTCCTGACCCTTTTCTGAAACCTCCCATCTTCAGAGGAAACTTTCAGCTTCCCTAGATACTCTCTGCCAGTGACATGAGAAATAAGAAGCCATTGGCTCATTCCCATGGACACCTCTGACTCTTCTCGTAAAACTCCAGCCACCTGTCATGTTCCTGAAGTCCCTTGATGAACAAAGTGACAGTGATAGTATCACCTGTCTAACCTGGAGGAATTAAGGGAGCTTGGTCTAATGAAGCACCCAGGACAGGGGCAGCCTCTTGAAGCATCATCAGACTCCTACTTTTCCTTGCCTTAGCCTGCGCATCATTGAACCTGAGCCCCCTAAAAGTGGCATGGCCAGTTGTATCTACTTCCTGCCCTGCTTTGGAGGTCATACCATAGTCAAAAGAAACTTTCCAGGTCACCGGGTCCCTCATTTTTTCAGGTGAAGTCCCAAGAAATTAAATGACTCACTCTGGGGTCTCACAACTAGCAAGTGTCTGAGTCAGGATTTCATCCCAACTCCCCTGACCCTGGAGGGCAGGGACTGTTTATATTTTGTCTTTGTATCCCTAGTGTCTAGAACAATGCCTGACACATAGTAGGTGTGTGCTCAATCAGCTCGCATTGAATTAAACTGACTTGCACTCTATGTCCGTTTATCATTATACAAATATACTCAACTATATTTTCTCCATTAGATCCCTGGATTTCCTCATATGAATCTATCTTCTTAATATGCAATACCATTATTCTGTCAGGCAACCAACAAGCATTACTTAAGTACCTACTGTATGCCAGGTGATTCAGATACAAAAACAAAACTGTCCTCTGTCCTCAAGAAGCTTTCTTCTCTCAGGGAGAGACAACGTGCTCTTATAAGCACATAAAGAACACCCAGAAAATAAAAACAACATGACTGGGGCTGGAGGAGAGAAGGAGGAACTTACATCCATGGAAGTCAGAGAAGGTTTTTGGAGTCAAGCCTTAAAGGAAGCTGGTGATTTCCAGAGGCAGAAGGCAGAAGAGAGAGAGTGCGCTAGGTGTGGGTGACAGCCTGTGGAAAAGTGTGGAGGTAGGAGATGGGAATATGTCACGTATGAGACCAGTTTGATTAGGACGTAGGACAGGGAACAATGCGTCATCATCTTGGGGGGAGAAGTTGGGCCCAGACTGGGAAGGGTTTGGGATAGCAGGCAGAGGAATTTGTATTTTATTCTAGGAGTAAGTGGGGGAAATTCAAGGCCAGGTTTGTGCATTTGGAAGCTCAGTTTGACAGCAGGGTGGAGATAGATTGAAGAAGTGACGGGGTGATTGCAATAGTCTGGTCAAGAGCTGATGGGGCCCAAACAAAGACGGACAGCAGCAGGAAAGGCTGGTGAAGTGAGGAAAAGGTCATGAGCTTGACTTTGTGAAATGTTGGTGATGCAAGACTGGCTCAGGGGCTAAGAGAGAGAGAGAAAGAGACAGAGAGAGAGACAGAGAGGAGAGACAGAGAGAGAGAGAGAAAGAAAAAGAAAGAATGAGAGAGGTGTGAGAGAGAAATAGAGAGAAAATGAGAGGGGGAGAGGGAGATTGAGACAGAGAATAGAAGAAAGACGGGATGAGAGAGGTTAGAGAAAGAGAATGAAGGAGAGAGGAAGAGTGGGAGAAGGAGAGAGGTGAGAGAGAGAGAATGAGAGAGAGAGGAGAGGAGAAAAATGAAAGAGAGAATGGAGAGGAGAGAAAGAAGAGGAAAAAGAGAAAGAAACAGAGAAAATGAAAGAGGAGAGAGAACAGGAAGAAGGAGGAGGAAAAAGAAAGAGAAAAAGGAGGAAAGGGGAGGAGGACGAGGAAGAGGATCCAGGATATCAGTAGGTAGATTCCACAAGGAAAGTTTCTCTGATCAGCTCAGAAAAGGCTTGAATCCCTTGGAATCCTGAAGCCCAGGGTCCTGTTCCTTGTCACAAGTCTATGAGTGGGGTTCCTGCCCTCGGAAACACGAGGATCAATGAATCCCTTCCAGTGCCCGCTCTGGGAGCCACAGGTCAGCAGGCATTCATAAGCCCCCATGCTCCCAGAAAGTGAAAGGGTTAACAGTGGTTTCTAAATGTTCTGTAGCGCACAAAGCACAGAAACACCTGATTGATGTCACGTTTCTTTTCCCCTACCTGCTCTGTGACCCCATCATGAGACCTGTGGTTCCCTTTTCACTCTCTCTTTTTGATTCGGTTTTCCATAAAGAGTAAATTGGCATTAAATTGCCGTTCTGGGGAAATAGAGGTGTTGCTATGGAAACAGTCTTGCTCCAGGGATGGTAAACATGAAGCTGTTGATGCTATTCTCTGAGGACCTGGTTTTTTTAAAAAAGGGGTAAAAAACAAACAGATTCAGAAATATCGCATTAAGAATTGCTTCTAATTTTCAGGGGAAAAATACTGAGGTAAAAGCCATGAAGGTTTTATCTGAAAAGGTCCTTTTTTGTACACCTTAAATCACTAGATAAATATGAGTTTTGTTATTATCCATGTTATCATTAATAGGGTCCAGTCAATCCCTGAGTGTCCCACCATTTTCAGACACATAAAGCCCTTAGTAAACCTTTGCTATTTGCCAGGCACTGTGCCAAACACTGGGAGTACAGATAAAATCAAGCAAGCCGGTCCCTGTCCTTGGGGAGCTTACATTCTTGTGGGGGAACTGGAAGCCTGGACCTCAGAACTGTCAGAACTGAGGGACCTGGGGCAGAGTCCTGGTTACCAGCGGGAGGTGATGCTCCAAGCAGAGGTGTCATGGCTAACAGAAATAGATAGCCCAGGGCTTGTCAGTGACCCAATCTGCACACACCACAGACAGCCATGTCATGTTTTCTGACAAATGAAGGTAAGAATGTAGGATTTGGAGGAAGAATCTAATTCCTGCCTCAGACCTCTACTAGCTACATGACCTTAGATAAATCTCTGAGTCTCAGTTTCCAAATCTGTAAACAACACAAGGGATTACATCACCCATAGAACTGAAACAGATGCTATATAAATTATGTTATTGTTATGTTATGTTATTGTAAATTATGTTAACCAGGTTTGGCTCTGAAGAAGAGGAATTAGAAGGCATCCCCCTCCCTCGTGTGCAGAGGTAAGGGACTCAGAATGGGGAATATGACACATACCATTGGGCTTGATTCAGAAGTTAGTTTTGCTGAACTGATATTTTCTCTTCTGTGTTATTCCTTGTTAAAAAAAAAAAAAGGTCTGGCTCTCTGGTTTGGGGACGGGGGAAAGGCTGTATTAGGAACTGAAGGTAATATTAAATAAAAGCTATTTTTTTTCTAAAAAGAAAAAAAAATCCCAGTAATTAAAACTTACCCTACAGGTGAGTTGTTGAATCCAACATGTAAATGCATACAAATTACCATGAAAAGACTTGCTATTATTATGAATTGAATGAAAAATGACTAGCCTAGGGTGAAGGTGTTAGGCGTAATCCAATACGGGAATAATAAAGAGATTCTAGAGCATGTATTGGAGATCATATATGATGCAAGTGTGGCCAACTTATTCTGCTGTTCTCAGTTTCCTGTATTAATTCTTCAAAACTCCTTCTATAAAGGGCACAGGGAAATTATATTCTGATGTAAATAGGCCATGTGAAATCCTGTGATCGGAGCCAAAGGACTTGGGTCCCAAACTCTGCTCTGCCTGGAAGACTTTGGGAAAGCCCCTTCACCTCTCTGGGATTTAATATCCTCTTCTGTAAAGTGGGGATAATAGCATTTACTCTACTTGGGGCAACAGAGTAAAGTGGAAAGAATTTTGGGTCAGAAAATCTGGGTTTAAATCTTGGTTTTGTAGAAAGGGATTTTTGTATAGGTGTATGTTAGACTATGGCTCTGGAACCCCCTCAAAACTCTGAGGTTCTAGGACTCTTTAAGGTATTGACTGTGAGACCTAGTGACCTCATCTTCCTCACCTTTAACATGCAGGTTTTGCACTAAATGATCTCTAAAGCCCCTTCCGTCTCTAAAGGCTATGTATGATCGTCACATTCTGCCACAGTTTCCCATGAAAGGTTTCCAATTCTTGATCCTCCTTGGTTAAGCTGTTTTCCAAAATGGTCCTTGTGTAGTGTAGTGGAAGGAGTGTGGGATTTGGAGTCCAAAGACCTTGTTCAAATCACAATTTTGCCCTTGGGTGATTTGGGGGTAAGTCACTCACCCTCTCTGTGCCTGAGTTTCTTCCCCTGAGAAATGAGGAGATTGGCTCAAATATTCTCTAAGGTTCCTTTCATCTCAAAGTCAGTAATCCTGAGACTGAAGTTCACCCAAGAAAAGTGACAACAACTCTGGTCAGATTCGCCTCTCTCCTGGGCTCTTTTTTTTTAGGTTCAGGGCAGAAAAGTCTACATTTGTATAATGACCACGTGGGTGTCAGGGTAAAAATAAATATACCACATCACCAAAAATAACCCTGAAATGCAATTCTATTTTAATCTATTTCTGCACAGACATCACAGCTAATTTAACCTCTGCATAGTTGATGTTTACTCCAAGCTACGTAAAAACCACTTATGAAATGAAAATGAGTCACTGAGTTGTAAGTAGTCCTTGGTTTATATCTGTGCTAGAATGGCCTTTTTTCTATACTCAGTTAGCAACAGTACCATTTAAATATCTATTTGCCCAGAAAAAAAAGGACCAGACGACCATGATATTAAGGAGAAAAAAAGAAACTTAAGTCAACTTAGGCATTTTTTAGAATAGTTCAGGCTATTTGAAAAGCAGAACATGTGTTAATCATGTACTTGTTATTCTAAATTATTTCATACTTTTTGTTCTTCCAAAGAGGGATGAGAAATAGTACATTTAAAATGATGTACAATTCCATGCCAGAACATCAGAGAAGTCAGAGGAAATGGATGATCATCTTAAAAAAATGTAAAATGACCAAATTAATGAAGTGAAAAATGAAGGTCCTAAACAGTCCAATCACAGAAAAAGATATTGAACAAGCCATAAACGAATTACTAGTGGAGGATGGAACCTTTGCCCAAATGGATTTGCAAACGAATTCTATCACATTTTAAAAGAGCAATTGTTACCCATGCAACACAAATTATTTTTAATAATTGGGAAAGACGGGAATCTGTACAATTCCTTTAAGAGGCAAATATAGTCCTGATACCCAAACAGAGAAGGATAAAGCAGTGAAAGAGAATCATAGACTAGACCATTTCTAACTAGTGCTTTGAAAAATAGCTAGGCTAGGGGCAGCTAGATGGTGCAGTGGATAGAGCACCAGCCCTGAAGTCAGGAGGACCTGAGTTCAAATCCGTTCTCAGACCAAACACTTGATACTTACTGGCTGTGTGACCCTGGGCAAGTCACTTAACCCCAATTGCCTTAAAAAAGAAAAATAACAAGGCTTGCTTTTCCCTAAAAGGAATGAAGATCAAGAAGGAGATCTAAAAAGAACAAATAAAGACCTAAACGGAATCAGCCACAGAATTTTAAAGTTGTAAAATTGCTGTGACAAAGGAAGTCATCTTCTTTTTACAAATCTCTCTCTCTGTGTCTCTCTTTCTCTCCCTCCTTTCTCTTTCTCTTTGTCTCTGTCTTCATCTGTCTCTCTCTTTGTTTCTCCTTCTCTCTCTGTCTCTCTCCTCTTTCTCTGTCTCTCCTCTCTTTCTCTGTCTCTCCTCTCTTTCTCTCCTCCCTTTCTCTTTCTTTCTGTTTCTGCCTACATCTCTGTCTCTCTCTTTTTCTCTCTCTCTTCTTCTCTCTCTCTCTCCTTCCCTTTCTCTTTCTCTCCCCCCTTCTTTTTCTTTATCTCTGTCTCTATCTCTGTCTTTGTCTCTCTCTTTGTGTCTCTGTCTCCGTCTCTGTCTCTCTCTGTTTCTCTTCTCCCACCTCATACCCCCCAGCAGCTGTTGAAATGAAATAGCTTCTTGGATTGGGGATATAACAGGAGTCTGGCCCATGAGTCTTGGGTAGTACCTGATGATTCAGAATTAAGGGGCCTGACTTCTGAGCATGTACAGGTGTTGTTTTCTGTTCACTTAAGTGAAGAAAAGGCCCTTTTCTGATTGGCTGCTGAGCCCAAATTGAGAATGCATCCAAGATGCCCTTTCTGGCTATAGGGTTTCTTCTTTCCTTCCTGGCTTTGTTGACTGAGGAGGCAAAAACTATGTAAAAGTCTTCAGTGGGAAAGAGGCCTGGTGCCTTCACCTCCTTGCCTGGGCCACTGCCAGTGGGCCTGTGAAAATGTGGCCTTGTTGTGTCTACACTTTCCTGTTTTCTAGGTGAAGGAGCATGGGAGATGGCTACAGCCTTCTGAGCCCTGGATGGTTGGAATATTGAGCAACAGCAGTCTTGAGCCTCTGGAATCCATGTCAAGATTGCCAGATTCCGAGTCTCTGGAGGGCAGTCTGTTTCACTGAGTCAAGGGGCAGAGAAGGAGACTCATCTCTTAGCTCTGCTGCATTTGGGTGAATGCTTCATATATGAGCCCACTTAATGACCAGGGCATATGGGAGCAGATGACTGCCCAGGTGGGGAGATAAATGCTTTATGACTTCTGTTCTTGCTCTATCTGCTCAGTAAATAACCCTGTGTGAAAGGTAATCGATGTTAATGAAATGATCCTGGGGCCCTAATCCCTGGAAGTACATATTGGGGAGAACACATTGGAATGGGGTATTGAGCCAATAATGTTACAGAATCCCCTATGACCTCCTAGGGTTACCCCTGGTACCCTGAGAAGCAGTCTTGTTGAGAATGACTCACAAGTGGGAGTTAGGGTAAGGGGCCTCAGAGCTGATAAAGGCTACAGTGATTAGTAACTGATGACTTGATATTCAGCCCTCCATGAGCTCTGATTTGGATGCTAAAGGCTAGCAGAGCAGTTGCTCTCAGGGATACAGGTCCCAGATGGACATGCAGGCAGCCAGAAAACTCTCACTGAACAGAGTGAAATGTTAGTCCTGAGAAATTCCCACAAACACGTTCTCTGGTTGAGGTCAAGGAAAGGGAGGCGACCTTGATTCTGTGACTGCGTTGGGCCTTTGGCTTAGGATTGAGAGCTGGAAGAAGCCATCTTCTACTCTATTTTAATGCAAACTGGCAAAGATTTACTATGTGAAAAGCACTTTGCTTCTGATGTATTTTTAAACCAAGGAAAGTACACACGGTACCTTTTGAATCTTGAATATTTAAAACATTTTTGCACTGAACACAGAAGTGGTGCTTCCAGGGCCTTGTGGCAGGTGGGCTGCTAGAGAGTGCTGTGCCATCATCTGACACCTGCCTTTCAGATGGTTTCTGAACAGAGCTCTGTGACAACCAGCAGGTGGAAGGCAGAAACAGACATGGAGAGGAGATTACAAGACAAGGTGTCAAGGACCAGGAGGGAGAGGGTGGGCGGGCACTGACAGTGGTGAGCCCAAAGCCAAGAAAAGGAAAATGCAGACGGCGCTCATCATGGATTTTCCAGTACAGAGGAGGGTTTTTGATTGTGAAAATAGAAACAAAACAAAAAAAAACAAAAAAAAATGGCAGACATAGGTCAGTCTGTTTTTCCCATCATAATGACAGACCTAGTCTGACCAATAATAGCTCATGTTCATCTGTCATTTCCCGTGAGGTTTGTAGAGAGCACTTTCTTCAGAACCACTGCATGAGGCAGGCAGAGGTTTGTATTTCCACTCAGCAGACTAGCAAGGGAAGGTTCTTAGACAATGAGTGACTTATCTGTGGTCACTTGCTACTTATATCTGTATTTTACTAATCTTAGGGCTACCTCCTTGGACTCCTGCTCATACTCATTTTTGTTCAGATCCCATTCTAGGCTTTCCTTAACAAGGAAAACATAACCAGAGACAGAAATTGAACTCAGATCTCCTGACTTTAAGTCCTATGCCCAAGCTTTCAGCTGGGCTGCCTCTCAGAGCAACCAATGGCTGTGGGCTTGAATAGTGGTAGTCTTTAAAGTTTTTACATAATCTACCCTTAGATCAGTTGGGCTGGTTTACGTATTTTTAAAATCATCTTTCCCTTCTGGGAATTTTAACAGCACTTTATATTTCTCTTATGCACCCAACATGACATATTTTGAATTATAATTTTGTTACATATGTGCATTTGGCAGTTAGGCAGTGCAGTGGATAGACTTGGAGTCAAGAAGACCCGAGTTCTAATCCTGCTTCAGATACTTACTAGATGTGTGACCCTGGGCAAGTCATTTAACCCCCTTCAGTCTCAGTTTCTCCACGCTGCTCTGCCTTACTTAAATCTAATTCATGTACAAATCAAGACATCACTCTCATGATATCATTGGTCCTCTTTGAGAATGAAGGACAAACAACAACAATAACCTGGAAAAATGGGGATAATAATAGCACCTACCTCATAGGGTTCCTGTGAAGGTCAAGGGAGATAGCATATGTAAAGAACTGCGAACATCTGAAAATCTTATTTAAGTACTAGTTTTTAGCTATTATTAACATCCACCCCTTTCCCCACCCAAGTTCTAAATTTCACTTGTGCTCTTGGGGCAGCACAAACCATACCCAGGGCAGGTGTTACGAAGTGTGCTCTTGATTCAATTTCTTAAACCAGAACAGCTCAGGATCTGATGTTGAGGAAAGAGGAATTAGACAGCTGGGCTGGGGCAGAGCTCACCTGGTATGCAGTCTAGCTGGGGGGGAGGAGGTGCATCTGGTAACTTTCCATTTTAATTAATTTTTTCTTGCTAACTAGATGCTAAGCTTGCTTATTTCTACATTGCTCCTGGACTCTAAGTGCTTTCAGTGTCTTTTAAATTTGGCATCCTAGTTCAAAGCCCCAGTTGCTCCATCTTAGTTAGAGCTCTGTATCAGTCTCCTCTATTAGGCTTTCAGATCCAAGAGGACAGGGTCTCTCTATTTTTATATATTCCCACTGTCTGACTGTAAAGCTCAGAGCTGAAAAAGTCATCCAGTCCAACTCCTTCATATTACAGACGAGGAAACTGAGGTCCAGACCAGTGTAGTGACTTGGCTAGGGTCACAAAACCAGTAAATGTCGGGGAACACAAGCTGAGACCAGGTCTTCTGGCTCTACATCCTACTGTCTCTCTGGCACAAGTCTTGATTCAGACAAAGGAGATGCTCCAGGAGGTAAAATACAGTGAATCAAACAATAACTTGCATTAACTTAGCACCTTAAGATTTACCAAATGCTTTCCTCCCAAGGACCCTGAAAGGGAAGTGGTACAAATATTCTTACCCTGTCTCTACAGATGAGGAAACTGAGGCATTAAGTGACTGGACTGAGGTCACATAGCTTTGAGTGAAACCAGTAGGACTGGAATCCAGGTCTCTTAACTCCAAATCCAGTGCTGTTCCCACTATCCCAAGGGTTCTTAATATTTGTTTTATTTTGTCACAGACTCTTCTGGCTCTCTAGTGAAGCCTGTGGCCCCCTTCTTAGGATAATAGTCTTAAAACATAAAATAAAATGCATAGGATTGCAAAGGAAGCCAATTATATTGAAATACAGACACAAAAAATATTTTGTAAAAGTTCATGGACTTCAGGTAAAGACCCCCTGCATGATACCATGCAGTCTCCAGTGTGCCAAGGAGAGCCTAGATCAGCCCTTGAACAAAGATGGGCATGGGTGGAGACAATAGAGATAGTCCCACTACTAATGGAACATGAATGGGGGACACTTACTGAAAAAAGGTTGAGGGAAAGGTATTGAAAGTTCATGAAAAATCAAACATATTGGGAAAAAGGACTCATTTTCTCATGAAGCAGAATTTGAGATAATTTCTAGTTAAGGAATTATTCTGAGTGGACAGCGCTCAGATGAATAAGGCCCACTTTACCTTCTGCTTTGGAGAATTGTTCTTTTTCTCTCTCGATGTAATTAGCTGTCAGATTTCCTGACTCCTGTGTCTTGTGTCAAGCAGACACGGGTTGGAGAGATAAGGAATCACATGTTTTGCCTGCAAAGAAGCACGGGAAGAAGGGGAGATGTTGCTCAACAAGGTAAAACAGTCTTGGGAAATGTCAGCTTTTCTCCTCTGATCATGGTATCAGAAAGAATGAGGGTTCTTTCAATGGCAGCTCCAATGGAAATTGCACCTAAGATTGCTGTCAACAATTATCCAGCTGTCTCATCAGAAAGGCTGAAGGGTGTGAGGCCCATGGTGAATGACAATGCATTCAGGTCTCGGTCACAGCCTTTCAGAGGACAGCCCTGGCCTGGATGGATATCAGCGCCTTAATCTAACCAGCTGGAATAATTCTGAAAGCATCATCCTGGTCAGTTGTGGAAATGTCATGTCTGTCCATGAATGGGTGATGCACAGGACATTGAGAGGCAGTGGTCCAGTGGACAGAGGGCAGCCTGGGAGTTAGGAGTTTGTGCCTCTGGTGCATGTTGGCTGTGTGAAGGAGAGAAAAATCACTCAGAGCACCAGGACATTCTCAAAGCATCACAAAGGAAGCCGATTTGCATTGGTAGAGAGACTTCCAATAGCAGGAATTTGATGATGAAACTGCAGATCCAAACCAAAAAAACCCCAACCCACCATGAACTAAAACCACACATGTCACCCAAAAGAGAGGGCTCACAATTCTGTCTTGGTTATTTCCTACAAAAGCAGACTCACTTTTGTACTTGACACTTAGTATAAAGCAAGATGAACCTGAGTGTATCATTGGTACTTCAATCTCACTGAACCAGTGTGGAACATGGAGAGAATTCGGGGTTTGGAGTCACTGGACCCGAGCTCCGATTGTGGCAAATTCCCTCATCTCCCTGTTCCTCAGTTTCCTCATCTGGGCCTTAGAGAGAAAGAGACAAAGACAGAGAGAAGAGAGAAGAGGGAAGAGCAAAGAGACAGAAAGAGAATGAGAGACATAGTGATGGAAGACAGGCAGAGACGAGATAAAGACAGGGAGAAGAGAAACAGGATATAGACAGAGAGAAAAAGTGAGACAGAGATAAAGACAGAGAGAGACAGAGCGAGAGCGAGAGAGAGAACATAGAGGCTAACTGAAAGGCAGGGTATGGATAAACAAACAGGATATGGAAAGCAGCTGGTGCTGTCATACAAGCTAACATTTCTCTGCCACTTTAAGGTTTGCAAAACACTTTATGAATATTATGTCATTCGAGCCTCATAATAATCCAGGGAGGGAAGTGCTGTTATCATCTCCATTTCATAGATGAGGAAACTGAGGCTGGGAGGTTAAGTAACATTACTTGCCCCCAGATCACACAGCTACTAGGTGTCTGAGACAGGATTTGAACTAAGGTCTTTCTGAGTCCAAGGCCACCACTCTAACTACATTGCCTCGTAGTTGCCCCTGAAAACAAATGAAGGTAAGAGGAATTGAATGCCGAAAAGGGACACAAATACCCTCTATAATGCCAAAGAAAGATGTGCAGATCACTTCTGGACGAGGCACCAGTGCCAACATTTCTGTCATTTGCCTGCGTCCATGACTTGAAAGTAGTAAACATCTCCAGACTTCAATGTGTGCTTTGCAGACAGTTGCCTCCTGCACATCTGGTCAGGTGCCCCATCCTGTCAATCCTATCTCCACTGCATCTCCTGACCCATTGCCTCTCAGCGACTGGTGTTCAGATCCTCAGCAATTCACACCTGGACCATTGGAGATGCCTCCTTCCTGGTCTTTCTGCCTCCAGGTTCTTCCCAATCAGTGCCTGACCACACTGCCAGACTAATCTTGCTCACCTGTTTCTCACATCCAGACGGTCCTCGACTCAAAAGCCTGCTGCGGCTCCCCATTGCCTCTTGGATCTGACGTTTGGGTACTATCTCCTTATCTATTTTCCAGCCCCTTCGTAAATGCTATGATAGCTAATCACTGTATAATCCTTCAAGTTGGGGCAGCTAAGTGGCGCAGTGGATAGAACACTGGTCCTGAAGTCAGGAGGACCTGAGTTCAAATTCAGCCTCAGACCAAACACTTGACACTTACTAGCTGTGTGACCCTAGGCAAATCACTTAACCCCAATTGCCTAAAAAGAAATAAAAAAAATTTTAAAAAAAGATTGCAATATAATCCTTCACGGTTTATAAGGTGCTTTATATATATTATCTCATGTTATCTTCACAATGACCCTGGGAGCTATTATTATCCCCATTTTATGAGGACGCTGAGGCTCAGTAGATTGCGCAGAATCACATGGCTAATAACTGTGCAGAGCCAGGATTCCACGCCAGAGTCAGCATTCTCCTGACCTCACGTTTAGTGATCTCTATAATAGTCAACTGCCCCACCATTTTATGGTTCAAGGTTATCAAGTCATGGAGAGAGGGGTCTTTGAAAGCTAGAAAGTGCCTGAGAGGTCGTCTAATCCAACCCCCTCACTTGATGGATAAGATGCATAAGTCCCTCAGAAATGTTAAGGGACTCACCCAGAGAGGAACAGCAAGCAAAGATGTGGAATTTGACTCCAAGTCCAGCACTCTATCCGTTACACAACCTCCTCATTTTTTCATTTGGGGAAATTGAGGTCCAAGGAGGGGAAGGGACTTGCCTTGTGGCAAAGCCCAGATATTGGCCCAGGTTTCCTGAGTCCTGATCCAATAGTTATGCTGCTACATCAGACAACAAGGGACACCTTGACTCCAAGTGGAATGAATATGGTGTTGGGTGCACACAAATGATAAAATTAAACCTCTCATTTCCAAGCTTGGAGTCAGGGCAGAGAGAAACTGAATAATTTTAGACTGAGTGACTGATATAATTAAAGTGATTTGTTAAGGGGGGTTCAGTTGTCAAAAGGAACAGAACTTAGCAGGATATTAAAATAATGAAGCCATGCACAAGGGGATGATTCACAAATTCCTGCCTATTTGGGGAAATTATGTTGTTTCTCTCAAAGAACACCAAAAACCTGAAATAGCGAAAGCCGTGCTGGGAAAAGAATGGAATAGGGGCTAGCATTTCCAAGTAAGTGCCCAATGGTAGGCTACATGGCCAGAAACACAAGGGCAGGGGTCATTGTGAAATCTACAGACTTATCTGGTAACCCCACAGTGGCACTATCACCTTCCTTGTTCTGGACCCTCTGTCTCTGTCTCTCTCCCCCCACTCTTTCCCATCTCCCTCTCCACTCTTTTCCTCCTCCTCTTTCTTCTCTCTGTCTCTCTGTCTCTGTCTCTTTGTCTCTGTCTCTCTCCTTGTCTCTGTCTCTCTGTCTCTGTCCCCCCCCCCCCCACCCCATGCAGCCTAAGACAGACAGCATGATGGCAGAGCAGAGAGTGGGCTACATTTTCCCTATGCCTAGAATGTTCTCCCTCCTCATCTCTCTGCCTCCTGGCTGCTTCCCTGGCTTCCTTCAAGTCTCAGCTAAAGCCTCACCTTCTCCAGGAAGCCTCTCCCAATCCCCTTAATCCTGGTGCCTTTCCTCTGTTGAGCATCTACACCTTATTCTGTCCGTGTACAACGGTGTTTGCATGTTGTCTTCCCCATTAGACTGTGAGCTCCTCCAAAGTCAGGACTGTCTTTTGTCTTTCTTTTCATCCTCAGGGCTTATTTATCACAGTGCCTGGCAAGCAGAAGGTGCTTAATAAATGCTTATTGACTTACCAGCTGCTGGACGGGGGTCAGGGAGATCCCCTCTGACATTTAGAAGCTTTGTGAAGGCTAAATCATGTAACTCCTCTGAGCCTCAGATTTCTCATCAGTAAAATGGGGATAAAGATCCCTGGGTTCCTCAACAACCTTTGAGGTTCCTTCTAGCTCTAAATCAATGGCTCACTTGGGCTCTCGTGAAGCTCAAATGAGATAATGTTTGTAAAGTGCTTTGCAAACTTTAACACACTATATAATGGCAAAGTGCACAGAGCACCAGACTTGGAGCCAGGAAGACTCATCTTCTTGAGTTCAAATCCAGCCTCAGACACTTACTAGCTGTGTGACCCTGGGCAAGTCACTTCACCCTGCTTGCCTCAGATTTCTCATCTGTAAAATGAGCTGGAGAAGGAAATGGCAAACCACTCTAGAATCTTTGCCAAAACGGGTCGCATAGAGTGAGACCTGATTGAAATGACTCTTATTATTAAGGCCTGTGGCCTTTTACTTAGATAATTATTATTGAGCTTGTGGTCTACCGAGGCTGCCTTATAGTTTTCAAATCGGTTGTTGTTTAGACCTACTCCATCATGTATGTGTGCAGCTGATTTTTTGAAGCCAAATGTAGTACTTCATAATTTTTCCTATTAAATTTCACCTGATTAGATTTGGCCTCTTGTTTGAGCCTCCTGAGACCTTTCATGAATCCAGACACTGCCACCCAATGGGTGGGCTCTCCAGTCCAGCATCAGGTCACCTGCATATTTTAACAGCAAGCCATCTATGCCTTCATCTAAGTTAGGGGTTGTCCTGAACACCCCCTGGCAGCTCTGGTTAAGCCTGTATACCCCTTCTCAGAATCATGTTGCTAACTGCTCCAAGTAAAATGCATAGGATTACAAAGGGAAACAATTATATTAAAATAATATTTTTCCATTTGAAATCACAGTTCCCTGAAATCTGTCCACTAAGCCCTTGGTGGTCCACGGACTCTAGGGTAACCATCCCTGGTCTAAGCCACTGACAAAAATGTTGAGTACAAGAAGGGCTGAGGACAGATCCCTGGAGCCCTCCATTAGAGACCTACCTTCAGCCAGACACTGTTCCATTAATCACAACCCTTTGAGTCTGGCCATTCAACCAGATTCAAATGCATCTCACAACTTTCCAGTTTGTTCACAATGATACCATGAGAGCCTTTGCCAAATGCTGTGCTGAAATCCAGGCATGTTATGTCATTCATCTATTCACTATCAATAAAGAATAGAGTTAGTCCAGCACGAGAGTCTTTATCAACTCATGTTGGCTCTTAGTAATCATTGTTTCTCTTTCTAAATGCTCATAGACCATCCCTTTAATCATGCTTTCTATAATTTGTGTGGGAATTCAAGTCAAGTCTACCAGTATTTTGGGGGCATTCACCCATTTTTTTCTTACCACACTCCTTTTTTTTAATGGGGTATTTTCAATTTTGTCAATTTCTATGGTTTTGCTGCTTTTTTCTTCTCTGGCATACGATGAGGGCAGCAAGGTTGTACAATGGAGAGAATGCTGAACTTGGGGTCTGGAAGACCTCAGTTAAAATCTGGCCAGAGTATCACTGGACAAATTCCTTAATCTGTTTGCCTTAGGTTCCTCATCTGTAAAATGGGAAGAATAATGGCACCTACCTCCCAGAGTTGTTATGAGATAATATTTGTGAAGTACTTTGAAAACCTTAAAGCATTATTATAAATGCTGGTTATTATCAATAAATACTTATTGACTGACTGACTGCATTCAATGTTACCTGATTCTTTCCTGGACATGCTTGTGGCATTCCCAGTATAAATGAGAAACCTCAGCCCTGCCTCTCTGAGGGAGGCTTCTCACTGCTCCCACATTGAGCCATCATCCCACAAACCTAAGGGGAGGCATACTTGAAATTTAAGGACAAGTGGATTTTACTTCCCTCTTTTATCTCTCTGGTTCTCTTCCTTTCACTTTTATCTTTCTCTTCTTTCTCTATTTTTATCCCTCACTTCTTTCTTCCTCTCATATTCTACCAATATATTTTCTCTCTCTTTCTCTCTCTCTCTGTGCTCTCTTTCTCTTTCTTCCTTTTTCTCTCCTTCTTTCCTTCTTCTTTTCCAGAGACAGCCACCCCCATGTTCGATTAAATTCACCAAACATCTATTACTTGGGTAAGACCTCTCTTGGCCTCAGTTTCCTGCCTCAGATTTCTTTTCCAGCTCCCAATCTCTGATCTTCTATTAGAGGAGAAGCCTACACCCACCATATCCTTGGAATATAAAGACAAAAAAAAAAAAAGCAATCTCTGTCCTCAAGGGGCTTCCATTTCATTTTTGGACAGGAAATGTACTTGACTAATTCAAAACAAAACAATTTGAGGAGGGTGAGTGCCCTCCCAACTAGGGAAATCTGGGAAGGCTAAGCATGGAAGGTGACACCTAACCTCAGGTGGTGGGTGGCTAGTGATGCTTCTTTCCTGAATCTGAGTGCCCTGGAGGGGCATCTGTGCTAGACCTGTAGGCCAGCACATGCCAGAGAGCTGATCTGGGCTGTGGAAAACAGAAAGACAAATAGAGTTAGGACTTTGCATGAACACAGACTTCATGCAATGTACTGGCAGCCCTGAGAGGGGCACCCTCTCCTCACCAAAGACTAGTTGAAGCCTTTGACCTAAAGGTTCATAGCGAATAGGTTTGCTCTCCAAGGGGTTTCTGCTCCCCACCCTTTGTTCTGGCCCCATCCCAAGAAGGACCCCAAAGCAAAAGACTAATTTTCTTTCTCTTTCTCCTTTTGTTTTCTCTCTGACAGTGGATAGAGTCAGGAAGGCTTATGACACTTAGTCACTGTGAGACCACAGGCAAGTCCTTTAACCTATCTGAGCCTCAGTTTCCCCATATGTAAAATGAGGATAATAATACGTGAAGTTCAAATGAGATGTTTTTAAAGAACCTTGCAAACTTTGAAAGGCAATATAAATGTTAGTCATTAATAGTCTTTTCTCTTTCTTTGTTTCCCCTCTTTCTACTTTTATTATCTCTCCCTGTCTCATTCTTTCTCTTTTCATGTATCTATTTTATCTCTCTTTTTGTCTCTGTTTATTTTCTCTCTTTCTCTTTCAGTTTTATCTGTCTCTGTGTATTTCATCATTTTAAAATTTTATTTCACTCTCTTTCATCTTTTTCTTTTAATTTTATTATCAATATTTCAAATGTCTCTTTCAATTTTATTTCCCTCTATTTTATCTCTTTTGTTCTTTCTTTTATATTTCTCTTTTTTCTCTGTTTTTATTCCTTCCTTCCTCTTCCTATCTTTCTTTTTTCATTTTCCTCTCCCTCTCTCCTTTTCCCCCTTTCTGTGGACAGAGTCTGGCCTCAGACTAGTTTACAGGTGCCCCACAAGGCACACAGGTGGCTGCACCTATCTAGATGAATTAGTAACACAAGCAATCTGTGAGAAGGCCTATGAGGATTAGGGGAGTGCTAAGAGGTTTTCTTTGTGTTTCTTACTGCAAAGGAAACCTCCCAGAAGGCTCAGCAACTGCTTTGATTACTGCACTGACCCTTTCACCCTGTCTCTGGTCCACATTGTGTAAAATGGGGCTGGGTCATGAGAAACATCATTTCTGTGATACTGATGGGAGGAGGCACTGGAGAATTCTCAGGTCAGTACTGGGTTTCACCAGGATTAAAAAAAAAAATCACCTCCTCACCTCACAAATAGTCCTGCCTTTGGCTGGCTCTCCCTTAAAAGCTGTGGAATGTAATAAGAAGTGTGGTAGATGTAAAATCAGAAGAATTGGGTCTGAATCCCAGATCTGAGTCTTTGCTAGCTGTGTGGCAATGTGCAACTCAATTTATCTGAGCCTCATCTGTAAAGAGGGGATAATAATGCTTGTACTACTTACATTATATCATCATTATTATTTCTTATTTGAAGCAGCTAGATTGACCCAGTGGATGGAGCAAGAGACTTAGTTAGAATTTGACCTCAGACACTCACTAACTGTGTGATCCTGGGCAAGTCACTAACCCACTATTTGGCTTATCTATAAAGTGGGGATAATAGTAGCACCTACTCCGCAGGGTTGTTGTGATGATCAAAGGAGATCATATTTATAAAGGGCTTTGCAAACCTTAAAGCACTCTATAAATGAAAACTAGTATTGTTTCTCTTTCTAAAAAAGTTTCATTGACATGCCTTGTTTCTATATTATTTTCCCACCCGGTGAGAGTTCTCTTCTAATGTAAACGTACAAAAATTATGCAAAAACAAACCAACAACCCTCATCTGAAAGTGCATGCTACATTCCCCATCTTTAGCTCCCCCCCAGACTTTATATTTTAAAGTGTTTTTTCAAATGAACAGAAATCGGTTTTCTTCCCTCCCTTTCCTTACCCCAATGAGAAGAAAGAAAAAAACAAATTCTTTGTAACAAATATGCATAGTCAAACAAAATAAATTCCCTAGTTGAATGAATACAATACACAAAAATATTTACACAGATATGTACGTGTATAGATGCATACATACATATACCTTTGTGTATATATATGTGTATATATTGTATATATATATGTATATGTGTATAATTCTGTACCCTAAATCCATGTCAGAAGGTGGGTCACATATTTCATCACCAGACCATGATGGATGGTTATTGCATTAACCCTACTTCTTAACACTTTCAAAGTCATGAAAAACCAGAAACTAAAGGTCTATCCATCAATGGAGAAATGGTTGAGTAATTGTGGTATGTGAATGGGAAGGAGTACTATGAAAAAAGGAAATAGATGATTTCACAGAGACATAGGAAGATTTATATGAACTGATGCAGAGGGAAGAGAACAGAACCAAGAGAATACATTCTGTAAACAGGCATTAAGCCCAAGGCACAGTGCAAGAGATTGGGGAACCAAAGATGAAAAATGAAAGAAGCTTAACCCACAAGGAACTTACATTCAACCAGAGCAGGGGTTCTTGACCTCGGCATCCATGAACTTTAAAATATATATATGGATAACTATATTTTAATGTACATTTTTATTTATTTTGTTAAACATTTCCCAATTACATGTTTTGTAAACATTCATTATTTTTTAAATTGTGAGTTCCACATTTTCTCTATTCTACCCCTCTCCTACCCCTTGAGAAGGCAAGCAATATTTTTTTTTTGGCTAGGCAATGGGGTTAAGTGACTTGCCCAGGGTCACACAGCTAGTAAATGTCAAGTGTCTGAGGCCAGATTTGAACTCAGGTCCTCCTGACTCAAGGACCCAGCTCTATCCAATGCACCACCTAGCTGCCCCAGGCAAGCAATATATTGACTATACATGTAAAGCCATTCTTCCATATTAGCCATGTTGCAAAAAAAAAAAGTAGGCTTCAATCTGCATTCAGATTTCATCAGTTCTCTCTCTGGTGTTGCATAGCATTTTCATCATGGGCTTTGCGATTGTCTTGGATCATTGTCTTATCAGAGTAGTTAAGTCTATCAAAGTTAGTCATCGCACAATGTGGCTGTTGCTGTGTACAATGTTCTGCTGGTTCTGCTCACTTCACTCAGCATCAGTTCATGTAAGTCTTTCTAGGTTTTTCTGAAGTCTACTTGCTCATAATTTCTTATAGAACAATAGTATTCTATCACAATCATCTACCAGAACTTGTTCAGTCATTCCTCAATTGATGGGCATCCCCTCAATGTCCGATTCTTTGCCACCACACAAAGAGCTGCTATAAATATTTTTGTACAAATAGGTCCTTTTTCCTTTTTCTTTGATCTCTTTGGGATGCAGACCTAGAAGTGTTATTGCTGGGTCGAAGAGCCTGCACAGTTTCATAGACCTTTGGATAGCTCCAAAGGGTTTTCCAGAATGGCTGGACCTTTTCACATCTCCACCAAATGCCTTAGTGTCCCAGTTTTTCCACATCCCCTCCAGGGTTTGTTATTTTTCTTTTCTGTCACATTAGCCAATTTGATAGGTATGAGACAATACCTCAGAGTCGTTTTAATTTGAATTTCCTTAATAGTAATTTAGAGCATTTTTTCGTATGATTATTGATAGCTTTGATTTTGGCTTCTGAAAACTGCATGTTCATATCCTCTGGCCATTTATCAGTTGGGGAATGGCTTGCATTTTTTATAAATTTGGCTCAGTTTGCTATATACTTGAGAAATGAGGCCTTAATCAGAGAAACTTACTATTAAAAATTTTATCCCAATTTTATTTTTCTCTTAATCTTGGCTGCATTGGTTTTGTTTGTCCAAAATCTTTTTAATTTCATGTAATCAAAATTATCCATTTTACTTTTCCTGATCCTCTCGATATCTTATTTGGTCATAAACTCTTCTCTTATCCATAGATCTGACAGGTAAACTATTCCATGCTCCCTTAATTTGTTTATGATATCACCTTTTATGTTTAAATCATGTATACATTTTGACTTTATCTTGGTAGATGGTGTGAGATGTTGGTCTATACCTAGTTTCTGCCAAATTGCTTTCCAGTTTTCCCAGCATTTTTTGTCAAACAGTGAGTTTTTAGCTCCAAAGTTCAGATCTTTGGGTTTAGCAAAAAGTAGATCACTATGGTCATTTATTACTTGTACTGTGTACCTGAGGTAGCTAGGTGGTGCAGTGGATGAAGTGTGGGGCATGAAGTCTGGAAGACTCATGCTCATGAATTCAAATCTAGCCTCTGTGTGATCCTGGACAAGTCACTTAACCCTGTTTTCCTTAGTTTCCTCCTCCGTAAAATGATCTGGAGAATGAAATGGCAAACCCCTATAGTATCTCTGCCAGGAAAACTCCAAATGGGGTCATGAAGAGTTGAACGCTACTGAGCAACAACAAATTATGTACTTAATCTATTTCATTGATCCACCACTATTTCTTAGCCAGTACCAGATTGTTTTGATGAATCCTACTTTATAATATAGTTCGAAATCTGGTACTGAGGTAACTATTTTTATGTAACTCCGGATCCTGAATCCACAAGCTTGGTAATAGCAAGGCTCCTAGTCCAGTGCACGTAGCCGTTATCCTGGGAAGCAGCCCCTGTGGAAATGCAGCCTGTTCCTGCTCCTGTTGGGTCTGCAGCCACAACCACCAAAGACCCAGAAAGGAGAGCTCTCATTACCCAAGTTCCCGTATCTGTCCAATGGCTCAACATCAGAAAGGAATATGATCTTATCAGTGGAAATGACCCTAAATGGGACTTACCCTCTGCTTTTCTGCTGTCTCCTAAGGACTATGGCACTTTTCCACCTTCCTTATGTGTTATCTCCCCCACTGGAATGTGATCTTCTCCAGAACAGGGTCTGTCTGACTTTCCTATTTGTATGCCTGGTGCTGGGTACAATACTTTGCATGTAGGAAGTGCTTAATAAATGCTTTTTTATTCATTCCTTTGGAACACACTAACTTATTTTACAAATTCATAAGCACAATTGTGAGAAGGGCTCCTTAGGTTTCACCAGAAAGCAAAAAAAGTCTGTGACACACATACACACAAAAGAATTGTTCTGAGATTATGCGTCTGGACAACTGGAAGAATTGTGATTCCCTCAATAGAATTAGGAGAATTTGAATGAGGAGCACATTTAGTTAGGGGGAGATACGAAGTTCTCTTTTGGACATGTTGAACTTGAGGACCTATGGAACATTCTGGAGAAGATCTCCTGCAGGTAGTTGGTGATGTGGGACTGGAGGTCCTGAAGGATTAATAATAATAATAATAATAACATTTCTATTTAAAATATTTCAAAGTTGAGGGCTGTCTATTCAAATATAGGAGCCATTCATCTGCATGGAGATATCGACTGAACCCATAGGAGCTGATAACGATATGAAGGGAGAGATTGTAGAGAGAAAAGAGGAGGCCCAGGACAGAGCCTTGGGGGTAGAGGATGGGACATGGATGATAAGATGGAAAAGGAGCCGGAAAAAGAGTGGTCAGCAGGAGAACAAGGAGGGAGCAGCGTCATGGAAGAAGGAAGAGCAGATAGCTGGGGGAAGGAGTTGACAGTGTCAAAAGCTTTAGAAAAGTCCAGGAGGATAAAGAATGAGAAAAAGTCACTGGATTCAGCAGTGAAAAAATTGTTGATAACCTTGGAGACAGCAGTTTCAATAGAGTAATGAGGTCAGAAACTGGATTACAGGGGAATCAATATACCCCAGCTCTAGGGCAGGAAGGGACCCCAAAGGTCATTTGATCTAGTTTACGGGTGAGGAAACTGAGGCACAGGGAGGCTAAATTTGGAAATGGTCAGGAAGGATGACAGCCAGGTGGCCCAGTGGTTAGAATGTAGGACCTGTAGTCGGGAAGACCTGAGGACAAATCCTACCCCAGTCACTTCGCAGCTGTGTGATCCTAGGCAAGTCACTTAACATGTTTGCCTCAATTTCCTCATCTATAAAATGGGAATAATAATAGTACCTATTTGAAAGAATTGAATGATATAATACTTGTAAAGCACTTAGCAAACCTTAAAGGGCTATATAAATATTGGCTAAAAAAAAAAATCCAAACAAACAAAAACCATGATATAGAGACTGAGGACTGGTAAGACAAGGTAAAAATTCACCCATCAGAGTTTGTAGTGGGATGGAAGTCCTTTGTAAAACTTAAAGCAGGACAGGAACAGGAACTGATATAGATCTAAGTCTAAACTGGGAAGCCCTTTACAAACATTATTATCTCATTTGGTTCTCACAAAAACTCTGTGAGGCAGATGCTGTCATTATTCCCATTTTTCAGATGTGGAAACTGAGGTTGGCAGAGGTTAAATGACTTGCCCAGGATCACACAGCTAGTGAATGTTTGAGGCAGGATTCCAACTTGGGTCTTTCTGACTCCATGTCCAACATTCTACTGCTGTGCCACCTGGCTGCCATACGCGTGCATACATATTATAGAATATATATTATATTCTGGCAAATAGAGACTCTCTGGTGGCTTATAAGTGAAATTCTACTGGAAGTTCTTGTCTCCAAGTGACAAAGGAATAACATTCACTTCTGTGTGACACCCATGAGCCTCTCTTCTATGGTTTTGAGAACGCTGGAAGGGGTGCTTGGACAAAGAGCTGGCTTTCTTCTCCACCCAGATTACCTGAATTGGAGTCTTAGCTCTGATGCTTCCAGATATGTGGCTTTGAGTAAGTCACTTTATTCCTCCAGACTTTGCTCATCTCTAAAATGGGGATGCTGTTTCTTATATGATCCATGTCTCCCTGGGGAGTGAGATAAGGTAGAACGGGAACCTTGAAAATCTTCAAAGTACAAGTAGGGCCTGTGTATGGGTTCTTCTTTGGGGTTCAGCTCTCTGAAGTGCTTGGCTCTTCACCCATGGATGGGCCTGAAGAAATGCAAATAACAGGGAATAAAAAAAAACAACTCCCATGTCACTCAGACCTTTTGGAAAGTCCACATCCGTCTCCAATGTCAAATGACAAAAGACGTTCCAATTTCTTCCCCATTCTGAGTGGTAATTGTTGAGACTGTAATTGACCTGTGCAGCTGAACAGCACACATCCCAGGCACCCTATGGTCTGTCTCAAGAAGCCTTGGGGCTATGTTTCCAATGTCAGATGATATAATAGAAGGGAGAAAAAAAGAGTGACACAATTGTGGGACCAGACTTCCCTCTTCACAGGAATTTAGAGAAGGGATTTCTCTTTGTCAGAAATAAAAAGCACTCTCCGGAATGACTTCATTGATTTCACATAAAGAAAAATTCAGAGAGAAAGAGACATGTGTGACTGGAAGGGGTCTTGGTAACCAATTTCAGTTATTCTGGATCTATGCTCAAATACCAGCTGCTGCCCACCATTCAGGCAAGTTACTTTCTTTTTCTGTGCCTCAGTTTCCTTATCTGCCAAATGAGGGGGTTGGGCAAAATGTCTTCTGAGGTCCCTTACAGCTCTGCTCATGATCACACTGGAAAGTTTTCTAACAGCAAATTCCTCTTCAGTTGTCTAATTTCTGGCTTTGGGGCTCTGAAGAATTTGTCAATTTCATTCCTTCTTTTTGGGAAAGCAAAAATGGGCAGAATAGAGAAAATAGTAAGGAAATGTTTGCCAACTCAAGAGACCCCTGGATGGCGAGTCAGGAGACTGACCCTGCTGCTTACAGCCAGTGTCACCTTGTGTCCCTTTCCCTGTCTGAGCCTCAGTTTCCTAATCTGTAAAATGAAAGACTGGAGTCCATGACCACATCAGGTGAGGGTCCTTCCAGTTCTAGATACCATGCTCTCTTTCTGGGATAAAATCACCATGAGACAGTCATAGGTGCAGAGACCAGCTGGTCCAACTCTGCGCTTATACAGCGATGGAAACTGAGGCTGGAGTGGTGAAGTGATGTGCCCGCAGCCATACAGGCCATGGAACTTTATAAACTGAGTAAGAGTCCTGAGAAATTCTTATGGGATGATCCTGGAAGCTGTCAGCATTTCAGTATTTATTCAGCCCCATAGACTCTGCTCAAGCCGTCCTGGGTTTTACCACACATACCACTAGGTGGCACTGCCTTTGAATCCATTAATCCATAATCTAAAAAGTTCTTTAGTCTGGTATTAAAAACCCAATCACTTTTCCCAGCACTCTCCCCTAAAGGCCCCCAGCCAGCTCTTATGTCTTCAGGGGCAGGTTTGTGGACTCTCTGGCTTCTCTTTTCCTCTATTGTTTGATCTCCAAGCCAATCACTCATGCAATTCATCTTAATCCTCCATGAAAAGTCCTCATATGAAATCTGCTTGAGGCACTGAGGTGACCCACAGATGTCTAAGGCCAAATCAGCTGAGCACAAACTCTGGGAGGGAAGGCTTGCTGTTCTTCTCTGTGAGGACCAGCAGTATATCTGCTAGCTAGCTACCTGGTCTGTCAGTCAGAGGACCAGAATTTTCTAAATTCATAGACTGGTTGACCACCACCAGGTTGACCTCAGGGTGATAAAATTTTCAGCCATAGCAGCTGTTAAAGGCTACCAGGTAAGTCAGAGAGAAGTTAAGATCTGCACGGTGGACTAACATACCCATAAAATTCTAGATATTTGTAAGTATATTTTTCTTTCTTTAAGCAAAATCCTTTATAGTATTTCCAACCAAACACAACTCAGTCTGGTAAGTGATGTAGAAATTCTACCCAGTGGAAATACAGAGGCCAAGAGTCAAGGGAAAGGGAATATGAGAGAGTCAGGAGGGACAGGGTAGAGAAGGAGTGTGAGAGGCATCTTAGAAGCATAAGGACTGAAAAGGCCTTCCGAGGTCATCTACTCCAAGTGTCTCATTGTAAGGCACAGTGAGCAGAGTGCATCTGGGGTCAGGAAAGCTGGGTTCGAATCCCATCTCTGACACTTCCTAGCTGTGTAACCCTGGGAGATTCACTTAACCTCTCACAGGAAAACACTCTAGGATTTATCTACTAAGTCATAAATAGATTATGAATCTACACTGGTCGATGGAATGCTTAAATTGGAAGTTCCTCATGCTGATGAAATAAAACCCCTTGGATACATACATTTGAAAGCATATGCAAATGAATTTACGTATATTATCATCTATGAGAAGACACGGTGAAAAGCATGTGATAATAGAGTGTTGGACTTGAAGTCAGGAAGGCCTAGGTTCAAAATCGGCCTCTGATTCTTGCTAGCTGTGTAATTCCAAGGAAGTCGCACAGCCACCATTTATAAAAAGGGGAATAACCCAATGACCTCCCCCTCAGGGGTTGTTAAAATGCTTTGCAAATCTTAAAGCGCCATATAAACATTAACTAGCTATCATGTTAACCTAGTTGAACCTCAATTACCTCATCTATAACACGGGGATAATCCCTGTAGAAGGGTCACAGGTTTAGATCTAGAGGGGAATGGAACGGAAAAGGAATAAGCATTTATATAGCACCTACTATGTACTAGGGCACTGTGCTAAGCACTTTTGCAAATATTATTTCATTTCATCCTTACAACAACACTTCTATTATTATCCCCATTTTGCAGTTGAGAAAATTGAGGCAGAGGTTAAATGACTTGTACAGGGTCACCCAGCTGCCAGGTGTCTGAGGCTGGATCTGAACTGTGATCTTCCTGACTCCAGGCTCAAAGCTCTATGCATGGTGGCGCCACCTAGTGGCCATCTAGGGGGCCTCAGAGGCTATCTACTCTAACCCCTTATTTTATAGATAGGGAATGTGAACCTCAGAGAGATTATGTGATTACCTAAGGGCTTTTGTGAAGCTTCAATGAGGTATTTACTGAGTGTGAAGGGTTTTGCAAACTTTAGAGCACCATGTAATGTTAATTATGATTACTTTACAGGTGGAGAAACTGAGGCCCAGAGAGGCGAAGTCACTTGCCCTCCTGAAGGGAAGATTAGGGTGGAGAGTGGAGAAGAAACCATAAAGAGAGCGAGAAAGAAGGAAGACAGAAGAATGGAGAAAAGGTGGGAGAGGGGAAGGAAGACAAACAACAGGTCTTGCATTTTGGCAGGAAAAGGATACTGTCTGTATTAAAAGCCCATTTGGTTCTAGCTTCCCCATCCCTGCTTCTTGTCCTGCTGAGCAACAGGAGGTGGAATCTCTATTCTCGGGCCCCCCAAAGCCTTGAAGACGTGCTCCTGTGAAGCCGCTTCACCTCTGTGCACTCATAAAAGCCGGACACGAACAAGAGCCTGGGCAAAGGTTGTCACCACACCCAGGTTCCAGTCACCTGACCAGAATTTTTCCTTACACAGCTCACATAGGCAGGAACAAGAGGTGCCCTGGGGTCACTCTGAGTGTTGACTAGCAGGCTTCCCCACTGACCTCAAGCCCCCAGGGAAGGGACTTGTCTGTGGAAAATTGTCCACACTGATCATTCTAGAAGATTCACTGATCCCAGGGCCCAACCAGCAACTTTCATTGCCAAGGGCTGTTCTTCAAGGTCTAGAGCAGGAAGAGCAGGAGTTGAAATTCTACTCCTCTGGCCAAACCATGACTTCATGCATTTTCTTGAAAGTGTCCGAATTGCACGTGGAGGGAGAGGTGGGACAGGACTGCAATTAAGCCGTGAACTGATGCCTGGCATCCTGTCTCTCAGCCAATCCACTGTTTCTGCCTCAGTCTGCTCCTTCTCTCTCCAATCAAGACAAGATGGAGGTGTGATGGTAACTTGACCTGTGACAAAGGCATTGTGTGGTCCGTTGAGAAAGAAAACCAAACCAGCGACAAATATTCCACTAGAATGTAAACTTCTCCACGGCAGTCATTGTTTCTTTTTTGGTCTTTGTATCTCTGTCATCTAACATAGTGCCTGGCAAATAGTAGGTGCTTAATAAATGCTCATTGATTTTTTAGTTGTCTTTGTATCGTCAGTCAGTCAGTGCCAGGCACACAGTTGGTGTTTTTGGCTGATTGCTGAATGATTGATTTCTGGAAGTGCACACTTTGAGAAATACTGCTACTCTGAGACAGTTCCTAGTCAGAGACTCTCAGAGTGGTAAGGGAATGAAGGGACCATTGAGTCTAACCTATCTCTGAATAAATATCCCTCACTACAACACACCCAACAAGTGCCCATCCAGACTTCCCTGAAAGACCTCTGTTATGGGGAAGCCCACTGCTATCCCAGCCCGTGCCACTTTGGGTTGGCACTGCTTGGATCTTTTTGCTTACACCAACTCTCAATCTACCTTTCTTCCATCCCCATCCATCATTACTAGTTCCACCCTTTGCACCCAAACAGAATAAGCCTAATTCTCTTCCACATGACAGCCTTGAAGACAGCCTGGAAGGCAGCTTTCTTGCCCTTCCTCCCTCCACCTTCTCCCCACTAGCACCAAGTCTTTTATTCTCCAGGCTCAATATCCCTAGTTCTTTGGATCAGTTCTCACATGTCATGGTCTCTAGTGGTGGCCTTTTTCTGGAATCTCTCCAGCTTCTCAGCATCCTTCTGAAAACAAGTTACCTAGATCTCTTCCCTAAGGGGCACAATGGTGAGCATTTTGTGTATTTGCAAATAACCTACTTATACCTGGGCAGAGAATCCCTTATTCTCCTGATCTGGGATCAATAACATACTTTTCTCCACCAATATACCAGTGACCAAAGAGCCCAATTTAAGCATGATTACTGTCACTACTATACTACTAGCATCATTTTCTGCACATTTTTCTTCATCTCTGCCCTCCTAAAAAAGAGAGAACAGTCATTTCTACTTAGATAGATAGAACATTTATTAAACATTAGCTGTGCCAGGCACTGTGCTAAGTGCTGGAGATGCTAATACAAGAAAACTCTGATTTCCTGCTCTCAAGGGGCTTACCTTCTAATAAGGGAAGACACATGAAGGGGATCTGTTAAGGGAAGGGAAAGGAATGGTGGTTTGCTAGGAGACGGGGAAGTCCATAGAGTGAGTTGGGCTGGGAGTAAAATGAGCATGCCTCTGGCCCTTCGTGAGAAGATGCTGTGGGCTGGGGAGTCACCAATAAGGAGAATGGTTTTAGAGATTTTCTAGGCTCATAGTGGTCATCCTTTTAGAGCTGGAGCCAGGGCTGTGTTGGAGACGATTTGAGCCAGGGAAAGTGGTTGTTAAAAATTTTCATTGTGATCATTTATAACCCAGAAATCAGCAAAAGCTGCCAATCAGGGTCTGGTTTGTAGTTCTGTTGATTATCTAGACTTAGGGAAGTAATGAAGATGTTAATAATGATGATAGACAAAAGCATATTGTATGTGAATTTTTACAAAGAGTGCTGGTTGTTAAACACTTATCAGCACATCAGGGGCTAGAAGGGTCAGTCTAGTCCAACACCTTAAAACTGGGGCCCAAAGAAGTTATATGTGACTTGCCCAAGGTCACATATATAGCAAAAGCGGATCTGGGCTCTGATTCCAAATCCAGTGTTCTTTCAACCATAGAATATAAAATTCAATTTCTCTATGCAATTATTCTCCTAGCCAAACAACAGCAACCCTTTGGCTGATCTCAATCCGCAGATCAATCCTTCTGTGCATTCCTGCACTGTGGTAGAGGTAATATTGCCATTGAGGCTATACTATTTATTCCTCAGAGGGTAATGGAACTATTTTGGAGACTTAATTAGCTCAGGAACTAAGACTCTGGTAGCTCACTGGTAGCCCGAGTACAGAAGCCAGCCCCCAGGAGGCAGGCAAGCAATGCCCAACTGAATCAATGTTGTGGCTTGCTGGGTATCCTTTCCAGGCTATAGCTAAGTACACTTCCTTTTGTTAACTGTTAAATGGTCTATGAGTTTCTAATCTCATTCCAATTATGAACCAGCCTGAATCAGCCCTGGCCTACAGTCCATGCCTATGAAGTCCCCACTGATTCCAGATTGCAGAGCACCAAACAGATGAGACAGATAGCAAAGGGTGATACCATTGGGCTCAAGAGTGACCATCAGGCCAAAAATTCTTCTTACCCTGGAAGGCAAGCTGTATTTCAATGAAGTAGAAAAGCTGGCCCACCACAGCCACTATTTACGACCAACAGCAATGATGAAGCCATCTTTTCCTCACTGTGTTCATCTGTCTGGGCCATGGAGATGACGCAAAGAAAAGACACAAAAATTACAAAATTACCCGCTTCGAGGGAACCCTAGTCATGAAATGTAAATAGGGAAGTAAATAAATATATTCTGGTTAGGGAATTCATCTCATGAGTCTGAGTATTATTGCTCTTGGAGAAAGATGATTTCATTAGATGATAATCCCATTTTTGCAGCAGCCCATAGAATGAGACATAATCTCTTAGAAAAACTACTCTCAAACAAGGTAAGAAAGAGGGCAGCCTGAAGCTGATTAGGGACAACTCACATGTTAATTTACTTACATAGGAAATAACCTTCATTATTTTCTTGGTGTGATAAAGACAGGAGAAATGTCTGCAGCTGGGTATCTGGAAGAATAACAGGAGAATGATGGTGTTCTGTTGGATTTTGACTTTATCTCTTCCAGACCTAGGTCTCTATGCCACGTCTATACTGGGCTGTTATATACACACCCAAAGCCCTCTCTAGCTTTCATTTATGTATTGTCTTCTACTTCAGAATATAAGCTTATTGAGGACAGGGACTGTATCAGGGTTATCTCATGTGATTTGTATTTTGTTCCTGTCCAGCTTGGGAGCCCGATCCCAAGAAGAGGTCTGAAAAAGATGTTGCATCCTCAGGATCATGTATCTGGTTCTTCAAAAGAGAACTAAATGCCCCAGTCCTAGAGAAGACTGCCCAATAGTGAGCAACTAACATGCACCTTTGTGGCTAACCCCACCACTCTGAAAGGGCGTATGAACTTCAGCTGCGGACAGCTCCTCCCTACTAGAGCATTTTCTGTGTGGGAAGAGGATACCCACCAACCAGCCAACATAAGACTGACACTGACCAGGTCTTCTCAGTCAGGACTGTGAAGGACATCATAAGGAGGGAGGGCTTTTTAAAGTAACCACTTGACCAAGTTAATTTTAGAAAAGTATCAAGTGCTGCTATTAAATCCTTCTGGAAGAAAGCTTCATAGAGAATCCTTAGGTTATTATGAGGTCCTTATTGCCAGTCAGCCCTTAAAAATCAATTTCTTTTCAAGTCTGGGCTTTAAAAGGATTCTCTTCTTGCCTGTTTGTACTTCTTGGAAGAGCATAAAGTGTACTGGATTTGGAATCAGAGAACCCGGGTTTAAGTCCTGTTTCATTAGACTCCTTCCAGCTCTAAATCTATGGTTCTATGATTCCAGGTTTATGAAAACCAGGAAGCTGGAGTCAGGACCATTTCCGATAATGCCTTTGAGCTCGCTGCTGTTGTAAAGTCATTTTCAGTCATGTCAATCTTTGTGACCCCATCTGGGGTTGGCTAAAATACTGGAGGGGTTTGCCATTTCCTTCCCCAGCTCATTTTATAGGTGAGGAAACTCAGGCAAACAGGGTGAAGTGACTGGCCCAGGATCACACAGCTAGGAAGTGCCTGAGGCTGTACTTGAATTCAGGTCTTCCTGACTTCTTCCATTCCATCTAGTATTCTATCTACTGCATCACCTAGCTGCCTACACCTCTGAGGCAGAAGAAGCTAAATCACTACTACATTATTCTACTTTACAAAAGAATACCAAATTTCCCTTGAAAGTTGAGGCTTAATTAGAATTAGAGGCCTGCAAGAAAAGGGAAATCAGAAGATACCCAGCCCGTACTAAACTTGGACCTTCCACAAAAGTTTCTTGATAACAACAACAATAATAATAAGGCAAATATTGGCATAGTATATAAATGTCAGCTGTGTGGCAAGTCACTTAACTGTTGATTACCTCAGTTTCCTCATCTGTAAAATGAGAGTAATAATATTACCCACCTCCCAGAGTTGTTGTGAGGATCAAATGAGTTAATAATTATAAAGTACTTAGCACAGTGCCCAGCACATAGTGGGCACTATACAAATGCTTGTTCCACCTTCTTATCCTAATAATAATAATAATAATACTAATAATAGCTAGCATTTAAAAGTTTCCAAACTTTAATAATATTATTTTATCTTCACAACAACCCTGGAAATAGGTGCTAATCTTAGTTGCTTTTTACAGATGAGGAAACTGAGACACAGAGAGGTTAAGGAACTTGCCTAAGGTCATAGAGGTAGTAAATGTAAATGAGCCTGAATTTGAACTCAGGTCTTCCCAGTCTCTAAGCCCAGCACTCCAGCCACTGTGCCATCTTCCTGAGTAAAAGGAGCTATTTAAAGATGCTTTCTTTAACTCTTTGCATATTCCTTAGTTATGACTAAGAGCTTATCGTTAATGACCTTGGTCGGTCCTGCACAGATGACTCACATTCCTGAGCGCTGGTTAAGCAATGTACACAATTGCGTGCTTTCAGTGAAAGTGTGATCTCCTATTCAAGGCCATGGAAGGGAGGAGACCATCAGCCCATGTTGGCAGGGGAGGGCCCAGGCGCAGCACACCTGTCCTGGGTCTGGGAGACTGGAACTGATCAGCACACTTAAGGGGAGGAAATACAAAAGAATGTTGTTGATGTTTTTGTAACTAGTCCCCTAACTCTGCAGACATAAGGTAGCCAACTATGCCGGGAAAGGGAGAAGGAAGAAGTAAGGTCTTTCCTCATGGGGCCCTGGAGGGCAGAAGCATTAGTGCCTTACTTTCTGTGAGTGTCTTTGTGATCCCATCCAGTGAAGACCACCAGGAGGGTGGCCCCGGATATGCATTGTGTATCTGGGTTTGCCCTGGCGAGCTTCCTAATAATAATCACCGGTGTTTCCTTTTGCTTGGGCTATGGCTTTGGAAAAGGTCAGAGAGTTTGCCAGATTTCAGAAAATGCATCCATGGAATTCTGGGGCCGTGGGGGAGTTGGCAAGGGACTTCTGAGCCCCCTTCAGCAAAGTCACAGAAACGCCAAAAAAACAAACACAACAAACAACTCCCCCCCCCCAAAAAAAACCATAAGCTCTCTAGAGGCAACAATGAAAAAAATGAAATTCATTTATAAGACATTGAGAAAAAAACTTCCCAAATCATATAGTTTATAGTACCCAAGCCTCCACTTCTGGACTCTACTCTGGCGTTTGTTGTCTGGCACACTTCGAAGCATAAAGTATTTAATCAGACAGCATAGCAAATGAAGAGACAACAAATGATCCCGCTCATCCTCACAGGGGCATCCGCTTCCTTATCCTTTCTCTGATATAAGCCCCGCTGTGAGGGACTGTTTCATTTTCCCGTTTTGTGTCACCAGAGCCTAGGGCTATGCTTGGCACATAGTAGGGGCTTAATAAAGGAATAAGTTACCACTCTACTAGAGGAAGGGAATACACACACGTAGACAACACCCATGACCAGGGAACATAGGTGAAGGGACACACGTGTAGGAAACATGAGTGGACTGCGTGCCTGCATGGATAGACACATACATGTAAGGATGCATTTGTCCCAAGACACACTTGTGGCCAGAGCAATTCATGTCTGCGTTGGAGAGATGTCATTTTCTTTCAGTGATGTTACTGGGCCTCTCTCTGCTAGGAAGAATGCTCCCTGAGTTGCTCTTTGCAAAATTCTTTCCTTTTTTCCTCTTTTATAGTGAACTTGGTTAATAATAATAATAACTACAAACATTTAGAAGTCTGTTGGTCTATAGGGATTCGGCTCCTGTGGGGTCTCTGTTGCTCCCTGCTTTTTTAGCTTGCATAGGACAAGGGCATGGCAGGGTGGTGGGAGGGCAGGGGGGAAGGCAGCCAACAGAAGCCTCAGATCCTAAGGATGGAGTTGTCTGTTCTGTTGACTCTTCCCCAGCTGCCATTTCAAGCGGCTGGTTCCCATCGACTCTCTAACTGGATTTTAGAAAGTTGCCAGGAGTTCTGATAATCCCTGATGGTAAGTCTCCTTCTACTCAAACCGTATTGGAGACTCCACCTGAGAAAATGACAAAAGGGCTTGAGGGGATGCAGCTGGGAGGCTCCCAGCCCCCACAATCTCCCTGTTGCCGGGCAAATCAACCTGAGAGTGTAAGAGCTAGGTCAAAGCTATAGAGCACTCAGTTAAATTCTTTTGTAGAGGGCTCGCGGTCCGTGTATGCCTACATGGTTGTCTAAATAAGGCTTGGGGAAAGGCCGTGAGGGGTATCTCTGGAATCCTGCCCATCTCTCTCCAAGGGAAATTCCTGCCTATGGGGAAGCCGAGCCAGGACCACAAGGGTGGCTGCCTGCTCCGTGCTCCTCTGAGATAGAAGGGACCAGAATGGTCTCTCAGCCCTCCTAAATGTTGCTGATCTAGGGGAATGATAAGCCTTTCCTGGTTGCTATCCCTGAAAGGGGAAGGGTTATCCCCAAGCTTAGACCTATAGGTTTGAATCCTTCCTACTAAATACTAGTCATACGAAAGGACGTCACCAATGAGGAGAGAGTAACCCCCCCTTTGTTGTTGTTGTTCAGCCATTTTCAGTCGTGTCCAACCCTTTGTGACCCCGTTTGGGGTTTTCTTGGCAGAGATACTGGAGTGGTTTGCCATTTCCTTCTCCAGCTCATTTTACAGATGAGGAAACTGAGGCAAACAGGGTTAAGTCTTGCCCAGGATCACCCACCTAGTAAATGTCTGTGGCCGCATTTGAATTCAGGTTTATCCTGACTCTAAGCCCATAGCTGTGTCCACTGCACCACCTAGCTGCTCTAAACTTCTTTATCCAAGCATAGAGTGAACAGAAGTTGGAGAGGTTATGCGTGTTAGAATGTGCCAGAAAATCCACCAAGGGATGCACTCTTTTTCTGGGAGTGAGATGTCTCAGTTCAACCAAAAGAAAGGTCTCAATCTCACCCACAGGGAAATCCCCCAAAGTCTAAAGGCAATCTAGAAACCAGTGAGATGCAGAGCAGCCAGCTTTTCCTTACATTTCTGCTTCCAAAGTATTTTCTCTCTGATAATAATATTTTTATTATATTGTTGTTGTTGTTTCCATGAGTGTCTTCCCTGCAGAGTCTGGGGCAGTCCACATCCACTATAAAAGAGGAAAAAAGCAAATACTTTTGCAAAGAGCAACTCAGGGAGCATTCTCCCTAGCAGAGAGAGGCCCAGTAACAACACTAAAAGAGCCACTCCTGGATCAAAGCAGGAATGAAGAAGAATGCTGCTCCCTGCTCTCCCACCAACTCAGCCCCTCATCTAGGCACATAGGATCAGTTATTCTCTCCACCAATGAGGAGAGTTATATGCAAGTGTTCCAGCCTTGGAACCTGGGTTACTTTGTTCAAAAGCCCTGCCTCGCTTAGCAACAAGATAATTGCTTTTTGTTTCTCCTTCTTGCCAGGACCTCCTAACCCTCTACAAGTTTAAAAATTCTACATGTAAAGGGAATCATGAGCAGAAATGGAGTCGCCCTAGGCCTCCTTAGAAGTGCTGAGAAAGCCACTTGGATAGATAATAGATGTTCTAAAAGTAGTCAAGTACAGTCTAAATTCAGCCAAAAGATTTTTGGGAGGATGAAAACTGAAACACAGCTTTGGGACCTGTGATTTAGGAGCTGGTAATCTGCCAAAAGCCGTGGAGCAAAGAATAATGGATGATGAAGAAAGAGGGGAAGAGAAAACTGGAAGAGTCCATGAAGGGCCCCAAACCAACCCAGAGGTGATGCAAGAAAACACTACACATTCGAAGACTGATGGGCAAGGGTAAAAACTAGAATAATTGCTGCTTCAGAGGGCATCGGGTAGAAGAAGAAAAACCAGAAGTAGATGAGCATTATACACATGTCTCCTTATAGAATGGAAGCTCTTTGAAGGCAGGAATAGTTTAATTTTCATCTTCATTTCTCTAGTACCTAGCTCAGTGCAGTGTTTAATAAAAGTGCATTATTCATTGTTGTTTAATGCAAAATATCAAGGACTATGTCCCAGAATTATTTAACTGAATATGAAGACAAATAGCCTATTGAAAGAGAAAAGATTCATGGGAAATTATTCAGTAGAGTTCCAAACTCTCCAATACTCATTATTATTGAACTTTAAAATGAGCAAGGCAATAAAAAAGAATGCCCTCTTATTGCAAAATCTCTGGACCTTTCCTTGGTCAGTCTTTCATCAAATTTAACAACCAATTCAATGTAATTCAGTGTGCCTTTTAAACCTCTACTACATGTAAAGAAAAGGCAATGTGGCATAGTGGGTAGAAAGCTAGATGGGAAGTAGAGAAGTCCTGGGTTCAAGTTTCAACTGTGACACCTACTGGTTGTGTGACCCTAGCCAAGTCACTTGACTCCTTGGTGTGCCAGAAGGCTCTTTAAGACTGCAAGTTGGAGAACAGGATTTGGAGGGATCTCACTGGGGTGTGGTCGTATTGGTTTGCTAACAATAAGATCACAGATCTCCAAATTTTTGAAATTACAAGAAATGTAATTCTGGTAAAAGCCAGGGAAGGTTGGCCACATTGACCTATCAGCTGCAGAGGGGGATGGCATCTTTTGACCTGCCTAAGACTTATAAATCCTCCACCTATCACAGGATCATAGACCTAGAGACTTTATTTTACAGTGAGGAAACTGAGGCCCAGTAAGATTATTAAGTCCCCTAAAGTCACCTAGCTAACAAGCGGCAGAATTGGGATTTGATTCCAGGGCCTCTGGCTTCAAATCCAGCACACTTTTCATTGTACCACACACTCGTCTTCCTGGAGCCCTTGATCCCCTCCCCTCCCACATCCTCCAGGCAGGACTTGACTCCAGCAATTTTCCTATCTTTCTCACACAGGCTCAGTTCTTCCCTCTCTGGGGGCTCTCTCTCACCTCTCTATAAACATACTTAGGGCTCATCAATCCTGAAAAAAGTCTCCCTTCAACCTTTCTAGGTTCTATCCCATCCTTACCACCATCATGAGGCGGTGTTCTATAGTCAATTCAGCACTAGAAACTGTCAGGAAGACCTGGGCTTAAATTCCATCTTGGACACTTCCTAGCTGGGTGACCTTGGGTAAGTCACTTAATCTCTCTAGATATCAGTGTCTTCTTCATCTATAAAAGGAAGGGGTTTTGACTCTAGGGTCCTTTGCATCTTTGGATCTGTGATCTTACCTTTCAACTCAAATTTCATGAACAATGTATCTACCCCGACCCTGCCACTTTCTCGCCTCCCAATCTCTTCCTAGCCCTTTGCAAGGGAGCTTCTTTCCCCATCTCTCTACTTTGACCACAGTCTCAATGGTCCCCATATGTGCTGTCTTCCTCATTAGATGGGAACTCCTTTAAAGCAGGGACTCTCTTACCGTTCCATTTGTATCCCTGGTGCTTAGCCCTTAAAAAAGTGGAAAAAGTGAAAAAGAACCTAAAAAGTACTTAGTAAATACTTTTATTCATGTATTCATTCATTCACTGATCTCTAATGCAATGGCATTACCATCATTTTACAGATGAGTAAACCAAGGCTCGGGGGATAATCAACTTGCCCAAAGTTTGGGCCTTGCACATAGTAGGCATTTAATAAATGCCTATCGAACGAAGCATTATTCACCTTCATACTGGCCTTGCCTATAGTCACTAGATAGGTAAGTTGATGGTGGTGATATGAAGCAAGGCCTTCCCAATTCCCCGAGTCTCCTTTGACCGCTAGAGAATGGCATAGGAATCCATAGGATTCTGTTTGCTGGTTAGGCTTTATTCCCGACTGGAGTCACAAATTGTAGACAGGCTGGAGCCAGGCTCAATTGCCCTGTGCCTGGGCAATGGACAGGCAACTTAGCCTATCTCTTGGCTTGATAAAAATTGTCCAAAAGTCAACAATCAAAACAAATATAAAACAATAAAATCATCTCTTCCACTAAAGTCATATTCTCATGCCTTAACATGGCCTGGAAGTGACCCTGGATTATTGAAGCTTAAGCTTTACCAAGTGAATTTATACAGGGCATGTGTACAAGAGCCTCTCATAGCTGGGCACAAAAATGGCACAGCCTGCATCTTTGGAGGGAGTGCCCATCTTCAGGAGATCACAGATCCTGCCTGGGGTCGAGAAGACCTGAGTTTGCATCCTCCCTCAGACGATTTAGTAGCTGAGCGACCAGGGCAGGTTACAGCTCCTTCAGCCCCCTCAGCCTCAGTTTCCCGTAGAATGTGGATGGTAATAGGACCTGCTTCACGGAGTGGTTGTGAGGACAAAATGATGCCATATTTGTAAAGTGCAAACCTCAAAGCACTATATAAATGATAGTTATCATTGTCTACTCACATATTAGCTAATATGTATTATTAGCTATTATGTATTAGCTATCCATTGGAGTATCATTATGGTTCAGCTGTGTCTGACTCTTTGTGACCCCTTTTGGTTTTCTTGGCAAAGATACTGGAGTGGTTTTCCATTTCCTTCTGCAGTTCATATTATAGATGAGAAAACTGTGGCAAATAGGGTTAAGTGACTTACTCAGGGTCACACAGCTAGGAAGTATCTGAGGCTGGATTTGAACTCAGGTCTTCCTGACCCCGGGCCCGGAGCTCTATCCACTGTGGCAGCCCTCCATTGGAGCATACATAAAAGTTATTAGCACATTACTATTTATTAGATTAGATTTGGTAAAGCTCTAGTCAAGCACTTCCTATGTCCCAGGTGCTGTGTTAAATATGGGAATACAAATTCAAGCAGAAAGAAAGCCCGTAAAATGAAGCTTCACAAAATGAAGCTAGAATGGATAGGGGGAAATTTGTCACGTGATAAATGTATAAATAAATCTAATCTCCACGAATAAACAGAAGGAGAGACTGCCAAGCTCTCAGTTTTACCCTGTATATCTTTAGCATCCTGTTCCTATCATAGAAACGAGCACAATTATTGACATAGGGGCAGAGAGCAGGTCCAAGAGCCAGGGAGCTGCAGGTGGAGAAAGGACAGGAGGAAGGCAGCAGTTTCACATCATCTTGGGTTGTGGAGGCCATCTATATCCTCAGCCCTCGTCAGACCACTCCTGCAATTTGGTGACCAGTTCTGGGTACCACATTAGAAATATACAGGGTTGGAGTAAAGATCTGTAAAGCCCTTTGCAATCCCTAAAGTGTTATGTGAATTCTAGCTGCTGTCATCAGCGTCACCATCATCACCATCACCATCATCATCATCATCATCATCCTCACTATTATTATTATGTAGGGGCATTGGAAAGGGAAAAATCCAAGGTGACTCTGAGGTCAGCTTCTCAGGAATCCTGCAGATCTAAAGTGTCTGTGAAGTAAGACTCAATGACCCCTAGCTAAGCTTTTGATGTTCCGGTCCTTCTCCCCCAATTAAAGTTTAAAGGTCTTATAATCAACTTTTACAGACAGCAAATTTATAAATTGGCAGCAACTAGATTGCGGCGCTATGATGCTTTTATCCATTCTTGGGGACAATGATAATGTACAGGGTGTGTTTATCCCCTAATTACCCTTGATTACTGTAATCAAGCCTATTATATATAACTTTATGAAATACATTCAGAACTCTGTCCAAGGGCTTGGAAATCTAGTCCATGAGGGCAAATTTGAACCTGCTCATCTGCCAAAATAACCAAATCTCATTGGTCAAGTAAGTTTAACACATGAGCTCCCACAACAATTCAGACTTGTTCAATCATTTTTCAGTCATGTCTGACTCTTCATGACCTCATTTGAGGTTTTCTTGGCAAAGATACTGGAGTGGTTGGCCATTTCCTTCTCCAGCTTGTTTGACAGACGAGGAAACTGAGGCAAACAGAGTTAAGTGACTTGCCAGGGTCACACAGCTAGTGTCTGAAGCTGGATTTGATCTCAGGAAGATGAGTCTTCCTGACACCAGCACTCTATACACAAGTTTTATTGTTTTCTCTTTGACTTGTTACAGTTTTTATAACTATTGAACTTTATTTCCATTTGACCTTCTGTTGGCCTTAAATTTTCTAGCCTTAAGTTCCTGGACCCCTCAGCCATCTCTCAAGCAATTAATTGTAAATTTGTAAACAATTAAGTTCATCCAGAGGAGACCCTCCAAAAGGGCCCTTCCTTTAGTTCTTCTCACAATTGAATAATTTTTTTGTAATATAAATAAGGCTCCTAAGTGATCTGTTTGGTCAATTTGGATTTTCATCCAGTTGGATTTTTTTTTTTAATCTGAGTACACCTGGGCTTATCTCTGGCACTGAGATGGAACATTTCCTGGCAGACTTAAAACAAGGAGGCTAAGGAATAGATTGGGGAAATATCTTCCCTGCTCTAAGCATCAGACAGGGGATGCCTGCCTCAGGGTGGTACAGGACAGTACCACTGAGGAATGGGATTAGATTAAGCCAACAACTTGCTGCTTCCGCTGAGTTCTGGCCAGGGGTCATCTTCCTGACATCAGACTGGGGATAAATCTGACCCGAAAACCCTGAGAATCCTGCTTTTGAGTCATTTCAAACTATGCTGTTTAGCAGATTCAGTTGGTAACAGCCCGTGTTACCTGTAAACCTTCTGTCCTAAGAGACTCACTTGTTAGCTTTAGGGCTGGCCGGCCACAGAGCTGCCCCCGGAGCAGGAAGAGTGCCCAGTAATTTTCCAGGTTCTTCTTTTTTTTCTACACAGAAAGAAAATAATTTACACCAATATGTCAAGGCTCTGTGATTGCATTGGCCTGAGTGCCGTTCCTGGTCTTGTTTTGGGTTGTTTGTTTTTACTGGATCTATGATTTCGCCATCTTTCTCTGCCACTATAGAAAGGCACCTGGTCTGCATGTACATTCTGAGAGAGCTGAGGGAGCGCTGAGATGTTTGGTGACCAGGCCAGGGCCACGCACGCTGCTTAGTCTGTATGTGTGAAAGGCGGGATCAGGGCTTCCTGATTCCCAAACCAGCTCTCTATTCATTATATCACCAGCATCTCCCATCACTTAACAGATCATGTATGTCCAACAGCCCTCTTCCTCCTTGTAGTTATAACTATACAAGGAGTTGTTTATATTTTGGCAATGATGATGATGATGGTGATGATGGTGATGATGATGATGGTGATGATGATGATGATGGTGATGATGATGGTGATAGTGATGATCATGACAGAGCACTTTAAGCTTTGCAAGGTGCTTTACACATGTTATCTCATCTGATTCTCATAACATTGAGAGGGAGTTGTGATTATCCCCATTTTACAGATTAGGAGACCGAGTCTTAGTGAGGTTAAGTGACTTGCCCAGGATCACAGAGCTAGTAAAGTGTCTGCAGCAAGATTAGAACTCAGGGCCTATGACTCCAAGTCCAGAGCTCTATCCACTGTACCACCTCACTGGTGGTATGTATGTACATGCTATATTCCGTGATAGAACGGAAGATCCCATAGGAGAGAGACTTTCATTTTTGTCTCTGCATGTCCAGGGCCTAGGACAATGTAGGTGTTTGATAATTCCTTTTGATTGATTGATTATGTAAGTGTCTGTGGTGAAAACAGACACTCACACTCACTCTCACACTCACATACACTCTCACACATACACACTCACACTTTCTTATACACTCGAACACACACTCACTTTCTCTCTCTCACACACACATACACACACACACACACACACACACACACACAGAATCCTTTGAATGCCACATAGGCACTAAGGATGGGAAGGACTAGGGGCCACTTGGGTTCAATGCCCTCATTTTAACGATCAGGAAACTGAGGCCCAGAGAATTCTAGCGACTTCTCCCAGATCTCGCAGTCAATCAATGGCCAAGCTGGGAGGCTGAGTCTATCTCCAGCACTTTCCCATTCTTCTTCCACCTGGTGGCAAATACACAGGGACCGAACCTCTGGGCTTGGCGAGGATAGTTTTTGGACAAGAAGCCTATGGTTCTTAGCTGGGCCAGGATAGAAGCTTTTTCAGCGTGGACTTGGGGTTTGAGAAGCCTGGGTCATCCACACACAAATGGGAGGTATCTTAGTGATTACAGAAAGCAAGGCGGGCCTGGAGACAGGGGACATCCTCCTTTGACACTCACTCACTATGTGACCACAGGAAAGTTACTGAATTTCTCTGAACCTCAGTGTCCTCATCTGTAAAACGGGCATCATCATAATAATACTGGTAGTGTTTAGCTCATAAGGTTGTTATAAGAATCAAATGAGATAAAACATGTCAAACATTTTACACACTTTAAAGTATTATATAAATGCCAACTATCATTATCATTACTACTACCATCATCACTGTTATTAATTATCATTAAGAGTAGCCAACTTCAAAAGGATTTGGTATGAAATAATGTCTGGGTGAATCTGGGTCAAGATTTTTACCGTAGGTAGTGCAATGGTTACAGCACAGGCCTAGAGTCAGAAAGACTCATGTTCTTGAGTTCAAATCTGGCCTCAGACACTTACTAGTTGTGTGACCCTGGGCAAGTCACTTAACCCTGTTTGCCTCAGTTTCCTCATCTGACAAATGATCTGGAGAAGGAAATGGCAAACCACTCCAGTATCTTTGCCAGGAAAACTCCAAATGTGGTCCTGAGGAGTCAGACACAACTGAAACAACTGAAAATAGTGGAAACACACCCAGATTGGGAATCCAAGGCCCTGGGTTCCTCATCTTCCTACCTTAGCTTTTCCTTTAATTAGCTGTGTAACCTTGGATGGCTTACTTTCCCTCTTGGACCTCAGTTTCCTTCTCTGTAGAATGAGGATGTTGGAATAGCCAGTCTCCAAGTCTGTGACAGCTGCCCCAGTGCTGAGGTTCTCTGACACCCACAATATGCCTCTTGCCTCTTCATCACTGAAAAGGGAGAGAAATCCTCCCTTACTGATCTTACTATTAAGTCCCATTTTCAAACCCATGTTTCAACATGAGACAAGATAAGAATTCCCACTGCAAACTGCTCATCGGTGAAGGCGTTATCTGGTCTTGTGCTATTTAAGGAGTGGTTGATATTTAAATGATTTGCGTGCTGAGAGGGAATTTAAAATATACACTGCAATCTTTGACCTTTATGGTAGCCAGCCAAAAGATGGGAGGAGTGTTACAGTAATTTCTATATTGCATCTATGTATACTGGGGGGCATGGGGGGAAGAGCATGGCAGTTAGTAAGGGTCTGCTATGTGCCAGGCACTGTGCTAAGTGCCAAACCCAAACCAAGACCTGGAGGGGAGGAGCCAGGCCAGTGGAATCACAGAGCCTTATCATATTGTTGTAAATAATTTTCTTTCTACGTAGAAAAAAAATAACCTGGAAAATTACTGGACATTCTTCCTGCCCCTGGGGTAGTTCCACAGCTAGCCAGCCTTCCATACAAAGAAAAGCAAAAGACAGTCCCTGCTCTCCCAGAGCTCACAGTCTAACAGGGAAGACAACATGCAGACAATTATGTATAGATCAGATACATTGGAGGCAATCCATAGAGGGAAGCCACTAGTATTAAGGGGATCTAGAAAGGCTTCTTATGGAAGGTGGGATTTTAGCTGGGACCTGAAGGAAGCCTGAGAAGCCAAGAGGTGGAGATGAGAAGGGAGAGAATTCTGTGCGTGGAGGAAGGGCAGGGAAAATGCATGGAGTCAAGAGATAGAGCAACAAGGAGTCTAGTGTCCTTGGATTGCAGAGCACATGGAAGTGGGGGGGATGTAAGGTAGAAGTGTGGATGCTGAGGATCCCAATGTAGTTAATGCAGACAATAAATGTATCATTTAAAAATATTTTCCTTTTTTTAAATTTTTTAATTAATTTATCTTGAATTATCAACAATCACTTCCATAAACTTTTGAGTTTTAAAATTTTCTCCCCCTCCCTCCCAACCTCCCTCCCCAAGATGGTCAGCAGTCTGATATAGGCTGTACATATACATTCCTATTAGACATATTTTCACATTAGTGATGTTGTAAGTAAGAATTAGAACCAATAGGAGGAACCACCAGAAAGAGGAAACAAAACTCAAACAGAAGAGAAAAAAATAGCAAATAGCATGCTTTGATCTGCATTCAAACTCCATAGCGCTTTCTTTGGATGTGGATAGCATTTCCCACCATGAGGCCTTTGGAGATGTCTTAGATCCTTGTACTGCTGAGAAGGGCTAAGTCAATCAAAGTCAATCATCACACAATGTGGCTGTTACTGTGTACAACGTTCTCCTGGTTCTGCTCACTTCACTCAGTATCAGTTCATATAAGTCTTTCCAGGCTTTTCTGAAGTCAGCCTGTTCATCATTTCTTATAGCACAATAGTATTCCATTACATTTATATACCACAACTTGTTCAGTCATTCCCCAGTTGATGGGCATCCTCTCAATTTCCAATTCTTTGCCACCACAAAAAGAGCTGCTATAAATATTTTTGTACACGTAGGTCCTTTTCCCATTTGTATGATCTCTCTGGGATGTAGTCCTAGAAATGCTATTGCTGGGTCAAAGGGTAGGCACATTTTTATAGCCAATTGGGCACAGTTCCAAATCGTTCTCCAAAATGGTTGGATCATTTCCCAACTCCACCAACAATGCATTAGTGTTCCAGTTTTCCCACATCTTCTTCAACATTTATCGTTCTCCTGTTTTGTCATGTTGGCCAATCTGATGGGTGTGATGTGGTACCTCAGAGTTGTTTTGATTTGCATTTCTCTAATTGATAGTGATTTAGAGCATTTTTTTCATATAACTATAGATAGTTTTAATTTCTTCCTCTGAAAACTGCCTGTTCATATCCTTCGACCATTTATCAATTGAGGAATGACTTGTATTCCTATAAATTTGACTCAGTTCTCGATATATTTTAGAAATGAGGTCTTTATCAGAGACACTGATTGTAAAAATTCCTTCCCAGTTTTCTGCTTCCCTCCTAATTTTGGTTGCATTGGCTTTGTTTGCGCAAAAACTTTTTAATTTAATGTAATCATAATTACCCATTTTGCATTTCATAATGTTCTCTATCTCTTGTTTGGTTATAAATTCTTCCATTCTCCATAAATCTGATAGGTAAACTATTCCTTGCTCTCTCAATTTGATTATAGTGTCAGCCTTTATATCTAAATCATGAACCCATTTTGACTTTATTTGATATATGGTGTGAGATTTTGATCTATGCCTAGTTTCTGCCATACTCTTTTCTAGTTTTCTCATCAGTTTTTGTCAAAGAGTGAGTTCTTATCCCAGAAGCTGGGGTCTTTGGGTTTATCAAATAATAGATTACTATAGTCATTGACTACTGTGTCTTGTATACTTAATCTATTCCACTGATCCACCACTCTATTTCTTAGCCAGTACCAAGCAGTTTTGATGATTGCTGCTTTATAATACAATTTAAAATCTGGAATGGCTAGGCCACCTTCCTCTGCATTTCTTTTCATTAGTTCCCTTGGTATTCTGGACCTTTTGTTCTTCCAAATGAATCTTATTATTTTTTCCAACTCTATAAAATAATTTTGGTAGTTTGATTGGCATGGCACTGAATAAGTAAATTAGCTTAGGTAGAATTGTCACTTTTATTATATTAGCTCAGCCTACCCATGAGCAACTGATGTTTTTCCACTTATTTAGATCTGACTTTATTTGTGTGAAAAGCGTTTTGTAATTGTGTTCATGTAGTTCCTGGGTTTGTTTCGGGAGGTAGACTCCTAAAAATTTTATAATGTCTACAGTAAGTTTAAATGGAATTTCTCTTTCTATCTCTTGCTGTTGGGCTTTGTTGGTATAAAAACATTTTTCAAACATCAATGGAGTTGGGGTCTCAATGTACAGCTTCAAATTTCATATTTGAGAAATGGTAAAAGGAAGTAGATGAACTTCTCTTTCTAACTCTATGTAGCTGCTATCATAAGAGGCAGCATTGGCTAGTACACAGAGGACCATTCTTGGAGTCAGGTGGATTCAGATCTCATCTCTGACACGTGACAAGGTGTGTGATTCTGTACCACTCTGAGATGAGAAGTTATAGCAGAATGGCAATCAGCATTGGTGAAGAGGGTTTCACATTAGGAGTTCCCTACATCGATGAAACCATAAGTCTGGACAAAAAACAAAACAAAATAAAACAAACAAAAAAAAAACAACCATCTGCTGTTATTACATCCTAGCAAAGGTTTTTCTTCCTTAGGCTAAATTATCCCAATACTCCCAACAGCTTCTCATTTGGAATGGACTCCAGTCCTCTCACAAGAAAGGTGGTTCACTGGAAAGTGCATTCTTCTTGAAGTAAGAGGTCTTGGGTTCAAACCCTGACTCTACCACTTAGGATCTATGTGACCTTGAGCAAGTCCCCTGACCTCTCGGGGACCTTCTCCTCCCCTTCAGAATGAGAGGGGAGAACTCTATGCCCTCTGGGGCTCTTCCAACTCTCCACCGATTCTTTTTTCTCGAACTTTTTGAATGCTACAATTCAGAAGGGATGAAATTGTAGTCTTCTGTTACTTTTCAAGAAAACTATGGAAGCTAGACAAATGTCGAATGATGATTTAGGGGTTTGTTAGCAAAAATTTTATCTTGTCCCTATTTTTACATTCCTTATTCAGTTTACTTTCTCAAAATTATCATCTATGTAACCACAAAGGAGACTAAGAGAGGAAGCCTGAGTGCTAGGCTTGACTCTACCACTAGTTAGCTAGCTGTGTGACATTGGGCAAATCTCTACTTCTTGTTAGGCCTCAGTTTCCTTATCTGTACAATAAGGCAGCTGGACTAGACCTGGAGTTATTCCTTTTGTTTGTTTGTGTGTGTGTGTCATGCCTGGATTGCTGCATGAAAAGTTCCTTCCTTATTTCTGAACACTGGAAGCCCTGGGTCCCATTGCTATCTGTGTTTAGAATTCAGATTGGAGAATATGTGGTTCTTCTAATGTCACCCCAATGGGTTTGCCCAGCTCCTTCTGCCTCTGTTCACCTGAAAAAAGATCTTAGTTTGTGAAACCCTAGAAAAGCAATTTGATTATAGCCCTTTCCTAGCTGTATGCATGTAGGTGATTTGGAAGAAGGGGTACAAGCAGAGGAGGAAAAGGTTATGATCTGTGTCTGGAAGAGACCTGGAGCTTCTGAATCTGGTGAGGAAGGAGGGGCAGAGCTGGGAAGGGATGATGAGGTTCTCTTCTGAGTTAGAGAGCTTGAAAGCTCAGAACAATGGGTTCTGAGTGCTAGAATGTGATAGCAGGTAGGGGAAAGGGAAGGGGAAAGGAATAGTGAGAGGTGGAGATGGGGGCGGGGGCAAGTGGGGGAATGGGGGGGAAGGGCACGGAAGTGGAAGGAAGTAATGCTGAGGTGATATGAAGACTGGGCAGGCTGACCTGTTTGAAATTCTCCTGCCATCCTGTAAAGTTTTTCTTTGGAAATGAGTAGATTAAAAGAGGTGATTTCAAAGCATGGAAAAAAGACTTTTTAAAATGCTACTTCTCCCTGCATGGTTGGACAGGTCAAGAAGCAACCACAGATGTGCTGAAAGGCACCAAGACTCCAAGAGGTCTATGAAGTCATCAGTGTGGCATTCCCTCCAAAGATGCAGATTGCAATCCTTCCGTGGCTGCCTAGGCTGTGATGTTCTTATCTATGCCCTCCCTGGGCTCCCCCTGGGATGTGCACCCAGCACACTGGGGGCCTTCCTCACTTCTCTTGCCATTCATCGCAGGGGTTCCAGCGGAGCACACAGCCTGCTCCCTGGTTCTCCCTCACCAGGTGACAAGCCCATCTTTCTTTTCCAGTCACATATTTTTGCAATAACATCCCTTACACTACTTATTATGTGAAATTCCTCATGGGTGATGTTTTGCCCACCATGTACCTTTCCATGGCCCTTTGGGGGCCCCTTCACCCTAGATCTTTGGAGCCTGGAGTCCTTCATGACTCCATTCACACAGCATTCAGCCCTATTGAGGTCCAAGCTCACTTCACTGTCCAGTTAGTGTCTGACCATTTCTCCCTTCAAGACTCAGTTCAGGCACCATCTTTTACATTAAGCCTTTTCTGATCTCTCCATCACCTCCCCCCAACCAGAAATGCTAAACTACGTTGTGTTTATGTTATGTTTATTCTGCATGCATTTCTATACGTACATGTTGTCCTTCCTAATAGAATGTAAGCTTCTTGGTGGCAGGGACTATATTTGTCTGTTTCCCCAGTGCCTAGCACAGTGCTTAAGTAATGCTTGGTAATTCACTGATATATACTGATGGAAGGTTCTCTGGGTTGTCCATCCAACTGCATAGCATAACCTGGACAACAGACATGCTTCATCCACTTGGTTTTTCCAGTGTGGATTGTTAGACCAAACTGCTGAGTGCCCAGCATTTAACACAGAGCCTGGCACATAGTAGACACTTAATAAACATTTATTGACTAACTATGGGTCAAAATAGAAGGCTAGTCAGTACTAATTTGGTTCTGACTTGTTAACAATTGTTTCTAGTAGATTCTGGGTTTGCTCATGAGTCCTTCACAAAAATGGCCCAGCCCATAAGACTTCCTCACCAAGAAACTCTGATAATAGAGACAAGACGGACCCTGTTCCTCCTAAGACAGCGAAAAACTCCTAATGGAGGAGCCTTTTAGTTGAGAACTCATCACAGTACAAGATGTGAGAAAGTACCCATAGGATCATAGATTCAGAGCTGGAAGGGACATTGGAGGTTAACCACCCAACACCCTCTTGTTTCAGATGAGGAAAGGGATAGGTAAGTGACCTGCCTACACAGGCAGTTAGTAGCAGATGTGGGATTGAAACCCAATTCCTCTGACATTGAAACCAGCATACTTTCAATTGTACCCCCGGTCCCTCTTAAAGAGAGTCAGCTAAAACTTGGCTAAGCTTTGAGGAAATACTCCTACTTGGCTTCCTGGCTCATGCTTCTGTGACAGCTAAAGCAGGTGATCTCTTGAGCTCCAGAGGACTGAGCTGTAATAGAGAAAAGTCATACTACGTCTGGCATCAATATGGTGAGCCCTACAGGAGGTAGAGGGAAAGGTAGCACCAGGCTGCCTGAAAAGGAGGGATCCAGCCTTGATCAGAAACAAAGCAGATCAAAGGTTCTGGGCTGATCTGTAGTGAGATGGTGCTTGTCAGTAACCCCTGAACTTTCAGCCTGGGTGAAATAGGGAGACTAAATCTCCCTCCACCCAGAAAAATACCCAACACCGTCCATTTACAAAATAGGTGTTTGGACTAGCTAAATCAAATGGCTTTCTGTTCATATTTGAAGAAAGTTTTTGGATAGGATGAGAATTTAGCATAATAATTATAATATTATGCTGTTACCAAGGCAAAATTGTTGGAATGGGGGAAAATTCTTAAGGAGAATTTGAAGACTTTCACGCTTCCTTTGTACAATCAAGCAAAGTTAGATACCAGGGGAACATGGGAGTTGGAAGAGGGAAGATTGTTTTTGGTGCCATAATGTTTGGAACATACAAAATGGTTTATTTTTTCCCTTTTGGTGAGGCAATTGAGATTAAGTGATTTGCCTAGGGTCACATAGCTAGTGTCAAGTGTCTGAGGCTGGATTTGAACTCAGATCCTCTTGACTCTAGGGTCAATGCTCTATCCATTGTGTCACCTAGCTGCCCCTAGGAAGTATTTTATGAATAATTCTACTTAACTGAAGGTTTGTGGCTGCAAAATGTATCTAGTTTGCAATATCATGGGCATGAGTACATTTTTCATATGCACATACCACCCTGTACACACCACCCTGCATCACTTCATAGTTGCAGCAATAGGTGACTTTGTAAAAGATATCAGAAAGGCAGGTGTTAGATGAAAAGCATCACCAGAGCCAAGAATCTGCAGGAAAAGTGGGGCAGCTAGGTGTCGCAGTAGACAGAGCTCCAGCCTTGGAGTCAGGAGGACCTGAGTTCAAATCCAGTCTCAGACACTTGACACTTACTAGCTGTGTGACCCTGGGCTTGTTACCTAACCCTGATTGCCTTGCCAAAAATAATAACAAAAAACAAAAGAAAGGAAGAAAGAAATTCTTGTGAAGCCAAAGATTGCTGCTGTATGATGGACGCCTTGCCTTCACTGGAGATACAAAGACAAAAATGAAATAATCCCCACCTCATTTTTACAAGAAGTGATGTTTGAGCTCAGTTTTCACAGAAGCTAGGGATTCTAATAGAATTGGAAGGGCTTGAGAAATGAATGAGAGAGGAGGAAATACTAAATTTCTGAAACATTGCTCGAGATGGTATACCAATCAAATCACATAACCTGTCATCAATTCAGGTTGCACTGAGTCTGGATAGAAGATGGAAGCCATCCTCCATTAGCTTCCTCTTTGTATCATACCGATTATATGTCCCCTGAAAGTCTAATTTGAGAAGTACACCTCTCTCCCCTTTTGCTCACCGGACTACTACTTTAGGAAGAGAAGGGTACTCAATCCCTCCTCTTGCCTCTAGCCTTGAAATGTGGGTATCACCAGCCTTGACCAGCTGCTCTCTTCTCCTTGCAGATGTGACCTAGTCTTTGGTTACTGTCCTCAACTCCATCCCTACAGAGGAAATCATAGCCTCTTCCTCTCTCACCTGACAGCCACTGCTATTCTTAACTCATAGGGAGAAAGGACCAGATCCGTACTTGCCTCACTTGGAAAGGTTCATAAAAATAAGAAATCATTTAGCTCTTGAGCCCCCAGCCAGGGAGATACACTCTTCCTTCACTGACAATTCAAACAGTCCCCACTCCATGTCCCCTTTCATTTCATAAATGCTCTCCTCATCACCTTTTCTCTGGTTTCTCCTTTACAATGAAGCGTGCAAATCATAAACAATTAGGAATGCTTAAATCTCTAACTAGAGCAAGCTAATTAAAGTAGAAATTATAATCATAATTTTAAATGACAAGAAAACTTTGGAATGAACATCTGTTCCCTTGGGCAGGGAGCAGGAAGAAGGGAGAGACAGAGAACATCACTGTCCTGAATCAGATTCGCTGGAGAGAAAAACTGAGAATTAGTGGGTTTGCGCCACACTTTTCCTTGGGTGTGCCAACCAGCTACTTGTTTGTACCCCCTTTTCCCATTTTTCTTTTTACCCTAATCTCAACTCATTTGCTCAATCTTTTTTTTCCTGTCTCTAGTGGAATCTTCTTACCTACCCCTTTTCCAGAGTACATCATTGCTTCTTGAGATAACTTTTCCTTCACATGAAAGGAAGCAATAATGTCCCTTTAAGATTCACTTAGTTCCTGCAATTCCCAGGGGCCCAGGCAGGTAGGTCCTGAGGACCCTCTCTTTGGCTTTCAGTACTCCTGTGTATGAGCTTCAGACCTTCAGACATGGACCCTGCATGGCTCAGGGTTTCTGTTTGATCAAAATTCCATCTAGGGAATATGGAAATTATTGAGAATTAAGGAGGCATACATATACAGGCTGGTGTCCCTAGCTTGCATCCAGTTGATGAGGCTGAGAGCATTTTGAGTTCAATGTAATTAATTGACTGATAAGCATTTATTAAGCACTTACTATATGCCAGGCACTATGTTATGTGCTAAGGATATGGAGATAAAAAATGACAATTGTTCTGACCCTCAAGGAGTTTATGTTATACAGGAGGATATGCCCACATACACAGAAAATACAAGACATGAGGAAAGAGAGAGGGTGACTGGGAAAGCTTCCTATAGATGGTGGCATGTGAGTTGAACCTTGAAATGATGCCAGAGATTCTAGGAGTTGGAGGTGAGGCAAGTAAAGGGTTGGGGATTGGGGAAGGAGAATTTTTAACCCCATGGACAAAATCCCAACCACTACCTAGCCTGTTAGTCACCATGCACACCATTCACATGGAGATACTCTCCCATTCCGATCAGATCCCACAGTTTGGCCCAAATGTTCTTCTCTTCCCATCTATACTGATGCACGCTGTGCCTCCCACACTGGCAAATAGCCTGAGGGCTTAGTATCTAAGCAGGTAGCCTGGCAATTGTCCCTATGAGGCCATAGCAAAAGAAGAGGAATGATGAGGATGGACCTTTATTTAACCCACCGAGTCCCATTCTGTAGAGGCCTCCACTCTCTTCCTCCTCTTCCCCTTGAAGGTGCCCACCCTTTCCTACTTTTCCTCTCCCCACTCTTGCCTTCTCTCCATGCAGTCTTTCCTCCTACACTCTCATTGCCTCTTTCCCCACCCTATGGGGCAGAACCAAGAAATTCTTCCAGGAGTCTCGTGACTCATCATTCATTTGGTTTTCTAGTTACCTAGGAGACGGTGCTATTGTGAGGGCTGAGCAGACATCCTCCCTCTCTTGTCCCGCACATTCCAACTCCCCTCTTGAGTCCAACCTTAAGCCAACAAGCAAGATAACAGGTAGATTCAGGCTTTCTGGTCTTTTGATCACCACCCAAAGCCTGGGCAGTCACCCTTAAAACAGTATGCCATCTTAAACACCCCCTTTGCTGTGGTTTGAATTCAGGCTTGGAATTCTTGTGTCCTCAAGCCTAGCTCACTATCTGCTACTCATAAGATAAAGAAATGAGACAGAGAAAATTACCCCAAATTGCAAAGTATGCCCCCAAAAAAAACATTTTCTGGGATTATTGGTTATCTCAATTGCTTATCTTATGTTTGGCTAATTGACCCTCTGCATCTTCATGCGCAGATGTGGACGGTGGCAGCAAACAGTAGAGTCACTTGTGAAATGCTGAGTGTGACTCCCAGGGAAGTGGGGGCCTGAGTCACAGCTTTCCTTTGTGTATGTGTGTGTGTATGTGTGTGTGTGTGTGTGTGCGTGTGTGTGTGTGTGACTCTTTAGAAAGACTGTTGAATTCGGAATCACAGGACTTGGGTTTGAATCTAGCCTCGGCCAAGCAGCACCTGTGGGACTTTTACCAAGTCGCTAAAACTTTCTGGGCTTTAGCCTCCTTATTTGTCAAATGAGAGGGTTGGATGAATGACCTTGAACATCCCTCCCAAGTCCAAATCTACAATCCTATGACTTAGTCAACAAACATTTATGAAGTGCCTACTTTCTACCATAGACTGGCTGTACAAAGACAAAAACAAACAGTCCCTGCCCTCAAGGAGATTACAGTCTGTTGACTAGGATCCTATGGTCCTTCATTCCTCTTGTGTTAACTCTAGGAGCAAATCTAGAGTCCTCTGATTGCATTTAAAGCCCTTTACAACGCGCACTTCCCAGCTTTATAGGCTTCTTATACCAGATGTTGCTCTCTGCACTTGAAGATCCAGCTGTAGCAATCTTTGTGCCGCTCCCGTGTGTGTGTCCATCCCAGAGGCATCCCAGGCATTCCTGCCACCATCCGCATAGGGACGAGCAGACACATACGGCCGGTTGGCAGTTGTCTCTTGTCTCAGCTGCCTTTGCACTGATTGCCCGCTATCCCTGGGATTCTCCCTCTCTTCTTCTCCGCCTCCTGGCTTTCTTCAAGACCCATATCAAATCCCACCTTCTGCAAGAGGTCTTTCTCCCCACTGCCATAGGTTCTTTATCAATGTTCTTCTTAAATCATGGCACCCAGAACTGAACACAACACATGAGATTAGTGCTGCTAAAGGCAGAGCACCATGGGACTAAGACTCCTCTATTCTGGGAAACTGCGCCCTTCTTAATCCAACTCAGAACACATTAACCTTTTTGACTACAACATTCCACTGCTAACTCATATCTGATGCAAACTTGAAGACTTATAGCATCCCTCTCTTAGGGCTTCCATCAGTTATAAAGATATCCTTTTATAGATTTCATTTGGATTGGTACATTTTGTGACCAAATTCTCTTTTTCTTTTCCTACTATAGATGCTGATTTACTACATGCACACACACACACACACACACACACACACACACACACACACACACCACTCATTTAGAGAGGCATTTACTTCTAAAGGGGTGAGAGAATTTGATTAATCCCATTTTTCATTTTTTGAAAACCTAAATCTAAAAAAAACCTCACAGACTTAGAAAATAACAGTATTTCAGTGTGACTCTAGAGGACAGAGCTAGGAACATGGATGGAAGTAGGAAAGAAACAAATTTGGGCTTGATGTTAAGAAAAACTTCCTAATAATTAGGGCCAACTAAAAAAGAAATGACTACATGAGGAGGCAGAGAATTCAGGAGGTCTTATACATTGTTTTACATATATTATCTCACTTTGGTAGATAAAACATGGGATTTGGAGTCAGGGGGACCTGGGTTTAAATCCTATGTTAGACACAATAGCTGATGTGATCCTGGGCAGGTCACTTCACCTTCCTTAGCCTCAGTTTCCTAATCTATAACAAGCAAGTACCTCACAGGGTTTTTATGGGGATCAAATCAAATAATGTATATAAAGCATTTTGCAAACCTTAGTATACAAATAAATATCCACTATTATTGCTATTATTATTTTACAGATAAGGAAACTGAGGCCCAGAGAGCATTTTAGGAATAGAGAACAGCTGGTGAAAATGCTTGGAGTGGCATGTGCAAGGAAAACCAAGGAGGCCAACGTCACCGAATTACTCGGTCACACAGATGATAGGCGTTAGAAGTGGGATTCCAATCCAGGTCATCCTGACTCCAGTGTTTCCACCATACCACAATGCCTTTTCAACGTAGTGGTTGGAGGTTAAAAACTAAACCTATCTCCCACCCCATTGCCATACAGGGGTTGCTTCATTAGGACTGAACTAAAGTGGATACAGCACGTACATAAGTTTTTTAGCTTTAGAAATTTCTACTAACATTCAGCATGTTGGTGAATTTGGAGGTGGGGGGGCACCTAAGCTCAGAACCCATAGGAATAATCTTTTCTTTCCCCTAAAGAAACCAGTGCCCTACCCTCCCAGTCACCCTTGGAACACTCAGCCCTTGGAATTGCTGGAGCAGAATTGTGAAATTATTGCTTTGGGACCTAGAATGTGTTTATTTTATTGTTACTTTAAGATTGGTAGAGTCAGCAACGCCCCCTCGTCCCTTTTTTATCCTTTTAATGATAGTGTCAGGTTTCTAGCTTGGTGCCCTGAGGAAGCTGGGGGCAGAAGAAAAGGAAAAAAAGAAGTAGAAAGTTGCTTTTGCAAATTACCTAGGAGACAACCCTAGATGGGTCGGGCCCAATGAATGACTTTGCCATAAAAATATCCATCTAACCTTCCCTCCCACCCCCAGCATCACAAAATCTCAGAATCAGAAGGGACCTCAGGGGCCATCTACTGAAGTCTAACCTATACCTGAACTAGAGTGCCCTCTGCCAAATTGCATGGCAAGTGGTCATCTAGCTTTTGCTTCAAGACCCCCCCCACCTCCTGAGTAGGGGGTACCAATCAGGTCTGAACCATATGCCCACAAACATAGAATTGACTTCAGTTCAACAAGCACCTACTCTGTGCTAGGCACTTTACTGGGTACTGGGGATACAAACAATGAAATGGATTCTGTCCTCAAGGAGCTTGCATTCTCTTTCTAAGAAAGGCCTGTCTTCACAAGTAGTTTATAAAGTCAGACAAGGTAAAGAATTTCCACTTTTTCCTCTTTATTCTTCTTTTCCTTTTTCATTTTCTTTTTTTTCCTGTTCCTTCTTGCCTTCTATTCACATGCCCATTTCTCTTTTCTCTTCCACCTTTCCCTTCTTTCATTTTTTTCCCCTTGAGATTGTTTTCTTTTACTTTCCCTTTGTCAACCATCAAGTATCCATTGAGAGTTCACTATTTACTGAGCTCACTATGTACACTATATACTATTTACACTATTTGCCTAACCTGCCTAGGATGGAGAGGATGAAAGGAGTGTCAGTTTGTAATGAAGAGCTGGTGCATGCACAGAATACCTCCAACGGCATCTCTCCATGTGACTTCTAGGAGAGTAAGGATGATATGCAAGGAAAGTGCATTGGAGAGACTGTGGAGCATGTGTAGATACTCTGTAATTGGTTCTCATTGACTAACCACGTAGTGAATGGGAAACTCCTTGATTGGTTATGGAAGCATTAAAAGAACCCACAACTAAATTTGGAAATACATTTTAGTTGCTCTGTGGTTGAATTCTTTTGTGACAGGTTCTTAAGAGAGATAATGCTATGAAGGCAGAAGCCTTTGGACCTTATCCCCATGAAACAATTGAAATAACTCTCTTTTCCCTAGTATATGTCATCATCATCATCATCATCTTCTCCTCCTCTTCCTCTTCTTCCTCCTTCTCCTCCTCTTCTTCCTCCTCCTTTTTCTCTACCTCCTCTCCTACTCTTCCTCCTGTTTTTCCTTTTCCTTTTCCTCCTTTTTCTTCCTTAATAGTACTATCTCGAGTAGAGAGCTTCCTCTCCCCAATTCAACGAGCATAAAGAACTTAGTGTTGTTAAAGATTACAACAACTCTCCCTTCTGCTCAGTTCCACCTCCCAAGGTAGGCTATATCGTCTTTCAGAGTAGCCCTAAGGAGAGACAGTACTAGGAATCAATGGAGAGTTCCGCTTTGCCCTCCCCTGGACCTTCACAGTCCATATAACTCACAGAACTAATAAAGGGCAAGGTCCATGTTTGCTCTTCTACTCTTTGGCTTGCTGCTCTTTGGCTATAGATCAACTTGGTCCAGAAACTCCTCTGCTTGGTATACTTCTTCTGCTGTGAGTTCTATAATGCAGAGTTAAAGTAAGCAGAGCCAAGAAAACAATATAAGCAGTATCTACAATAATGTATGCAAAAAGAACAGCCATTAAAAAAAATGAAAGTGAATGTGGCAAAAGTACAAAGAATAAGTGCGGCTCCAAAAAAGAGCTATGGGAAGATCCCCTCCCCCACTCTTTTGCAGCATTGATAGGTTCACAAATGTGGTATGTGACACACATTTTCAGACTTTTTCAATGTAGTGATAATTTATGCTGATTTTTCTCTCTTTTTTGTCTTTAAAATATTATTTGTTCTATGGGATGGCTCTTTGGAACAGGAAGAGAGAGGGATGTTGAGGGGGAATATAGTGACATTAAAAAAAGCCTAAAAAGCATCAATAATTTTCCAGAAACTGGAGGCTGGAAAACTGGAGACAAATGCAAAAGAAAGCAAAGAAACACGCAGACATGGATTTATGTCCAAACTGCCCTTTCTCAGCAACCACATGCCCCTCTTCAGAAAAATTTTATAAGAAGATGTTTTCCTATTCAATCATTTCCCTTCTTATCCTAGGTATCTTCATTTTGTTTGTGCAAAAGCTTTTCAGTTTCATGTAATCAAAGTTACCTATTTCATCTTTTGTAATTGCCTCTATCCCTTGTTTGGTTAAGAATACATCTCCTATCCATCCCTATGAAGGGCATGTGATTTGGTTTTCTTCTATTTTTAATAGCATGATCTTTAACATTAAGGTCATATTTATCATTATAATCATTTAGATTATATTATGGAACACAGTATAAGGTGTTGGTCTAAGCCAAATTTCTGCCAGACTACTTTCCAATTTGACTGATGGTTTTATTAAGTGGTGAGGCCATTCCTAAGTGATTTATGTTTTCTAATTTATCAAATACTAGGATATTGAGTTCCACTGTTTCTAATTCTCTCTTGTCTAGTCTGTTCTATTAATCCAATTTTTTTTAACCAATATCAGATAGCTTTCATGACTGTTGCTTTATAATCCAGTTTGAGGTTTGAGAGACTACTTCCCCTTTATCCTTATCTCTTTCCATTATTTTTCTTGATATTCTAGAGTTTTTGTATTTCCAAATAAATGTTGTTATTGTTTTATCAACTTTTACAAAGTATCCTCTTGATAGTTTGATTGGCATTCATTAAAAGTGTAAATTAACTTTGGTATCATTATCATTTTTATCATGTTTGGTACAAGCCACCAAGGGCCCTAAATATTCCACCAACTATATAAGTTGCTCTTTATTTCTTTATGGAACCCTTTATAATCAGAATTTTACAAGAATTTTATATTTTTGGTAGGTTGACAACCCAAATATTTTGTGCATTTTGTAGTTATTTGGAATAGGACTTGCTTTTCTGTTATTGCTTCTTGGGTTTTGTTATTACTAGAAATGCTGCTGATTTTTGAGGATTTCTTTTGTAACCTGCAACTTCGCCAAAGCCATTGTCTCATTTAGCATCTCTGTTTATTCCCTAGAACTTTCCAAATAAACTGTCATGTCATCAGCAAATAGAAATAATTTTATCTCCTCTTTATCTATATTTGTGTCTTTAATTTTTTTATCTTGTCATATTGCTATTGTTAGTATTTTTAGAAATATATAAAATAATAGTGGGGACAATGTGAATCCTTGTTTGACTCCTATATTTGGTGCATAGATTTCTAGCATATCTCCACTGCATATAATGCTTGCTTCTGGTTTTAGATAGATACTTTAATGATATCATTTAAAAAGGTCCCCCATGCCTATAATTTGTAGGGGTTTTTGTTTTGTTTTGTTTTAGCACAAATGAGTGTTGTACTTTGCAAGAGTTTTTCTGCATTTATTAAGACAATCATATGGCTTTGTTTTTAATATGATTATGGTGATAATTATTCTAATTGCAAACTTCCCTTGCATCCTTGGCATAAATTTAACTTGGTCATAATGAATGATTTATAGGATGAATCGCTCTATTTTGACAAGATTTTATTTAAAATTTTTAATTGACATTTACTAATAATATTGGCCTATGGTTCTTTTTCTGTGAATTATCCTTCCCTGGTTTAAATATTGGGACAGCTAGGCAGCAGAGTAGATAGTGTCAGACCTGGAGTCACGAAGACTCATCTTCCTGAGTCAAATCCAGCCTCAGATACTTCCTAGTTGTGTGACCCTGAGCAAGTCATTTAACCCTTTTCCCCTCAGTTCCTCATCTGTAAAATGAACTGGAGAAGGCCATGGAAAACCACTTCAGTATCTTTGCTACAAAAATCCTAAATGGGGTCATGAAGAGCTGTACACAACAGAAAAATGACTGAACAATGTATTAGGACTATATTTGTCTTATAAAAGGTAGCCTTATTTTAAAAGACTAAGGGTGGAGCTCAGGTAGCCCTGAATCATCCATATTCTATCATCAATCAGTCATCTTCAATGTGGTGGCAATGAGACAAACACACAGATAAAACCATTGCCATAGACTTTCTCAGTGAGGCAGAAAGGACTTGGGACAAGGGGAATTTCTACCTTGCTAAATAATTAATCTTGTCCAGGGAATTTCTACCCCATTCAGCAGGTAGTAGGAGGGCCCCACCTGTTGCCTGAGACCCTGCAAAATCTCTGCCATCAAGGAGTTCTTAACTTATTCATTCAACAAATGTTTGTTACATTTCAACTATATGCTTAGAACCTTGCCAAGTGAAGCTCAGACTACAAACAAGCTTAGCTGCACAGACTCTGACCTCGAGGAGCTTATAATCAGGTTGGGGAGATGTGACTAATTCACTTGAAAAGTTAAATAGCAGTAAAAGATTAAATAATAGATAAGAAGGAGATAAGATGAAAGGACTGAACAATAATAACAAAAAGTATCAGAAGGCAGAATTTCTTTAAGTATAATCTATTTGGGAAGATAAGCGTTTTGCACTCTGGACCTTGGATGAATCATAGGTTCATTCAGTGAGGTTTTCCCTCCAGCCGTACAGACCCAATTCCCCCATGCTTTCCCATGCAGTGCACAAATCTTCCATTGGTGATCTGGTCAATGCCTGGGAAGCCTTCCTCTGGTGCTCTCCAGGGTACCACTTACTTTGATCTGTGTCACGCTCCCTGCAGGCTGCCTCCTTTCCTAGTCCTACATGGCCTCATGCTATGCTCAGTTTACACCCACCATATGTTTTCCCACTAACGTTCAGATGATGTATTACAAGTTTTGTTTTTCTAAGGTCATGGTGTACCATGGCTTGCAGTCATATAGCATCTCTGGGAGACTATAAGAGATGGACTTGTATGACAGTGAGAAGGTTAAAAGTCCCTACTTTCATAGTGGTAGAGTGAGAAGACACCTCCTAATTTAACCCCATCATTTTAAAGAGGAAGAAATTGAGACCCAGAGAGGGGAAGGGGCTTGTCCTGGCTCACACAGGCAAGGACCAAGGATGATAATGACAGTAAATAAGAACACACCAGAATCCTCTTCAATAAATGTTAGTGACACAGCAAATAAAGTGCTGAGCTTGGAGTCAGGAAGACCCAGGTTCAAGCCTTGCCCCTGGCACACACTAGCTCTGTGACCCAGGGTAAGACCCTTCAGTTATCTGAGCTTTAATTTCCTCAGCTGAAAAACAGAAATAACAATTCCTGTAGGACCTGCTTTTCGGAGTTGATGTGAGGTTCATGGGAAATAATGTGAGAAAGGCGATTTACAAATCTTAATGTGATATGTAAATGTCAGTTATTACTAGGATTTGTGGGTCTGTTTGGAGTCATCTGTTGTCTTTATGTTCATCATGAAAACTGCAAGGGGATGGGACCCAATGTTTCATGAAATGATGCTTCTTGCTACCTAGGAGCCCATGATGAAGCCAATTCGGCTCAATTCCCAGGTACTTATTAGTTGTGTGATCTTGGGTAAGTCATTTAACTTCCATCAGTTTTCTCATCTGTAAAATGGAGATAATAGTAATACCTACCTCTCATGGTTATTATTGGGATCAAATGAGATAATATTTGTAAGAATGCTTTGCAAACCTAAAAATGCTATATTAATGCTAGCCATTATTATTGTTATTATGATTATTCCCCTCTGGATGAGAACGTGAGAAATGTCCTTCCATTTAATTATGGTTTTTTTATATTTCACAGTTAAGCCAACAAGTATTTATTAAGCACCTACTATGTGCCAGGCACTGAACTAAGCTCAGGGATACAAAAGAGAGCACCAGACAATCCCTGCTGTCAAAGGGGAAAACAACATGAAAACAATTCTGTACAAACAAGGTCTGGACAGGAACAGCTGAGCTGAAAGGGATCTCAGAGACTGTCTGGTCCAATCTGCCAGACCTAGAGTGCTCTCTAGACCATCTCTGCATGTAAGTGTGTACAAGACACATCTTGTGAGAAAGTGGTTTCCATTTGAGGTTGATGTGGGGAGCCTGGAGGGATGTTGGGCTGCAACACTGGAAAAATCTTCTCCAGGCTGCTGCTTCAAAATGCAAATACTCCTGGAGTGAGTAAGTAACACATTAGAATCTCAGAGCCAGAGGGAATCACAGAAGCCACTCAGCCTAACCCGTACCTTGCCTAAGAATTCTTTGGGCAATTGGCAAATTGCATGAGAACAGACTGCACAATGTTTGTATGTCAGCTTCTACTCAGGCCTCATGGAGGGAGACACGGAGGACTCATGTCTGAAAGGTAGAGAGACCAAGCTGTCTTTTCCAGATCAGTGGTATGCAAATATTTTTGATTGCATTTGCCCCCAATTTATTTATTTATGAAGTTTCACATCTCATCCATCCTTCCAGGCCAGCACAGCTTTGGTTCCTCTCCACCTGGACCAGTCATTGCCACACTGGGACCTGAGACCTAGGCTTCTATACCCAGATCCTTCATAATCCAGGCCTTACTCCCTGGGAGAAGAGATTTCTCTTGTCTTTGGAGTGCCAACGCTAGGGCTCAACCCAGTTGATCGGTAGCTGAGTGTTTGGCCTAAGACTGGCTAGGACTTTCCTGGCAGGACCTAGACACCAGGCCGTGTTTCAGCCTCACATCCCACCCAGCCATCCACCCAGACCACCTCACAACCTGTTTCTCTCTCCCTTCTCCTTTCCATTTCCCAAAATAAAGTTGCCTTTCCTAACCACCACTACCTAGACTCATTGTTGAGTCCTATGTAAGCTCTTTGAGGACAGGAACTTTCTCTTTTATAATATTTGTATCCCTACTGCCCAGTACAGGGCCGGGGACATAGTGTGAGCTTAATAAATGCCTTTCAATTCATTCAGTTACTGCCGTAAGAAAAATATTTGTACATTGTAAAACATACACATAAACAGATATTTAAAAGAATGAAATAAAGTTGAAATAATTTGTATTTCTAAATTTATTTATTTATTTATTTTAGGCAATTGGGGTTAAGTGACTTGCCCAGGGTCACACAGCTAGTAAGTGTCAAGTGTTTGGTCTGAGGCCGTATTTGAACTCGGGTCCTCCTGACTTCAGGGATGGTCCTCTAACCACTGTGCCACCTCGCTGCCCCTATTTCTAAGTTTATTAAAGATTAAAATGCCATTACTAAGATATTATTAACTAACACTAAATAATATTGTCAATTTTTAAAATAATAAAATATTATTAAACAAATGATATCATTAAGAGAGTATTATTAACTAATATTAAATATTACCATTGACAATATTTTAAATAAGAACAAAATGTTATTATAAAATAAAGTAAAATCATTAACTAGTAAATATTATTTGCAATATTTTGAAATAATAAAATATTACAATAAATATAAATTAAAATTTCCAAATGATTTTGTATCATTGTTAAAATAAAAATATTTTAATGAGAGAAAGGTTTTTTTCACTCTTAATAAAATTAGGAGAATTTTAAATTTATATCAGTGAGATAAAAATATTGTTAATAATATCTTAATTATTATTGAGATTGGTGTGATTGTATAAGCTTCATTGCTTTTGAAAAATGCCTGTACTGGGGAATGGAGAAGACTCACAAATACTGCTTTGCATCTATTTGTATTTTTCTCTTTTTATTTTTATTGTTTGTTAGTAATTAGTTTACATTATTTGTTAATAAATAATTATTCGGTTAGTGTTTTCAATGTCAAACTGGTAAGTTTCTTTTCTGAAAGAACTTTCAAAATTAAAAGATCCATGATACAATAATCAAATAGTGGGTCCTAAGAGTCAGTGACCAGAACAGGTTTGTTTTGTTTTTGTTTTTGTTTTTCTGCAGCATTCATGTTTCTCTGTGAGTGGAGACGCATGGTGCACATGCAAAGTCAAAAAATGAAATGTCTGAATTCCACCCAAGTGAAGCCTTTCTTTACATGCTTCTACCTGATGGATGCTCCTGTGCTTTGATTTCTTATTCCTGTTTAAAGATTTTAGTTTTGTTTTTGCATGAGCATGAGGAACAACTGAAAGTCTGAGGTGCTTAATAAATTCATGTTGATTAACTGGTATTTGTCTGGTCTTCTTTGTATTCTCAGCACAGTGCTTTGCATACAGTAGACCCTTAATAAATGCTTGTTCCTCAATTGACACTTGCTGACGTATGGCCATTGACTGACATCCAATAAAGTGTGCCCATTGATTGGTGCCTGATAAGGTATGTCTTCTGCCTCAGATGTATCTCAACCAAGTCAACAAGTCAATCAAACCTACAAACTCTCTCAGGTTTTGGTTTGAGCGAAGGAACATGTGACTTAGCTCCTTTGGCTAAGAGGCCTTGGACCTCATATTGGACAAAGACTGTAAACAGTAAGGACTGCGCTGCCTCTTCTATCTGGACGGCCACCCCAAAGTCCCAGACTCTGGATCTCTGGGACGCTCAGCAAGACGGGTGCTGCTGAGGCTGAGGCCGACTGATTCACAAGCACCAATCAGCACTGGCCTGGGCTGGGGGCAGCCAGGATGATAAGCAGGTGTGAGCTCCTTCGATGACAAGCAGCACTCAGCAGAAAAACCATCCATTAGTCTGGCCATCAATGGGGATCAAGGGCCACCCATGGTAAATGTCCGTGCTGGACCAATCCCAACAGGCAGTGGAAGGGAGCTTGTGTAAGTGGTCCACAAATTGTGAAGAGGGGCAAGGGGCCACAAGGATTCCAGCCTTGGGCAGCAGCTGGCAGGAGCAGATGCTGCCGTCCTGGCTAATGAGCCACCCATCCTCCCTGCCCTCCCTGCCTCCAGGAACACATACACCGGAAATGAACACAAACAAACGCTCTCAGACTACTTTGCATTTATTTATATATTTTCTCTTTACATTTATTCTGTGTATATACTTATGTATGTCCTTAGTGTCTCCTCCATAAGAAGATGAGTTCCTTGCCAGTAGAGATAGTTTCATTTTTTGGTATTTTTATCCCTAGTGTTCAGCACTGTGCATGGCTCATGGTAGGTGTTTAATAAATTCGTGTTGATTAACTGACTGTTTGGTCTTTTTTGTAGTCTCAGAACACTGCTTTATATACTTGCTGTTGAGTCATTTTGGTCATGTCTGACTCTTTGTGACCCCATTTGGGCTCTTCTTGGCAAAGATATTGGAATGGTTTGCCATTTCCTTCTCCAACTCATATTATAGATGAGGAAACTGAGGCAAACAGGGTTAAGAGACTTGCCCAGGGTCACGCAACTAGTAAGTGCCTGAGGCTGTATTTGAACTCAGGAAGATTGAGTCTTCCTGACCTCAGGCCCAGTGGTCTATCCACTGTGCCACCTAGCTGCCTGTATAAAGCAGGCATAAATGCTTGGTTCTGTGTGAGGTCCTGAGGGTGGGAGGCCTTCCCAAATGGGCAGAACAGGGAAGGAAGTTTTCTGTGGGAAGCAGAATTTAAGTCAGACTGTTAATAGCTTGGTAGGAATTCAACAATTCCTTGTCCACATTTTTTTAAAATTTTGCCTAGATCTGTGTTTTTTTCAGAGTAAGGAGTTTTCAGTGTGGAAGCTCCCTGTATTAATGCAGACTGGCCCCTTCTCCATAATTTATCATCTTACAGCAGTGGTTTTTAGCCTAGCATCTAAAGGGTAAATTTCTGGAATTCTGAACCTGTACGGGGGAAAAAAGTTATCCCTTTATTTTCACTCATCTCTAACCAAAATTTAATGTTTTCTTCAATTATGAATGTGGACAACAAACAATTTGTGCCTGACCTGTGCTAGAGCCTCCCCAGCTTGCACTGGTCTGATCAGCCATAGTCAGACACACAGTGCATTGACCCCACCATAGTGATGTCATCTGGGTCCTCTTGGAATCCGAAGGACAACAGCCAGGGCAGCAAACACTCTTCTGAGAAGGGGTCCGTTGGCTTCATCTCACTGCAAAACGGGGCCCAGGACACAAGTGTACACAAAAGTTTAAAACCCTTGTCTTAGAAAGATGTGCTTGGCTTCAGTGACTTGTCCAAGGCTGCACTTGAAGTTGGGTGTTCCCGATTCTTAGCTTGTACATAATAGGCACTTACCAAATATTCATTAAATAGAAAGGGAGGAAGGCTATTCCAGGTTTGGGGAATGGCACTGCCAAAGGCCCAGAGGTGGGAGAGTATGGTGTGTGCTCTGGGGACAAAGTGATGTATTGGTCTAATTCATGTTGCACCTCCCTTTTCTAAAGTCAGGGAATTAGTTATGGGATAGTCTGAAGGATGAAACTACACGGCCAATTCAGCAGAAATCATCAGACTTGGTCATGGAAGAAGCTAATGTGATCTTGGGTTCTATTAAGTGTCAATAATGAAGGAATGGTACTCCTCCAAGGGACTCTGCCCAGCTCAGAAGACACCTAGGTGTCTAGTCAAGACAACAAGCATTTATTAAGCACCATCAGGTGGCAGGTTCTGTGCTAGGCCCAGGAGATACAAAGAAAGGTAAAAGACCATCTCTGCTCTCATAGCTCATAGTCTAATGGGGGAGACAACATAAAAAAAACTGGTGTAAACAAGACATATACAGTATAAAGCAGAGATGACCACATGGACATTAGGGAGGACTGGAAAAGGCTTCTTGTAGGAGGTAGGGTTTTAGGAAAAGCCAGGAAATCCAAGAGACATCAGTGATAACAAAGAGAATTCCAGGTTTGGGGAACAACCAGTGAAAATGAGGACTCTTGTGTTACAAATATTACTAAAGTCAGAGTCTTGAATCACCAAGTGCCTGAAGGGGAGTAAGATGGAAGAAGACTGAAAAGGAAGGAAGAGATCAGGTGATGGAAGGCTTTAAAAGCCAGAGGATGTTATGCTTAATTGGAGTCAATAGGGAGTCACTGGAGTTTATTGAGTGGATCTCGCTGCTGGACCTTGGCTTTAGGGAGATCAGTTTGATGGCTGAGGACAAGATGGACTGGATTGGGGAGGACTTTGGCAGGCAGACCCACCAGCATGTTACTGCATTCATCCAAATGTGAGATGAGGACCTGCACCAGGAAGATAACAGTGTCAGCAGAGAGAAGAAAGCATATACACGTGATGATGAAAAGGTAGACTCAACAAGACCTGGAGACAGAGATGTCAAGAAGGGTTGAGAAAAGGACATTCGATTTGAAGAGATCATTGGTAACTCTGGAGAGTAATTTCTGTTAAATGATGACACTGGAAACCAGACAGTGATGAGCTAAAAAAAAGAGTAAGAGGAGAGAGAGAAGAGGTGCCTGTTGGACATGACCTTCCCAAGGAGTTTGGTTTTTTTATTTTGTTTGCCTCATTTTAAGAAGGGCGTTGAGAAACTGGAACATATTCAATCAACAAGCATTTGTTAAGTGCTTTCTATTTGCCTGGCACTGAGCTAACCACCAGGATACAAAGAGAGGCAAAAACAATCCTTGTCCTTGAGGAACTTACATTCTAATGTTCAGAGAAGTCAACCAGGATGATGAAGGACTTTGAGTTCATGGTGTAAGTGAATCAGCTGAAAGAAGTGGGGCAGAAAGTTTGTCTGGCAAAGAGGGAAAGACTTAAGGGAGACATGATGGCTATCTTCAAGTCTTTGAAGGACTGTGGTATGGGCTCATTCTGCTTGGCCCCAGAGGGTAGGAGTTGGAGTAATGGATGGAAGATAAAGAGACACAGAGTTGGGTTCTAGGGAAATAAAAGCTTGTCTAATAATTCTAAATAAAATAACAAAAACCTTTCTAATAATAACAGCTAAGTAACCATGTGATGGACTGCCTTGGGAGACAATGGATTCTGGTTTGGGAGAGGTCTTTGGGTGAGAGTGAGATGCCCTCTTTTGGGAGATCTTGTAGAAAGGGTTGCTATACAGGAACTGGAAAGACAAGGTGGTTCAGTAGATAGGGCATTGGACCTGGAGTCAGAAGACCTTGGTTCAAATCCTACTCTTAGACATTTAGTACCTGCGTGACCCTGAGCAAGTCACTAAACTTCTGCCTGCCTCATTTTCCTCACCTGTAAAATGAGACAGTTGAACTTGATGATCTCAAAGGTCTCTCTCAAGATCAAAATCTATGAGCCTATGATTAGATTACAAGGGATTCTGAGGTCTCTTCCAACCCTGGCACTGAGACTCTGTGCTCTCCAATCACCAAGCGTTCATGTGCCCAGGCTGCCCACCCTGTTCTCTCACACCATCTGCATCTCTCTGATGTTTGCTTTGTAAATAAGCCAGCCAAGTCAAAGAGTTGAATTCAACAGCCTCACCCCTCTTCCTGTGTACTCTTGTTCATAGATGGGCAATTCAGAGGATACGCTCTGTAACTTTCAGTTTGTACTTACATCATCATTATCATAAAATCCGCATTCTGTTTCTCCTTTAGATTTGGAAAGCTGCCAAAAAAAAAGACACAAAAAACCCAACCCAAGCCCCACCCAATCCCTCCATCAAACCTGCCTGCCAAATTGCACTGTAATTATCCCTAATTAGAATACCCAACAGTATTTCCATAGGTCTTTTTCTTAGGAACTCAGCTTGTTTCACAAATAATGGATCTCCTCCCTAGACTCAGGTTGAGAAAAAAGTCAGGGTTTGGAGGCTCACCTGCCTTGTTAGACCTTTGGGCTGTGTCTGGCTACTTCCTTTCCACATCCCAGTCTGGATAACGCTGCTCCCAGCTGGAAACAGAGCCAGGATCACCCAATTGGGGAGTAGGAGGGCCTTCAAGCTGAACTCTTTCCTTCCTTCCCTGGATTAAGTGTCTCTTACATCCAGGTTAATTATCATTTCTCTCTTCGTCTTTCTTTTCTTCAGGTAGATTGACCCCTCTGAGTCTAAACTTCATTTTCTTTGATCAAATAATAAGCAGACATTTGTTATACTCCAGCTCTGTGCCTGTGCTAGGTGATAAGGGTTCAAAGACCAAATGAAAGTCTTTGCCCTCAGAGAGCTAACACTCTATCTGGGGAAACAGCTTGTGCATATTTAATTAAATTATAAATAGATAAGTAGGTAGATAGATAGATAGATGATTTGGAGGGGTGGGAGAGTGGTACTAACAGATAGAATAATGATGATGATAATGGTAGTGAATATTTATATAGAACCATTTATATTTGTGCCAGGCACTGTGCTAAGTGCTTTACAATTTGATCCTCACCACAATTCTGGGGGGTTGGTGCTATTATCTCCATTTTACAGATGAAGAAACCGAGGAAGACAGTGGTTAAGTGACTTGCTCAGTCACACAGCTAGTAAATGTCTGAGGTTGGATTTGAACTCAGGTCTTCCTGAGTCCAGGCCCAGAGCCCTAGTCACTGTGGATGGCACCTAGCTCCCCAATGCTAATGGATAGCATTAGAATTCTGACTTAGAGTCAGTTAGACCTGGGTTCAAATGCTGTCTAGACATTTACTAGTTTTGCATATAGTTATGAATACAATATTGTGACTGTTTGGTTTTTTGTTTGGTTGTTCATTCATGTCCAATTCTTCTTGACCTTCTTATAGGGTTTTCTTGGAAAGGTACTGGAGTGGCTGGCCATCTCCTTCTCCAATGGATTAAGGCAAACAGGAGTTAAGTGACTCGCCTAGAGTCACACAGCTAGTGTGAGTGCCTGAGGCCAGATTTAAACTCGGGTCTTCCTGAGACACCTAGCTGCCTCCAGTACTGTGAACAGGATCATATATTTAGAGTTGGAAGGCACTGAGAGCCCAAAGGACTCATGATAAAAAAATGCTATCCACCTCTCAAGAAAGAACTAAAGTTGTTTGAATACAGACTGAAGCGTACTATTTTTACTTTCTTTCTTCTCTCTCTCTCTCTCTCTCTCACCCTCTCTCTCTCTCTCTCTCTCTCTCTCTCCCTCCCCCCATCTCCCTCTGTCTATCTCTGTGTCTCTCTCTGTGTTTCTCTCTGTTTCTGTCTCTCTCTCCCTCTCCCTCTCTCCATCTCCCTCTCTTCCTCTCTGTCTGTCTGTCTGTCTGTCTCTCTCCACCCCCCATTGTTCTTGTACAAAATGATTAATATGGAAATGTTTTCCATGCCTGCACATGTATAACCTATATTGGATTGCTTGCCATCTCAGGCACAGAGGAAGGAGGGGAGGGGAGAGGAAGGAAGAAGGAATAGAATTTGGATCTTAAAACAAAAGACAAATGTTAAAAACTGCTTTAACATGAAATGGGGGAACAAATAAAATATTATTTAAAAAAGAAATCAAAGCTATCTGTAGTCATATAAAAATGCTCTATATTACAATTGATTAGAGAAATGCAAATTAAAATAATTCAATGGTATCACCTCAGACCTATCAGATTGGATAATATGACAGAAAAGGAAAATGACAAATGCTGGAGGGGATGTGGAAAAGCATGGACACTAATGCATCGTTGGTAGAGTTGTGAACTGATCTAACCATTCTGGAAAGCAATTTGGGCAGGAAGGCATTGTGTAGAAATTCATTGTTTCCTCTAGTTTTGGCACAGTTTTCTGCACCCCATTGGGGCTTAAAGCTTGTTAGACTGAGTTACTTCTAATACAAAAACATCAAATGAAATAATTTCAGTGGAAGAGCTTTGAAAACTTACAAATGACCAACTTTACAAATGCCAGGGACCTGGGGCAGCTAGGTGGCGCAGTGGATAGAGCACTGGCCCTGGATTCAGGAGGACCTGAGTTCAAATCTGATCTCAGACTAAACACTTGACACTTACTAGCTGTGTGACCCTGGGCAAGTCACTTAACCCCATTGCCTAACCAAAAAAGTAAAGTAAAAAAAGTAAAAAAAACAAAAACAAAACAAAACAAAACAAAACAAATACCATGGACCATGATAGTCACTGCCCTAGAGGCAGCATTAGCACGTGCTGGAAAGGTTGTTGGGTTTGCCTTCTGAAGACCTGGGTCTAAATGCTGGCTCTGCCTCTTGCCTGTGTGAGTCTGAGCAAGTCTGGGCCTCAGTTTCCTCATCTGTAAAATGAGAGGACTCCTACTAGATGACTCCTGATGTCCATCCAGCCCTATATTTTAGATCTTGTGCTAAACAGTGACAACCACAGAGGACCTCTGCGTATAAACAAAATCACAGCAGTTGACACGTCTATATCTGACCCCCCACAACAGTACTGAGCAGCAGCTACTATTATTATTCCCATTTTCCAGATAAGCCTCAGAGAAGCTGAGTCACTTGCTCACACAGGAGTAACCGTCCTAGTGCATCTCTGAAAAGCCCAGTTGGGCACAAGCCCCTCAGGCTTTCTTGTTCTCTATAGGCTGAGGAAGGCTTCCCAGTCAGAGAGGAAACGACCTCTCTATTCTTTTGTAAAGTGCATCTTGGACCAGGGGCTCATTCTGAATCTGGATATTCTCTCCATTTTTCATGCCACCTTTTTCTTTCTCACCTCCAAAAATTTTTTAAAAAACAGACTGTCATTGACATCTTTTGTTTTTACATTATCTGAACTTTCCAATATATTATATTCCTAGAGAGTCATTCCCTCATAGCAAAGAATGTTTTTTTAAAGAAAAAAAAAAACATTTCAGCAAAACTAGCTGTCCAAGAAAAAAAAAGTCTGACATTTTCTGTAGTATTCCACATCTCTGTAAAGATGGTAGGGGATCATTTCCTGTTTTTCAATGTTTTGCTTCATTTTCCTTTCTTTTCAGGTTCCAGTCTTCTTCAGGGTCCTCTCTTAGTAAAGAGGGATTTCCCTGAAAGCTAAGCCCTTGAATTCTGCCTCTTGACATTGACTGTGTGACCCTGGAAAAGTCATCCTCCTTTCTGATCCCATTTCCTCATTTGTAAAATGAGGATAATAGCATTCATAGCCCTTACTTCCCTCGGAGAGTTTTTGTAGGGGATCAAATGAGATCTTAGCCTCATACATCTAGAGCTGCAAGGTGCTTCAGAGACCATCTAGGCCAACCCCCTCATTTTCCAGGTGAGGAAACTGAGGCTAGGGAAGGGAAGTGATTTGGCCAAGGTCATACAGGCAATGAGCATCAGAGATAGGATTTGAACTTTTGTCCTCAGATGTGTTGACTAATGTTCTTTCCTTTGTATAATAAAGACTTTGCCCAATTTAGGGAGGTAGCTGAAAGTTAGTAATTATTTTGTCTGTGGCTTAGAGGCAGCCTGCCATAGTGGAGAGCCAGTTTTAAAGTCAGGAGACCTGGGTTTGAATTCTGCCTATGCCCGGGACCAGTAACTTCACCTAAGTACCAAGGGAACTTTCTAAGGCTGTCAGTTACACAAACAGGTGTTGACTGTATCAGTAGGAGTTTCCTGATTGGCGGTTCCTTTTACCATTGGGGGGGTTCCCCACTATCACAGGCTTCTCCTTTCTCCTTAAAATTATTTCCAAAATGTGTCTTTCTTTTCCCTTTTCCATTCTGTGTTGCCACACCAGACCTTTCTAGCTACTCATCTTTTTATACATAAAGTAATATAACCCTGCTGTTATTTTGTCCAAATTATGGATGTCAATTGTCAACATTCAATTACTAACTCAGACACTCTATTTAAACAGATAGCTTTCCTTCTCTAGATTAGGACAAATATCTCACATTATATCTTCATCATTCAACTGATACTGTTTTCTCCTATTACCAAAGATCTCTTAGTCACCAAATCCAGCCGCCTTTTCTCCTCTTCCTACTTCACGGCCTCTGCAGGCTTGGCACTGTTGATCATCTTTTTTTTGACATTCTCTTCCCCATGGGTTTTCTATCCTGGTTCTGCTAAGCCTAACCCTTTAACTCCAACTCTGACCCTCCTCAGTCTCCTTTGCTGGATCTTCATCCTGGGTATCCTTGAGAAATGTGGGTGTCTCCCAAGGCTCTGTCTTGGCCCCTCTTTGCTTCTCCCTGCATCACTTGGTGATCTCATCAGCTCCCATAGATTCGATTTTATCCTCTATAATGATGATTCTCAGATCTACTTATCCAGCCCTAATCTACCTCCTGACTCTGTCATGGCATCATCTCCCTGATGTCATGGTCCTCTTCGAGAACAGAGGACAATCTCCTGACCCACAGTCTCACATCTCCAACTTGGACATTTCAAACTGAGTGTCCCATAGACATCTTAAACTCAATATGCCCCAAACTGAACTCATTATCTTTCCCCCTAAATCCCTCCTTCTTTCTAACTCAATTACTGTTGAGGGCACTCAGGCTCACAACCTAGATGTCATCCTCCCTCTTCACTCTCTCTAATTCCCATATCTCATTTGTTACCAAGTTTTATTAATTCTTCCTTCATAATAGCTCTCCAATGGGGCAGTTAGGTGGCACAGTAGATAGAGCACCGGCCCTGGAGTCAGAAGGACCTGAGTTCAAAATCAGCCTGGGACACTTGACGCTTACTAGCTGTGTGACCCTGGGCAAGTCATTTAACCCCATTGCCTAGCCCCCCCCCAAAAAAAAATCCACCCATAATAGCTCTCCAATAGGAGATCTTCTCCAACCTTCTCTTCTCTGTTATTGCTGCAACCCTGGGGGTAGGTCATCACACTTTGGACTAATACAATCACCTGCTGGTAGGTCTGCTTCCTATGAAGTTCCTCCCCACTCAACTGTCAAAATGGTCTTCCTAAAAAACAGGTCTGACCAGGTCACCCCACCACCACCCCATTCAATGAACTCTAGTGGTTCCTAATTGCCCCAAGAGCCAAAGATCAAATCCTGTGTTGGTGTTTCCAAGCCCTCCATGACCTGGTCCCTTCTGACTTTTCCAGTCTTCTTCCACCTTCCATCCCCCATGCTCCCTGTGATCCAGTGCACTGCCTCTTACTGCTGCTTCCACTCTAGGCTTTTCCACTGACTGAGCCCCATGCTTGGAATGCCCTCCCTCCTCATCTCCACCTCCTGGCTTTGCTCAGGTCTTTGCTAAAGTCCCACTTTTTGCTAGAAGCCCTTCCCAGTTCTCCTTCCTCTGAGATTCGATCCAGTCTATTGCTGTCTTTCTCATTAGATTGTGAACTCCTAGAGAGCCTTTCTTTGTATCACCAGTTCTTAGCCCAGCATCTGGCACATAGTAGGTGCTCAATAAATGCTTGTTGACTGGTTTGAAACAGAAACAGTGGCATCTAGATATCAGCGATGATATCATAGGTGAGTAAAAACACCCAAGTACACACGCAACTACAAGGAGAGTCAGAATCAGATCAACAATGACAGCAAGAAGGCGTTGAGAAAAACAAGGTGACTCGTTAGGTGAGCAGTCCATGGCCCCCATTTTGTAAGAGGCCTTGCAAATTCCAAGCAAGCTCCAGAGGGCAGAGGATTGGTGGGAAAGTAGGAGGTGAACACAGGCAGGACAAGCAGATTCCTCATCATTGTCTGTAATACTATTACAGGATTAGTTCCTATTGATTTCTAGTTTGTGTTCAATCTAGTTTATGTTCTGTGTTAAGCTGTTTTGGACCATCCATCTCGTTGCTTCAAAAATGGAATGCATGCAGTTTCATATCTGGAGAGGGCTAAAAAATCCCAATTGCCCACTTTTTCTTCTTTTTGGCACTTACCTAATTAAAGTCCTGCTGGTTGAGGACAGTTTCTTTCTCTGATTTTCCATCATTCTTTTTGAGCTTTTTTCACAGGGCTGGGTCAAAGTAAAGCAAACTTCCGTGAGGGGGCTGAGATGTAAAAACACATTCCTCTTGCTGTATTGTTATACAGCTGTAAATTATGTTACAAACAAAAGGAGACCAGGATTACTAATAACTATATCTGACTCTCTGTGATTTTATTAGTTTCAATGACTTCTAGAGGAGGAACCTCCCTCCACTAACGAAGATTGCAACTGTTCTGCCATTTAAAGCCCTGGAGAGTGACCTAGGCAAGTCACTCTCCTAGCCAGAGGCAGCTCTGAGTGTCATTAGCAAGGTTTTAAACTCTTTCCAATTAAAAGAGTGAAAGGTGGCATCATCACAGTAGAGTAGATGGAGCTAACCTTTGAGCAGCAACTCCTGGGTTCATGACACATATCGGCTGTGTAACCCTGGGCAAGTCATTTACCTCTTAGAGCTCTAGTCAACTCCCTAAGAGCATAAAGAGAAGGTGATGACCAGCATTGGTGGGGGAAGTTGCCTCACCTGGAAGTTCTCTACGCCATCAAAACCACAGGCTCAGTCCCTTTACTACTATGTCACTTAGCAGTTCACAGACTTGAACACAAGGAAAACTTTGAGCTGGTGGGAACCCAGTGGAATTGGCTCATTTGAAGGAAACTTGGGCAAAATTGTAGTAAGTTCAGGAACATTCCTGATGATCATTTAGTGATATTTAGAGTAAATGATGACAGAAGCAGACGGGTTGTTCCCAGGTCAGGGCTAAGAGGGGATAGGTGCACGTGTGAACAGTCAGTCCTACTATCTGGGGAAGCCAAGAGAAAATGATACAAGCCTCCAGTATGTTGGGTGGATCTCCGGTGCTGAACTTTGGAAAGGATATGGATGAAAGTCTTGCTGGAGGAGCAGGAATGGATGTGCATGGTCGGTGGAAGCTCTCAAATGAAAGAGACCACAGACAGATTTGGGGCATTTGAGAAGAAAACAATGGTGACCTTCAAAACACATTTTAAGGTTTTCAGAATACATTATATATCCTATCATTCGATCCATAGATATAAGGTCTATGCTGTAAGTATTAATAGCATCCCTTATTTTACAGATAAGGAAATTGAGGGCTCAGAGAGGCTAAGTGATTTGTCCATGGGCACAGAGCCAGTTTCAGACACACTCCTTCCATGATACCATAAAGCCCCAATATTAACATATGGAACATTTTTCATTTCATTTCTAAGTTACATAGTTTTTGATTTGGGTTTTTTTTTTTAATGAGTACATTTCTAACTTACTATTTTCCTTTCACTCCCCTCCCTTTTTGTAGTACTTTATTTTTTCCAATTACATGTAATGACAATTTTTAACATTCATTTGCAAAAGAAAATTGAATTCCAAATTCTCTCTCCTCCCCTCCCTAAAATGATAAGCAATTTGATACAGTCCATATATGTGCAATCATGTAAACGTATTTCCATATTAGTCATGCTGTGAGAGAATACTGTTTTCCTAAACAGTCCTTGCAGGTAGTATTTCAGATCATTAAATATTTCTTCTGAAAATAGTTACTCTCATCATTTTAATTTTCTACTGACATTTTGGGTTGAGGTTTTAAAGTATGTGATGCTGACTCTCCAGACCTCTCCCCAGACAACCTCAATTCTATCACCAATTAAAATTCCTCCAAATGACCTGACAGACCTCCTCGTTTTCTCTCACGACAATCAGTCCCATCTTTTCTTTTGTCTTCTTTTTGTTAAATTTTTAAAAATATATCCAAAGTCTCCCTCCTCCAAAAAAAAACTACTTTAATTTCTCAGAATGAAAACTGATGCCCAAAAAAAGCGACTTCTTTAAAAAATAATAACTTTACAGACTCAATACTGTATTCTAATGCATATAACTGTTCGCCATCACTCAGATCAACTAGAATTTCCTTTTGAGAGGTGGTTGGTCTGTGGGTATTCACATATAAAACAACATCATCTTTTTGAATTTCCCATGTCTATTCTGTCAGTTTCCTCATGTGAACAACACTGATGGATTCATCTCAGTTCTATCCTTTTCAACTTGGTGTCTTTGGTTCATTTTCTGCTTCAACTCAGATGACAGCCTTCATGTCTGACTACTTCCCCAGTGACCCAATTTAATTTTTAAAATAGACATATATGTATATATAAATATACCCACATATATGTACACACACACACACACACACACACACACACACACACACACACACACACACACACACACACACCCTCAGGTCCCTCCTTCCACCAAATCCAGAGATTTCCTTCAGCTCCTGGCTTATAAATAATGGAAGCCTTGTCGCCAAAGTTAGTATTTCATCTGAGTTTCTCCCTATTTATAAATGCAGTGGGCTGGGGAAAGAAAGGTTCCCTCGGCCTCTTCCTGTTACAATAACTCTATTGTCATTCCCTGAAAGCAGGGGGGATTCGCTTACTCTTTCTTGAAGAGCACGGTCAAAGCAAATAGGTACGTTGTTGCGGCAAAGCTTCACCTGTTGCTTCTCATACTAAACAAAAGCATGCTTCAGCATACAGAAATCATCTGAAGCAAAGAAGCAGAACAAAAATTCTCCATTGCCCAAATGTAAAAGGTACTGTCCATCTGTTGGAAACAATTTCTCTCTCTACATCATTGTCAGTCTTTCAAAGTTTGCCTGCTTATGGAGGATGAAAAGGTTGGGTTACTAGCAACGGGAAATACAATACTCCCGGAAAAATGCTACCAAATAAAAGGTGAGTTTGGGGATCATGGCTTAGCTCTCCCTTTCTCCATTCCTCCAGAATTTGATTTGCAAATCATTCCACATTTACAGCTTTTGCCCCTGCTGTCTCTGGAAAGGGTTCTTCTAGTTAGAGCCTTATAGCTGTAATATATCTGGCAAATGATTAACTCTCTGTTCCCAAGACTTTCCTGTTTTAAGTTGGATGAGTTTCGTGATGGGGGGGGGGGGGGAGAAAGACAGAAACAGGAGTCACCCTAAAAGTCTGACTCTGCAAGCCGCTTTTAATGGTCCACACTAAAAAGAGGCATTCTTGTTTGGTGCTGCAGGATGGAAAGAAATCCAGACTGCCAAAATCACAGATTTAGAGCTGGCAGAGGACTCAGGGGTCATCCGGTCTGACCCACTCTCTTTACTGAGGAGGAGGAGGAGGAGGAGGAAAGGCCTACAGGCTCTTGACTTACTCAAGGTCACGCAGATGGAAGAACCCAGATGCAAAGCCAAGATCTGGCTTCCAGATTCCTCGATTTCCACTCCCCTGCCCTGCTTAAAAACCTTCTCGGTAGGCGTGGTTCTAAGCACACTGGTACCACCGTGGGCTGCTACTGACACTTTTAAAGTGCCTTTCCCATACAGGAAATACTGTCCTGGCACTTTGTAGAGAGAAGGTTCTGAATCACAATGGAAACTCCTCTTTGGTGGAGCTAAGTTTGAGAAGGCACTCTTCTCCTCCTCCCCCAAATAAAAAAGGGGGTGGTTGTGGAGGAAGGAACCCGTGAGTCTTTTGAAAAATAATTGTATTAAATAAACGCCAAATAGCAGGTGGTTTCTCTTAAAAGTCGATGCCTCATTGAGTCCTAAAATACCGAGAACTCCACGGTCCCTTCCATCGACAGGGTAATGAGGGCTCCCAGGGCATAATGTGGATATTAAGTTCAGATTGGGGGAGGGGGAGCAGAGCCGGTGGAGCTCCTGTCCCGCTGTACCTCCGGGCTCTCCCAAGATCTGGAGTCTGGAGGGCAGCGCCGGGGCGCCTGGGCTACTGCCTCTCATCGTGAGCGGCGCAGGGAAATTCCGAGTCCTCCTGGGGCTTGGTCCCGTCCGGGAGCAGGGTGGCCCGCACCTTCCTCTTCTCTTTGAACCTGCCGGAGCGCGAGATCTTCAGGTTGCGGCGGCTGCCGCCTGATTTCTCCTCGCCCGAACGATCGAGCCTGGTGTCGGCGGCGCCCGGGAGGCCGGGGTGCTGGCAGTCCGGGCTGGGCGGAGAGGGCTCCCTGGGGCCCCGCTGCGGGCCTGCAGGGGACGGAGGCTGCGCCCCTCCACTCCCGCCCCCACTACTGTCCTTGCCTTTCTTCCTGCTGCTGTTGGTGAATGATTTCCACCAGGGAGTGGAGCTGCTGCTGCTGCTGCCGCCGCTGCCCGGGCCGCTGCTGTCAGCCATGGCCGCTGTCCCGCTCCTGGGTCCCGGGAGGCCAAGGCCAGGTGCCTACTTACTTCTCCTCTTGTCCACTCCTGCCCCCTCCCAGCTGGAGCCGGGGGCGTTGCCCTGTGGAGGGAGAGGTAGCCAGGCTCAGTGACTCTTCCTTCCTGCCCCCGCCCCTCCCTGACACACCCCCTCCTCGGCTCCCCCCACCCCAATCTGGGCTCCATTCTGCTCTGCACCAGTGCGCCTAATCTCCGGGAGACCGGGAGGGCGGGAATGAGGGGTGCAGGCAGGCCAGGGGATATGAGTTCCGCGAAAGAACCTGAAACCAAATTCATCCTCCCCCCCAACCCCTCGTACCTGGAAACACGATCAGCTGAGCGCCCCCTGTCCCCCACAAGTCTAGGGTCGCCTGCTCTCCTCTGAGCTCGCAAACTGTCCCTGGGGGCCTCTGGGCTCGCAGAGGTGTGACCGCACCACCAGGTGGAGACTGCCTCCCAGGAGATCAGCCTCCAAAGGGCGGGTTAAACATGTGGTTTACCGAAAGGGGAATTCGGGGCTGAGGGGTGGAGTGGGGGTCAGGGCTCCGAAGAACTGGAGGAAAGCTTCCCGTCACTTGGATTAACAAGGTCCCTGGGAGTTCAAGGGAGTGGGGGTGGGGGAGAAACCAGACAGGTCTGTCCACTCAGCATGGGCAGACTTTGCACTACCCCTTGTGAGATGAAGGCTCTGGAGGCCTTTCCATGAGAAACAGGTGTTTAACCAAGCTTGGCCCAGGCCTCCCTGGTCCGGTGAAGGATGACAAATTGGAGGGGGCGGGGCAGGACTTTCAAACATTGCAGATTTTAGTTTTCTGGCCCATAGATAATAAGAGACTGCAATTTATACCCAAGTAAAAATATGAGGGCACTAGGCTCTAGTTTTTAAGAGACTAGGAACTCTTTTGCCCTATCTACAAAGGCTTTTGTACCCAGACTACTTGGCTCTGGGAAGAGGCCTGTCCCTGTCCCTCTCCCCCTCCCCCCTCCTCCCCTTTTTCCCTTGGCTATGTGGCTAACCTGCTACATTCTCTCACAGTCGGCACAAGGGGGCTTCAGAGTGTAGCCGAGCAGCCGAGAGTGGGGTAGACCCTGAGACACTATATTGTAGCCCGGTCTGTTATTGTGGGTTGGGCTCAGTCACTTATCTCTGTCCCCACAGGCGAGATAGTGGCAGAATGGGAAGGGCCCCTGGATGCAGCATCTGTGCACTGACTTGGTTTTGAATGGAAGCTCTCCCACTTAGGATCTGGAATGGCCCTTAGGGTTCATCTAATCCTAGTGGCTCAGGCAGGTTGAGGGACTTGGCCAAAGTTACATTAGTAGAAAGCAGGGGTGGGATTGGGGGCAGAGTCAGAAGCTTCCTTCCCCGGGATTATTGCTTGGTCAGCATCAGGCCTTGGGCAAATCCCTGGATCCCATCCTTCCTCAGGGGGTTGGACTAGATCAGGGGCTAAACTGGGATCTGTAAACTCGTTGTAAAATAATATTTTGATAATTACTTTTTCAATATAGTTAGGTTTCTTTTACAATCTTATTTTATTTCATGCATTTACAAACATTACTCTGAGATAACATCCATAGACTTCACCGGATTGTCAAAGGGGAGCATGAAGCACGCACACACACAAACACTAAGAACTCTTGGGAAGACAGTTTCTAAGGCCCCTGTAGCTCTACATCTATGATCAGTAAAATGAGAGTGTTTCTCCCCAATAGAAGCACTCCAGCATCTGGCTGTACAATCTTAAATTGCGTACCATGTGTTTAAAAAAATGCATCATAATTCTCAGACTTTAGATTTGTGAGTAGTCTTGAATGAAAGATGCTGAAAAGAAGAGGGAGGGGGGAGGGGGAAAGAGGGAGACAGACAGAGAGAGAGAGAGAGAGAGAGAGAGAGAGATCGGAAAAGAGACTGCCCAATTAAAGAACTTCAAACCTGTAACTAGGCTTGTTTCAATTCAGTCTTGATCTTAAGGGACATAAATGCCTCCTTTAGGAATGAAAGCAAGAGAGCCCCCCATTTAACTCTGGAGGTAAACAGTGATTACTCAGTGTTTTAACGTTCTCCTAAGGCAGCCTCCAGTTGTAGCACAAAGAGTAGGGGGCTTGGAACTCAGTTACAGCTGACTTCTGACCCATCATCCTTGTGTGCAGCCCTTTCTGACCAAAGATAAGTCACTTGCCCTCTGAATCTGCTCTCTGCTGGTGAGTGTTCTACCTCAATCTTGGGGGATGTTGTGAGGAAGCACTCTCTATAGAAATGTGACCTGTTATTATGAGGACTTTACACAGCTGATTTGTTCAGATCTCTGGTGCTCCAAGTGGGGCAGTGACAGTGATTTTTTTTCCAAAAATTTCTTTTTTTATAGGATACTTTTTAGAGTCAAAAGGGATCTCAGAGACCATTCAGTCCAAATCCCTCATTTCATCGATGAAGGAACCAGGGAGGTTCCCTGTGAGCTGCTCACAGACATACAGATATTAAGCATAAGGGATAGTATTGAAGCCCCAGTCCTCAGATAACCAGAACCAGTGGTCTTTCTACAATATCAGAAGCCCCTGGCATGTATTGGAAAGAGCCCTGACCTGAAATAGTTTCCAGCCCAGATAGGTCTACCAACTTTTTAGCTGGAACACTGGGGCAAGTCACAACTTCTCCAAATCTAGGAACATGAAGATAAAAGTCACAGGCTACCTTTGTGGACTTTGGAGGACTGTTGGGAGTTTTGTGAATTTCAAAGGGCTGGCCGCTAGAGAATCCAAACTTTGCTTGAGGAAACAAATCCCTTCTTTTGTCTAGGACAGGTCTGGGTTTTTCTCAGGCTGGCTGGATGAGAGACATCGTACTGTTCTTCTCCAGCTGGTCGGCACCTGTTACAGGGCCAGTACCCAGGAGGGCCACCTGCAGCTAAAATTGCCAAAACGCAGGTTCTTTCCCACTTCTAAGCCATATAAGCTTGTGGCCGGAGGCCACAAGGCCAGGTTCTTCCATCCTCTGTTCTCCGAAAACTGGCAGAAAGGCCGCAGCTGCCGGTCCGGGAACTGGCTGCTCTTCACACACTTATCTTGGGGGCGTGTAAGGCCAGGCCAGCGAGCAAAAGTCTTCTGACAACTAAGGGGCTGTTTGAAAAGGCGCTGGAGCAGCCAGACAGCCTGGGGCTGGCTTGCTCTTCCCAGAGTAAAAGCTCTCTCCCTCCCTTCCCGGCCCCCACCCTAAACCCCCACCTTCGGCTGATTCTCACCTGCTCTGGCTTCCTTTTCAGGGAAGAGCGGAGCGGAGAAGAAAGGGGCGCTCAGATGGGCTTCGGTCCTGAGGCGGAGTTGGGGATAGCTGAGGAGAGAGTGTGGCTGCCCTGCGCTTACTCCACTATGGCAGGAGAAGGTAGGGGGCAGTAGCCTTTCTCCGGCAGGTGTCCTGGCGCCAGGGGATGCTCCGTAGAAGGCACAGGGTTTCGGGATCCCATCCCCTCGCAGTAGGTGCCACCGGCCGCCAGTTCCCCCACAGGGAGGGAGATGGGTGGGTGGGGCAGCTGCGGAACTGCTTTCCCACGAGCTTAAGTATCTACAGCTCAGCCAGCTAGTGAGCTACCTCCGCTTGGGTCCCTCGGAGGCTCCTGGATGACCTTGGCCCCAGGGAGCTTGGCGCGCGCGCGCGGCTAGCCCCGCCAGGAGGAGGAGGAGGAGGAGGAGGAGGAGGAGGAGAAGGAGGAGGAGGAGGAGGAGACGGGCTACTCCCTTGGCGTTGAGGGGAGGGCGGGGTCCCCCGCTCCCGGGGCTTCAGGCATTGTCTGTCCTCCGCCTCCCTCCCGGGGCCAGGAGTGTCAAGGGGCCTGGCTCGGGGCGGCTGCAGAGGCGGCTGTGGACGTTCTCGGGGTTCAAGACTTCAGGTGAAGGTGAGAACTTGGCGCTGCCGCTTTCTGGCCGCCCGGATTGGGCCGAGGTGGCGCCAGCCAAGGGGGTTTGATTGGAGCTGCGGGCGCCGAGAGTCCGGGAGGAGGCGGGCTAGCAGACTGGCACACCTGGGCGGGAGTGAGGGGGCTGACAGGCACACCTGGGGGGTGGGGGAGCTGACGGGTAGCTGATGGGAGGGGGTAAGGGGGGGGGGGGGGGGGGGGTGAGCAAGTGCTCGGGGTGACCGAGATTCGGAGGCAGAGAGAGGCAGAGGAGAGAGGAGCAGGACGTCAGTTCACTCTCACCAGCCCCATCTTTGCAAAACTTCTGTTCTCCTAGTGTGCGGAGCCCCGGGACTTGGAGCCAGGAGTACCAAGGCACGTTAGCTGTGTCACCCTGAACAAATTCCTTAATTTCTTGAATCTCGTGTTCATTTTTAAAACGAGGAGATAAAGGACCTGCTCTACCTCCCTCACAGGACTGACGTGAGGTTCCTCTGAAATGGCGTGTGTCCGAAAAGCCCTTTGCAGACCTTTAAAGGCCGATGGAGGTGTCAGCCCTTGATTTTGGGGGGCGGCGGCGAGATTTTTTATTTCACCCGGATAAACAGGGGCTGCCGAAGAAAACGCCCTCTTCCTTTTGTCCCTCTGCTCGGCAAAGTAGAGCTATAGAGTTTCCTGAGACACTGAGTGTGTAAATGACCTGGCTGGGGTCACACAATCTGTATCAGAGGCAGTCCTTGAACTCAGATCTCCCTCACTTTCCAGCTAAGATGCCTGGAGCATGGCCCTTGCTGCCTCGTCGTCTTCCTTTTGGTAATAGATTATGTTAACTTGTTATTTGGCTAATAAGTGACACCCACTGTTGTCGTTGGGCCGCTGCTCTCCTTGCCTACCAGCTCTGCAGAGCCCTTTGCTTCTCTAGAGTTGGGGAGTCCCAAATAAAGTGTTCTTTGGGGCAAAGGGTTTTCAGCTTCCAGGTTCATCTGAAATGTTATCCTCAGGAGACTCAAGAAATTTAGCAACCCAGGAGTTAGGGTAATGAAATTCCCTTCTCCCCAAATTAGGAGTAGGAGAGAAATGTGACTCTTGGAAGGTTTAGATCTGTAGGTACAGGGAGATGTACATAGGAATGTTTCATACGGCCATGGATTTAGAGGCCAAGCTCTGATGGAGGCAGGAGCAAGCCAAAAGCCTCCTCCATCTCCTCCTTTGCTTTTTGCCCCTACTTCCTAGCAGTTGTTTCTCAGTATTTCAAGGAGGCCCACCTACGGGCCCAGCTACATACGCTGGGCTAGTCTTTTAAGGGGAGGGAAAGCTTGTGCTTTCTTGTCACTAAAAGCATAAAAATGCCCAGCCTAGGGAGACTTTGGATCTGAACTTTTAGCAGAACCCCTGTTGCCCCCAGGGAATGATGTGTCCATTTGTCATGGTGACTGTGGAGGGGGAGGAGATTAGTTTTGTATCCCCCCTTCAAATTTAAAAGTGCATGTTTTTTACCACATTCTATGGTCCCTGAGGACCTCATTATGTTTTAACTCCCGAGCCTGAATGGCCAGACAGGGACCAGCAGGTGGGAACTTTCTCCACCAATATAGGTCAACTTCTCCCTAACAAAAACATCATAACTGGCTTGATGTGATACTTTAAGGTTCAAAAAACCATTTATTTCCATGACCTCATTAGGACCTCACACAAACCCTGACTGACAGGTACTGTGGATGTTTTTATCCTTATTTGACAGCTAAAGAAACAGGCTGAAAGGTAAAGTAATTCACTAACTTGCCAATAGGCACACAGCTAGTAAATGTCAAAGGCAGCATTTGAACCCAGGTCTTCCTGACTCTGCTATACCATGCTGCTGCTTATATATGTGCATAGAGGAGCATATCTTACAAGCTAGAAGAGTTTGGCATCTGCCTGTCAATGGGTCTCTGGATTTGTGGATACATTGATATGAATACTCTTTTCAGTTGTGCTGATCACTACCTTCTCATTGTGACAATGTCTTTCCATTCATCCTCCGAAGACAAGCTACCTCATGCACTGCCTATTCTTCCCCAGCCTCTCTGCTGATCTCCAGTCTCACAACTCCAACTGCCTTTCAGACCCCTTAAACTCAGAGTCCAACACTCCAACCCAGTCCAACACAGAACTCATCATCTTTCTCCCTAAACCCTTCGCTGCCCCTCCTAACTTTCCTATTACTGTCAAGGGCACCGTGAACCTCCTAGGCCCTTAGGCTCACAACCTTCCTCACTGTCTCTCACTCCCCATAGCCAATCTGTTCCCAAAGTCTATCGATTTCACCTTTGTAACGTCTCTCTCTTATGCCCTCTTCTCTCCTCTGACACTACCTCATCACCTCATGCCTGGACTATTGAAATAGTGGTGGGTCTGCCTGCCTTAAGTCTCTCACTTCTCCAATCCACCCTCCCTCCATTGAGCCACCAAAGGGATTTTCCTAAAGTACAGGTCTGATCATGTCACCCCTTACTCAGTAAACCCCAATGACTCCCTATTGCCTCTGGAATCAAATACAAGATGCTCAGTTTGACTTTCAAAGTCCTTTACAACCTAGCCCCCCCCCCCCCCTTCCCATCCCCCCCCCCCCACCGTGTCTCTGGCCTCCTTGCTCTTCCTCAAATAACACCCTCCATCTCTTGGCTCTGGGCATTCTCTGTGGCCGTCCCCCATTCCTGGTACACTCTCCCTCCTCATCTCTGCCTCCTGGCTTCCCTGACTTCTTTTAAATCCCAATAAAAATCCCATCTTCTCCACTAAGCCTTTCCCAACCCCTCTTAATTCCAGTGCCTTCTTTCTCTTATTTCCTATTTACCCCGAACATGGCTTGTTCACACATAATTGTTTATGTGCTGTCTCCCCCATTAGATTGTAAGCTCTTCTAGAACAGAGACTTTCTTTTGCCTCTTTTTGTATCCCGGGTGCTTAGCACAGTGCCTGGCACATAGTAGGCACTTATTAAATGTTTATTGACTGCCTGATTAGCTTCTGCTAGGTCTGTTACCATTATGTAGGTGCTGGTGTTGTGCGTTTATCTTTTTGTTCTTACAACATGATGGATTCCCCTCTTTTCTCATCACACATTTTCTTCCTAGGGGAAATCCTTTTTCTCACTTCCTTTGGTGCAGGTCAGTGCCAGCTTTAGGTTACAAACCATTTTCTAGATTTTGGACATGACCTGCTTCCATCAGGCAGAGCGTCACAAATGCATTTTTTCAAACAGGATTCTCCTCTCTGCGTCAGTAACTCTACAGAGGGGACCTACCATAGCATTGCCTAACTCTGCTGCACTGGAGACAAATAAGAGAAACGCAACTCTTGCTGCACTGTTTTTTGTGAATTATAGAGCACACAAGAAGTAGTGATGGATGAAAACTTAAAAGGTGTCGGTATGGTTCTGTCCTCAAGGAAAAGAGGAAGGAAATAATTCTTGTACCGTGTTTGACCTAAGTCTATCTTTAAAATCAAATTACTTCAGTGTCCCGGAGTATCTGTTGACCATTATGTTTGACTCTACCCCAGGCTGTCTTTTCACTTTGGACACAGGTAGTCAAGGTCCCCCTTCAAGCATTGTCCTAATTCCACCTCTGAGAATCTCCACAGCAGCGTCCTGGTCCTGGACAGCCTGCTCCAGGCTCTTTGCCTGCCTTCTCCCATTTTTACCTCCTTCATGAAGCATTTCTAAGCTTTAGGTCAGTTGATCTCTCTGTCTACCCTTCCTAACCTGGACACAAACTTTTCAGATATTTTGCCTTTATTTCCCATCAGCAATCTTCCTCTCCCCTCCTTCCCCCACCCCCAACTTTTGAAATGCATTTGTGAGTCAGCAATGGGACATGACAGCTGGAAAAACACATTTAATATTGGGTTGTACTTAAAAAGGGATTAGAGAAGGAATGATTTTGTTCTGCTCTACTGTAGTCTACCTCCTCCCTAGGAGACCTTGGCCAAGTCTCTTTGTACCACAGTTTCCTTGGGGGTCTCTTTTAGTTCTAACTCTGTATTCCTATGTACACATCTGGAATGTTTGGTTTAGTTTTAGGAAGCATTTCTATCTTTCGAGGAAGGATTTGACAAGCTGGAGAGTTCAGAGAAGTGTGCCCAGAGTTGTGAAACGCCATGTTGAAATGGGCTGCAGGAAGTGGGGATGTTCAACTTCAAAAAGAGAAGATGAGGAGGTGGGCATGGTAGCTGCCTTCAAGTGCTCAAAGGGGATCCCAATGGTGAGGAATTAGACATTTTTGTTCTGACCTTGGAGAACAGGACTAAAGTGGCTAATTTAGACTTGATCCAAAGCAAACTTCCTTAAATCCAGAGCCATCCCAAGGTGCAGTGGTCTGCCTCAGGAGGCGGTGGGCTCCTCCCTCACTGGACGACTTCAAACAAAGACTGAATGACTGCTTTCCCAGGATACTGTAGAGGGCATTCCTAGCCAAATTGGCGATGGGTTGAATTAGAGTTCCCCTTCCAACTTGAAGATGTTGGGATTCTAGGGATTCTAGGATTCTGACTCCGATTAAGAATAACTGAAGATGTCTATGGGAACTTGGGGTGTTCTATAGTAAACACTTGTGGTATTCCCTCACAACATGCTCTGCTATGCAGCAAAACAATATATCGTGTCTGAGACAGTGGAGGTCAGACAACAACAAGCACTTATTAAGTGCTTACTGTGTGCCAAGCACTGTGCTAAGCACTGGAATGTTTGTCTTTTGTTAAAATTCTTCCATTGGAATATTCTTTAACAAAATGAAATTTAGTAGGCTCTGATAAAAAGTATCAATCCAATTATAATTTATATGTAAACTAAAAATAAAGTCATTTCCCTTCCAATTTTATTTATTAACTCTAGATAGCTATTTCATGTGAACAAAAAAATGTTTAGAATACCCAGAGGGTCAGCAAAAAGTTTTTTTTTTTTTTTTTACACCAGAGTCATAGGCATTTTTACAACTTCTTTCAGGGGTGGATCCATCTAGAAATGTCTTCCTCAAGCCTTCGGACTGAGCACTGGACACTTAATCTGTTTAGCATAATGAAGTTGGATTTGCAGAGGGTCACTGGGTCATATTTTCCTTTTATTTTAATGGTACCTGCAATGTGGTCATTCTCTAGAATGGGAAAGAAGATCTGTACAAAATCAGAAGTAGATGGAGGTGCATACCTAGCATCTCCCCAACCACAGAGTGAGAGTGAGAAGTCAGTCCTCCATGTAACTGACAAGACGCCATCTTGTCCAGTGGGGCTTCCTTCAGGTCAAGCTGTTCTATTACATCTAGTAGGGAAGGCTCTGGCTCCAACAGTTTAACCAGGAAATTGTAACACTTGAGGATTGAGGAACTGGTGGCAGGTACTAACCTCATCCCATAAGGCCAAACACCTGGAGTGGAAAGTAGCATTGGTTCTGACACTGCCCAGTCGACCCAACTCTCACACTGGGAACTTCATGCACTGATGATAAATGTACTCACTCAATTCTGCCACTAGTCTAGAGAAATCTTTGTTCTTAACACAACACAAACTGTGTATAGTTCTAACAGCTTTTAAGGCAGACTCTAACTCCTCTTTATTGGTGCTCACTCTCTGTTTTTTTTCATAGAGGAATTTTCATTAGGAAACCTAATTACAGGTAAATCAAATTGCTTATTAAATGCGTAAATTCAAAGCATTACTAAGAGACTATGTACCTTATGAAACTATTGTCCTAGGGGTGAAAGAGACTAAAAATACACTTGTTTATGAGAGACAGTGTGAAATAGAGGATGAAAGACTGGCCCTATGGGATAGTAGAAAGAGCTTGGTCTTTGGGGTCAAGGACCTGGGTTCAAATCCTGCCTGTGATCCTTATTACCTATGTGGCCTTGGGCAAGTCACTTAACCTTGATGGGCTTCAGTTTCCTCAGTTATAAAATTAAGGGGTGGGGGTGTAGACTAGATGGTTTCTCAGGTTCCTTCCAGCTTTAAAGCAATGATCTTATGTGTGTTCAGGCCCCACTCCTGATATACTCTGACCATGTGGCCCCAGGCAAATCACTAAACCTCTCAGTGCTTAAGGAGACTTTTTAATACTGTAAGTTGCAGAGAAAGTAAGGACCTGACAGAAAAATGGGAAAAGGACCCACATGTACAAAAATATTTATAGCAGCTCTTTCTGTGGTGGCCAAGAATTGGAAATTGAGGGGATGCCCATCAATTGGGGAATGGCTGAACAAGTTGTAGTTTATGAATGTAGTGGAATACTATTGTGCTGTGAGAAATGATGAACAGGCAGACTTCAGGAAAACCTGGAAAGACTTGTATGGACTGATGCTGAGTGAAGTGGGCAGAACCAGGAGAACACTGTATACTGTAACAGCCACGTTATGAGATGACTAACTGTGATAGATTTAACCCTTCTTAGCAATGCAAGGATCTAAGACATCTCTAAAAGTCTCATGATGGAAAATGCTATCTACATCCAGAGAAAGAGCTATGGAGTTTGAATGCAAATGGAAGCATACTATTTGCTCTTTTTTTTTTCTTCTGCTTTGTGTTGTTTCCTCTTCCTTGTGGTTCCTCCTATTGGTTCTAATTCTTTTTTACAACACGACTAATGTGAAAATATGTTTAATAAGAGTGTATATGTAGAGCCTATATCAAATTTTGTGCCATCTTGGGGAGGGAGGTGGAGAGGGAGGGGGAGAAAAATTTAAAACTCAAAAGTTTATGGAAGTGAGTGTCAAAAACTAAAAATTAATCAATTAATTAAAAAAAGAAAAGAGCATAGGAACCTGAAAAGGTAGAGGGAGTTTTCTCCCCATTCTGCAGGTTCTGTTCTAGGTTCTCATCAGCTCATACTGGGACTATTACATTAGTCTTCTAGCTTATCTCCCTGTCTCAAGTATTTCCCCAGCCTAGCTCATCCTCTACTCAGCTGCCAATGTGATTGTCCTAACTCAAAGGTGTGACCATTCACTCCCTCCTCGGTAAACTCCAGTGGCTGCCTGTTCCCTCCAGGATAAGATATGTAATCATCTCTGGCATGAGAGCTCTTCATCCCAGCTCCTTTTCCTTCCTACCCTTTTCTTCCCTCCATATACTCTATGATCTAATGACACTATTCTTCTCACTGTGCTTCACACAAGATACACCATCTCCCAACTGTGGCCTTTTTTTTTGGCTGTCCTCCAGACTTTGAATGGTTGTTCTTTTCACCTCAACCTCTCTGACTTCTTTCATGACTTTGCTCAAACCGCACATTCTGCAGTAGAACTCCCCTGTCCCTGGCAATGCCCTTCCCCCCACCCCTGCCCCAAATCTTCTCTAAGAGATGACCTCCTATTTACACTGTCTACATCTTGTATGTGCACAGTTGTGTGCATGTCACCTCCCATGTTAGACTGTGAAACTCCTGAGGGCAGAGACTGTTTTTGCTTTTCTTGTTCTCTTAGCACCCAACATAAAAAGTACTCAATAAATTCTTGTTGACTGACTAATCCCCTACAGACTATATAGATACATGCATGGATATGATGAGATCTTAGAACACCTCACTCTCCAAAGGATCAGGGGGCAAGTGACCAGAAGGTCAATGAACAGAATCATGATGGGTGAAAGTTGGCTCTGTCATCTTTGCAATAATGGTCTACTTACAGAAAATGGAGAAAATATTATCGTTAAAGGCATGTGTGATTGGAAAAATAGGAGGCTCAGCCATGGAGTAAAAAGATGGAATCACAAATGGGAAACCTAAGTGTTGGAGGAATTGCCATGAAGTGTAAAAAAAGATCTAGGCTTTATCAGACAGGAGAAACACTACCCTACCTGATCTGTAGCTGACCGAGAAATTCTTTAACCATACGCGCTCCAAAATGGTCATGGATTCTCTTCTTGAAGATATCAGGTGAGGGGAATTCCCTTCCTCCTAGGGCATCCCTCTGTGGAGAAGCTATAGGAGAACATGTCGATGAGAAGTCATGGATGGCTCGCACTCCATGTCCACGTGGATGCCCACACAGAGCCATTGAATCCTTGCATATATGCCATTCCTGGGGAGGCACCATCTGATCATCTGGTGGAAATCGGCTCTGAGAATGCACATCCCACGTAACTTGGTGAGGGAATAAAGATAAGGAAGCCTGTCAAAGACATCAAGTTCCCCTGAGACCGAGTTCCCAAGCCTGCAGAGAATGGCCTCTCTGGAAGAGAAGCCTGTGACTCACTGTTATCCTTTGACAGAGAAGAGTTGGTTCTGCTTTGTTCACCAGGTGACCGAAGCCTGAGCTTTTTCTCTGTGGTCTGTAGCCCATGACATCACAGGATGTGCAGAGAGGAGGTGGCTACCTGCTGAGAGGGCCAGGAAGGCAGCCAGAGCAAACCTTCTGGTTTGGTCACCTGGGAGATGCCTGGAGCCCTGCTTCCCCAGTTGGCTAGCTCCTGGTGGTAGGGGGTACCATGTTGTTAGCCACACAGCAGCCTCATGTGGTATCCTATTTTGGGAAAGAGCAATAATAATAATGGCCCAGCATTCTGTGGCCCTTTAAGGTTTACAAAGCATCTTCCTCACAACTACTTACCTCTTCTGAGGGACCTTCACATTTTACAGTTGAGGAAACAGAAGTTAAGTGACTGGGATAAGATCACACAGCTGGTAGATGGTAGAACTCTTGAACCTTGTGTCTTCTGACTTAAAGACCAGAATGACAGAATCACAGGATTTGGTACCTGGAAGTAACCTCAGTGGACGTCTAGTCTAACTCATCCTCTAAGGAATCCTCAATGAAAAATCCTCCCTAAGTGGTTATCCAGTCTTGGTTTGAAGACTGCCGAGGAAGAGTGAAGCAACCTCTTTCCTACCTCTTGAAGCAACCCTTTCCACTTTGGGCAACTCAAACTGAAAGGAAGTATTTTTGTGACTAACGTGCAACATCAACGATAACAATGCTACTGAACCCTTCTTTATAACCAAACCAATTGCTGTAGCAGCCGCATCTGACAACACATGCACCATTATGCACCTGTAGCCCTCCACTTCTCTGCAGAGAGGGGGAAATGTCTCTCATTACCTGTCCTCTTTGACCAGGAGTTCTCCACCATTTTTGTATCGTGGTCTCCTCTGGCAGTCTGCTGACACCTATGGACCTCGTTCTCAAAAATCATGTTCTTATATAATTGAAAGAAGTACTAAATTTCTGTTGAAGGCTAGCAAAAATAAAGATGAATTATTTTTCCCCATCTAAGCTCATGAACCCCCCTGAAATCTATCCATAGACACCGAGGTAAGAATCCTGTCTTAGACCAAGCTTGGTCACCCTAACTCATCAGTTTATCTGCCCTTTAGAGTTGCTCACCTTCGTGGTATTAGAGTCTGCCTGGAGGCAGTGGGGCAGAGAGGCTAGAATGTGTTGGACAAGGAGTCAGGAAGACCCAGGTCCACTTACTAATGCTATATGAATCACTTTAGCCTCTCTGAGGCTTAGTTGTTCAGTCATTTCAGTCTTGTCCAACTCTCCATGACCTGATTTGGGGTTTTCTTGGCAAAGATACTGGAGTGGTTTGCCATTTCCTTTTCTAGCTCATTTTACAGATGAGGAAACTGAGGCAAACAAGGTTAAGTGACTTGCCCAGGGTCACACAACTAGTAAGTGTCTGAGGCCGGATTTGGACTCAGGAAGATCAGCCTTCTGACTCCAGACCCAGCACTCTATCTGCTGTGTCACCTGGCTGCCCCTGGGGATACTCACTTCACTGTATTAGTTCATAGGAATCTTCCCATGGTTCTCCTTCAGGGTTATCTTCTATTATTTTGAATAAAAATTGGATTCTAAGTAACTAGGGTTAGAATGTAGGCACTCTGAGGCCAAGGACTATTTTTGGCCTTTTTTGTACCTTCAGTGCTTAGCATAGTGCCTGACATACAGTAGGTGCTAAATAAAGACTTGTTGAATGACCAAATCAAAGGAATCCCTCAGAAAAGGAAGGAATCTTAAAAACCACTTGGTTCAGTCCCTTCATTTGACAGATGAGGGAACTGAGTCCCAGAAAGGTTAAGTGATTTGTTCCAAGTCATGAAGTAGTGATTTTGGATTTGGACTCAAGACCACTGATTCCAAATTGAGTTAGCCCCTTTTCCATCATGCCCTGGGTGCCCCACCCCCAAAAAGGGTCAGTGGATTTAAGATAAATTCTCAGAAGGGAAGGTTGGGCTGTGGACTGAGCACAGACTAAGGGAGCAAGGAACCTTAAAAAAATTCACGCTTCATTAAGCCTTCAAATCTTCCTCCACGCTGTGTGTTTCTGAATCAGACCAGTCCAAGAAGGGAAAGAATGAGATCATGTTTGTTTATGCTCTTGTGACCCGAGAGGCATTGTTCCTATTTACTTTATGATTTATTGGTCCAGGTTGGTCCTAAGCGCCTCCTTTTATGTTGTACGAGAAAACTGCCACCGTTGCTTGGGAAGGAGCCGATAGGAGGCGAGGCAATGGACCTGAGGAGAGGTGGGAATGCTTCCAAATGCTTAGATTGAATGCTGTGTGGAGCTCTGGGTTACTGAGTTAAGGAAGGGCTCAGGGATAGACTGAATAAATGCAACCTACAATATCCAGTCCCCTTTTCAGCCATTTGTCATCAACTTCTCTTCCAAAGGCTAGACCTGATAAGGTTAAGTATGGCCTTAGACATTTACTAGCGATGTGACCTTGAGAAAGTCACTTAACAGTTTCTTCAATGAAGTGGGGGTGATCATAGCACTTACCTCAAATGAGATAATATATGTCAAGTACTGGGAAGACCTTGAAAGGCTATTTTGTTGCGGCTACTCCTCCTCCTCCTCCTCCTCCTCCTGCTGCTGCTGCTGCCGCTACTGTACTCCATAGGTCTCCCAACGAGTGGAGCCCTGGGTGAGATCATAGGATGGTAGACAAAGAATTAGAAGGGGACTTTGGGATCAACAATCCACCCTCCTAATTTTACGGATGAGGAAACTCAAGCTCAGAGACGCGCAAAGCCTCGCACAGGTCACCCAGACAATGATGAGCAGAGCCAGGACTTGAAATCAGGTCTTTGGACTCCGAACCCAGCGTTTTTCCATTGCTGGCCTCTAAACCCACTTCCTATTGTGAGAGCCCTTTCACTGCTGGGACTTTCCTGACTCGGCCTCCGCGTCACTGCGTTCAGACCTTGTCTCCCAGAGTGACCTTGTCGTCGAACCCTCTCGACCTCGGGCTCCCAGCCCCGGCCCGTG
>NW_020954577.1:4061342-4086751 GCF_900497805.2 Vombatus ursinus
TCGAACCCTCTCGACCTCGGGCTCCCAGCCCCGGCCCGTGGGGGCTGCATTACACGGTCTCGGAGCTTGTCGTCGAACCCCCTAGACCTCGGGCTCCCAGCCCCGGCCCGTGGGGGCTGCATTACGCGGTCTCGGAGCTTGTCGTCGAACCCCCTCGACCTCCGGCTCCCAGCCCCTGCCCGTGGGGGCTGCATTACGCGGTCTCGGAGCTTGTCGTCGAACCCCCTCGACCTCGGGCTCCCAGCCCCGGCCCGTGGGGGCTGGATTACACGGTCTCAGAGGCCTCTGCCGGCTCTCGGCCTGTGATGCTAAGATCTCTCTGAGACTCAGTCTCCTCAAGGGTAAAGTGAAAGGCTTGCACTAGCCTGCCTCTGGGACCCCTTCCAGCTCCGGGGTCCTAGGATCCTGGGATTGTACTGAGTAAGTTAATGAGGCGGCTGGTGGGCAAATGGATTCTCGGATACTTAGGAAGAGCTCTGACCCGCCCTGCTTAGGGCAGTGACCCGCTGCATGGGGTCTCCCCCATGATCATGGCTTTGGAGCCGGAAGGGGCCTTAGTGGTCATCTTGTATGACCCCCTTCATTTTAGAGAGGAGGAACCTGAAGGCCCGAGAGAGAAGCGAGGGTACTGCCCAAGGAGATGCGGAGCACAGGTCTGCTGCCTCTAATCCAGCCTTCTCTACTGCCGCCCGGCCTCCCTTTGATCTGCTGCTGGATCTCGGACCTTCTCTCTCCTCGGCCTTTGGCTGCCCGCCAGCCCCGGGTCTCGTGCTTGAGAGAATCGGGGTGGGGGAGGGCGATGGGCCAGGGAGTACTCCCCTTGGTCCACAGCTTGCGCCCTTAGCGCGGCGTTGACCTTTCAGCTCCCTGCGGACAACAGGCAGGGTTTTCTGCACCTTTTTTGGGTCCTGGCCCCTGGTTTCTCTAGGGAAACCAATCTATGAACCGCTTCTCAGAAGAAAAAAATTATAAATAAAAGATGATAAATTTCGTTTAGACCCTAACTGTTAGAGGTTAATAAAAATAAAGATGATTTTTTTTCCCTTTCCAAGTTCTTGGACCCCTTAAAATCTGTCAGGATCTGCCCTGAGGGTTGGGAGGGACCTCAGAGACCATCAGTCCCATCCTAGCCTGAACTCGAATCATTATCCTACCTTACAAATGCTCATTCCACCTTTTCTTAAAAAACTTGGGGATGGGGGCAGGGCCAACACCTACCACGTGCCACCTGCCCCCCTTTTGGGGTAGTTTGAGTTGTTGGAGAATTTCTCCTAATAGCAAGTTTAAATTGGTCTCTAAAAATTCTTCCCCTTGCTCCTGAAGTCTGAGACCAGAAGGCTTTAGGCAAAGATTGATTCCTCAATCAGGAAAAGGCTGAGGGTTCAGGAGCTAGGGTGCCCATCTCTGATACCTCCAGCTTGGGAAGATTACCTTTCACAAGGCAAGTTGTTTACGGAAGTGCAAGTTTTTGCCTCTTGTCTATACTTTTACAGATGTCTTCTTTTGAGTTGAAGAGGGTCCCATGATTACCTGACATGGACTTGAGAGTTTAATGTGGATAAAGCCTTCTGAAGTACCAGGACACTGTTAGGCTCCCTTATTTACTCTGAGGCAGTCAGGAGCAAACAAAGGTATTGTATTGTCATCAAATCCTTCAAAGTGAAAAAGGGCTCTATAAATGCTAAAAAATAATACCCCAGATCCTAGTGAAAGGCACTCCCAAGAACACTCTGACCCACCTAGGGCAGAAAGGATTACTGGATGAGTCATAACCGGGCAAACACCAGAAGTGGTGCTGATAGGAGGCTTTTCTGCTTCCAGATTTTTGCTCATGGGCTTCTCTCTTAGTTCCCCATCCCCCATCTCTGGTTGGTGAAATTCCGTTCCTAGTAAGGCTACCTTTGGTCGACACAGCACCTACTGTGTGTCAGGCACTGTTCTAAGCACTGGGGGTACAGAGAAAGACATAGCCAGTCCCTGCCCTCAAGGAGCTTACATTCTAGTGGGTGACAGTCTTCTCTGATGACATCTGGCTGGCTAGGGCAGGGGTATAGGGCACTTCTCAACATCCTCCCCCCACCCCCCACAGCCCTTTATTTGGCACCTTTCTAATGGAACTTACTGCATTTTAGTTAAATGTGTACTTTTGATCTCTCTATTAGATTGCAAGCTCTCTGAGGGCAGGGGTAATGGGCTTCCTTCCCACCTTTTCCTCTTAGCATAGATCTCCTACATTAGGACTCTCTCACCTCTGGTGCCACCTCCTACAAGAAGACTTTCCTGATCATCCCTTGGTTAGTGTTTGGGCTGCTCTCCCCCAAAGTACTTTCTAAGTATTTCCTATTTACTTCTCTGAATCCTTGAGGCATTTCTGTGATCCGTGTTCCCCCCGTCCCTCATTGGCTGGAATGACTTTGTTATTATTTTGTACATATCTCATACTGACTTCTCTGTGTGTGTTTTGTATACTCCCACTAAGCTCCCTAAAGGCAGGGATTGTTTCTGTTTTGTCTTCATATGCCTTATACATAGTGGGTGTTCACAAATGCTTGTTGAATGAATCATTGGTTTCCTATTTCCCAGTAAGATCTCCATGGGGATAGGAATTGAATTTGTGATTTCACTGACCCCCAACTGTGAGGGGAGGCAACTCATTCTACCACTGCAAGTTGGCACCTTCTTTGCCACCTAAAGTCTTAGAGACTTGGTTAGAGCCCAGAATCCTACAACTAAGTAGGTGTCAGGGCAGGATTTGAACTGGGGAATTTCAAAACCATGAGGGCAACTGCTTATCCATTGTGTAACACTGCCTCTCAACAATTATTTATTAAATAAATAATTATTATAAATATATAATCACAATTAATACATAATTAATTTAATGAATGAATAAGCAAATATATAATTATGATAAATGAACATAATATATGATTAAATAAATGAAATTATAAGCAAACATAATTATAATAAATAAAATAATTATTTTTGATATTTTGAGGGGGGAAGAGAGACAAAGATTCTATTTATCTTGACCAGGCTTCTTCAGTGATTAGGACAAAATGCTGACCATGTATCTAGCCAAAACTCCGACACCTGGGAGATGTGCCCTTTTCCAAGCACAGCTGTAAATGGGATTATGGAGGAAGAGAAAGACATCATATATGGGCTATGAAAAAACAAACACAAGAAAACTTTTCTTTTTCATTCTTCTCTCTTCCATTACTTTCTTTTTGTTTGACCCAGCTAACAATTGCAACGCTTGAGCCTCTAGATCTAAGTTGTGACAACTGAGGACATTTTATTTTGGAAACAGTTCTTAGCTCTGCTGCCTACTGTCTGTGTGACTTTGGGCAAGTCACTTTACCTCTTGGACCTCAATTTCTTCCTCTGTGAGGGGAGGGGAGAGCTAGTTCTTTCCAGGTCCCATCTAGTTCCCAATCCTAAAATTCTACCCTAACTGGCATTTGACTGTCGTCTTCTTGCTATGTTTATAATTATCCTTATAGGCTGTCTGGCTGTGGTCAGGAAATTGGAGCTGTATCTGTTGACCATGTTGCATTGGTCCCAAGATGCTTGGGATCATGGTTCCTGAAACGTTGTAATGAGGTGTGACCAGCCTGTGGTAACAGACAGGTGGAGCATATGCTGGCTGGGTGGTCTGTGCTAAAGATTCAGGTGTGGTCAAGCTGAATGATTGAAGAACCTCATTCAGGACAGCTTCTCCAATGTGTCTGAATGTCCTAGGAAAGTTAAAGGGCACCAGCTGAGGCTCCTTCTGAAGTTAGGAGAGAATGACAGAGAGATCCCTGGAACGGTCTGGTTGTGCTGCACCCTGGCTTTGAGGAATGGTTGTAGGGCGAAGGGGCAAGAAGCCAGCTAGGAAGCAACCAACAGCATGTTGGAAGAGGCCTTTGAGTTCATTCCCTCCATGATCATGTCTTCCCTCTACCAGAACCCTAGTGAGTTGGGTCATCCAACCTTGGTCTGAAGACCTTTGGAGAGAAGGAGCCCATTACCCCTTGAAGCCCATTCCATGTTCAGATAGCTTGAATGATTATGACAATTTTCCTGACATGGAGCCTAAACCTACCTTGCTCCAACTCTCTCCAGTTACTCCTAGTTGTATCCTCTAAGGCTGGGGAGAAACTAATACAAGACCCCAGATGCGGCATGACTATATCCAAGTATGGTGGGACCTTCAGTTTGCTCCTTCTGGGAACAATGCTCCTCCTCACACAGCCCCTGACCCTTGTCAGATAGTGCTTCTGCCATCTTGGAATCATAAGGTTGATTTTTGGAAGGAAGCAGAGGGCTAGCATTGGTTCTATTCAATTTCAGCCTCTGAGTCTTTTGTGCTTCAGTTAGACCCCAGCATTGGGATCCCTCTCAGATTTGTGTAGGACAAATTGGATCGGTTAAATCTTCCTCCAGTCATTGATAAAAGTGTTGAAGAGTGAATTTCCCTATTAGAAATACCCAATCTGAGTTTGTTCAGATATGACCTAAAAGGCATCTTAGACAAATAAGCCATCTCATGATAATGGATGGGAACAATGGGTGATCAAAGGTTGGCCTCACCTTTGTAAATGCCCAGTAATGCTTAGTTTGTTCCAAGGTCATTCAGCTAGCAGCAGGAATTGTCAAGAACATAACTGAGAATCTGAGAGTAAGCAAAACTGGAGGGAAAAAAGCCTCTGGGTAGACTAAATGGACTTAACTTGACTCCTCTTAACACATTCTACCTTTCAACCCAAATAACTTTGCTGTTCCTGGTTCAAGACATTCTGTCTCCCATCTCCATGCCTTTGCATAGGCTGTGCCCCAAACCCCCCATATTCTCCTTTCTCACCTCCACCTTAGAATCCTTAACTGCCTCCAAAGCAGGTGTCATCTTCTATTTGAGGTCTGACCTTAGTGCCACCCCCCCAACTTGTTAGTGCTTCTCATCCCCTGAAATTACTTTGTATGTACTTATCTGGGTACATGGGGTGGCACCCCAGTAGAATATTTGCTCATCTTTATTTATTTATTTTTTTGATTCATCTTTATTTTCATGGCACAATGTCTTACACATAATATTTGCATAGTGGACCTGAATTCAAATTTGACCGCAGATACTCACTAGCTATGTGACCTGAGGCAAGTTGTTTAATCATTGTCTGCCTCAGTTTCCTCACCTGTAAAGGTGATAATAATAGCACCTTCCAGGGCTGTTGTGAAGATCAGATGAGTTATTTGTAACACACTCTGAAAACCTGAAAGTGCAAGAGAAATGCTTGTTGAATTGAATTATGCCACAAAACTCAAGGAGGCAGATGTTGTGTGGGAAGGGAAAGTCAACCTGGACTTCAAAACACAGCAACATACATACATACATACACATATATACACACACACAGATACATGCTTATATACATACACACATAGACATACACACACACACACACACACACACACACACACTTCCTGTCTTCCCCAAGGACCTCCTTGAGGGGGTGGAGAAGGGGAGTGTCCCACACAGAAGAGGGTGATTCCTTCCATCTGCAGGGTGCAGGGTTTAGAGGACGAAGGCTAGGTGAAGACAGGGTTAAGTGTTAGAATTTTAGACCTAACTTCCAAGCCAGGAGAACCCCAGGCCATGTATGAACAGCTGTTTTTTCTTCACGGCTTTAGGACTGCCCACAACCGCCATCTTTCTGAGCCCAAAGCATTTGGCCAACACTTTCCTTAAGAGCCGAACACGCATGTTTTATATTCACTAACTCGACAGGCACAAGAACTCTCAATACATTTAATGTTTCTTCCTTCCATTTACACTCTCATAAATTACAAAGCAGGTTCACGTCACAAAATAAAACCATTTCCAGATAATTTTTTATGACAGTATCAAGAATTACACACACTATGACAAAGCTGGACAATCATGGGGAAGCCCGAGAGTGGAAGCACCACCCCCAAACACCCACCCACCCACACCCACACACACCCACACACACACTGTGCAATCGTGCTGCCCGGGCCCAGAGCCCTTTTTGTGACTCCTCCCTCTTTTAGCGGACCAAGAAGACACTCTTCTTCCTCCTCCTCTTCCTCCTCTTCCACCTCTCTCTGCTTCACTTTGCACACAATGTAATATCAACAGTCAATTTTGCTTTTTGAGATCATCCAGAGACAGTGAGTGGTTAAATCACATGATTCAGATAATCAGAGGAAAAGATAAAAAAAAAACCCTAAACCAATAACAATCTGGGAGGGCGGTGATCTGAGTATATTTGTAAGATTTTGTCTGGGTGGGAATTCAGGTGCAAAGAGGCATATTAAGAAAACAGATGATCAATGCAGAGAAAACAGAACCTGTCATAGGATAAGATTAAATAATCGACTACAGATTAGTTTCTGAGAGGAATAACAGATTCTGGGGGAGACCCAAATTTACCAACTCCCCCTAAAGAAAGCAGCCCGTGGACTTCCTTGTAATAAGTGCAGAGGGAAGGCCCTTGCAAGTAAAGATGGGCTTTTGTCTTTATCCCCAGGCCCAGCACGGTGCCTTGTACATCATAGGCACTTTATCGATAAATAAATGCTGTTGGGTTGGAATGGAAAACACATTCAACAGAAGTATTACCTTTTTTCTGCAGCTTAACCTTCACGTGTACGACGATGGGACAAAGAGTTACCTTTGCCTCAAACAAGTTAATTTTCAAAGCTCTCCCAAGAAGAAGAAAGAAGCCAAACGTTCACTTATGCCTAGGGCCAAACTATAACCAGCATCCCCCCAGCCCCCTATCCCCTTTCCTTCTAAGTGACCCGCACTGGAAGATCCAATGGGGGAATGGAAGGCCATTCTTCAAACTCAGCCTTTGGAAACTGGCACTGCTTTTATGACAGGAGGCCGAAACTGCCATGTTTGTTCTAGACAACAGGATGTTGGCGCTCACTCGGAAACTCCAAAAGCTGGACTGTGCATGACATTTGGCATTGCCATGGGAAGCTTGGGTTACACTGGAGCTATGCCAAGAGAACACTGTAGGAGTGGTCCAGATTTTCATGGGATCCTGCAAGAACTCAGGGTAGGGCCTACTGAAGGGTGATAATAAATGCACTGCATTGAGTTCTCTTCTGCTAAAATAAAACACCATTCATTAACGTAAAAAATAAATTTTATAATATAGGTTTTGTCCAACATTTGACTTATAGAATTGTCTTTTTAGCAGGTGGGAAATGTCTTGAGAAGCTGCCCCCGAGTAAGGGGCCACTTGCATGCCCGAAAACACCACTGTTGAAAAGGTCTGCGTTCTTGTAATAAGTTAAAGAAACAATAATCCAGTGCTCTTCCTCAGAACAAATATACATAAGTGATCAGGCTAGAGACACAAGGCAAAGGGTTTTCTTTCCCTCCCCCTCATTCTTCCTAGGAGAGAGGTGCATGTCTAAGAGACGCAAGCAACTTTTTTTCTTTGTTTAAAAAATAAAGTCAGGCAAAATAAGAAATGTTTTCATTCCTCTCGCCTTATCAGCTCAGGCAGGGTTGAGGCCACACAGCCCACTTCCCCGTTGGCTTAGAACAAAACGTCTTCATTCTCTATTAAAATCTGCACAATGAGCTTCTGGTACCGCATGTCGTTGAGGGTAGCGAGGGTGCTTTCCTCCGGGGGCCTCATCAAGGTGGGGCCAAACACGATCCCCAGGTTCTCGGCGTTCATGAAGTTTTCTTTCTCATTCAGCGTGACTCTGAAAGACACAGGCACTCATCCATTACCTTCCTATAGAGCAAAAACAAAGGCAGCATGGTGCCAACTTGGCCTTGAAGCCAGGAAGACCTGGGTTCAAGTCCAGCCAACTTTTGATCCTGGGCAAGTCCTAACTTTTCAGTACTCTAGAGCTGAAGCACTCTTTATTTTGAGACAGTCTGTTTCATTCAGTAAGCATTTATTGAGCACTTACTGTGTACCTGGCACTAGGTTAGGTGCTGGGGAATGTAAAGTCAAAAAATACAAAACAATCTCTGCTCTTAAGGAGCTCATATTAATGGATCCTCCTTCCTTCAACTGTCTGAAGACAAACAGGAAAAGCATAGAGCCCATTTTATAAGTAGGAAAAGCAAGGAAAAAATTTAAGTGACTTATCAAGACAAACAGAAAAAGCATAAAGTCCATTTTACAGATGGGAAAATCAAGGAAAAAGAAATTTAAGTGATTTATCTTTGGCCCAAGAGGGAGTCAATTGAGCCTCCAAGTTTCTGGTTTATCTAAAAGATGGTACTCATGGAGGTTTGGCTAATTTCTCCCTCCTACGTGAGGCCTTTCCTGATCCCACCTTAATGACTAATGATTATTGTCCCCTCCTTTCCCCCATCAGGGACACTCTAACTCCCAGGCCAGTATGCTGCACTTTTTCCTCTGGATCCTACATTTGGAGCAAGGCAGACTTTCCACAGGAGAACACGATGTAATCTGAACATACTCAAGTTTTGCTTTGTTTTGTTTTAAATCAGTGGGAGTGGGTGTGAAAGGATAGACAGTAAAAACAGGTGATAACCATCCTGCCCCCTCCCACCCCCGCCCTTGGCCTCTAGAGCCCGCGAAGTCCAACATTCTTCCGTATTTCATTTTCTATGCCTATGTCCATCATCCCTCTCAGGAGTTGACTGAACACGATGATCTTTCAATCAAAAAAAAAGAAATCAGAGAAATTTAGGGAAAGGAGACCCTCCCAGATCAAAAGTAGAGGGTAGTGAAGGGAGCCCAGGATTATGGGATTCCACACTGAGAGCTGGAAGAGGCCTTGGGAGCCACTGAGAGTCCCAGATGAAGAGACACAGGCCCTGAGTGCTGAGAACTGACTTGTCCAAAGTCACACAGGGAGCAAGGGACAAAATTAGGATTTGAACCCAGGTCCTTTGAGTCCAAATCCATTGCTGATCCCATTATTCCATGTTGCCTTTTAGGGTCCAGCACTTCATTGATTCAGGTGCTGTAACTGAACATGTTCATCTAATCTAGCGATATTCAATCATGTACCTATAGTGAACATTATCCATCCCTCTCCTCCCCTCCCCCCTAAGAAAAAAAGGAGTTTGAGAAGCTTACATGGTTATGAACACATCACTATTAGTCCTGACTATGAGGCCTTGATCAAAGACCGGACTCACCAAAAGATGGAGCTGACAAATTGCAATCTACTAATTAGGTAGATGAAGCATGCCTTGGGACTTAAAATGAAACAGATTAACTATCTGGCATCAGAAATAGGCATTTCCTTTTGGGAGCGGGAAGGGCTAAGGTTCCAAGGTCACTTTCTCTATCACTGACCACCCTGAATTAGAAGATCATGGATCAAAGATTTTGAGCTTGAAAGCCACCTTGGGGGCTGTTGACTCCCAGTCTCGCATTTTACAGCTGAGGAAAGCCTAGAGGGGTCCAAGGTTCTGATATGGGATTTGAGCCAAGGTCTTCCTCACTCCCAGTCCACTGTGCTACCCCCTGCACCATGGCATCACTCCATTTCCATGATTCACAAGGCACATGAAGCAGTAGGGTTTGCTATCTCGGTGTCATCATTTTGGGTCTCAAACCCTATATTGGATCAATTTTATAGCCTCAACAATAATATTGCCTTTCTCCAATAGCATAAGGAACTCATGTCCTAACCTCCCCACAGAGACACATACTAAGAGATTGGAATGGAGGGAGATAAGTTTGAAATGAAATGCCCACTGTAACCGGCCTCCAATTCCAGGGCTCCCACTTTCACACACCAGAGGCACAGAGAGGCAAGAGAAAAGTACAGGACAGAGACGAGCCATGACAGGGTGCAGACCTGCACCAGGACAGAAGAGTGGAAGGTAGGGCTGAGGAGGAAGACAGGAGAGGCTGAAGGGCCGCTGTGAGAAGGAAGGAGGGAACTGGGTAAAAAAGGGGCATGGTCCAGAAAAAGGAGGCAGGTACGTGGATGAGCTGGGAAAAGTCCAGGGGGGCTGTTTTACTTGAAGCTGTCTTTTGAGTTGTGTAAAAATGCTCTAGTGTGTAACCAATGCCAACCCTCCCTTTGCCCAAACATGGCAGAAGCCATTTGGTTTGTGAGGCATCCACTTACTTCTTGAGATGAATCATTAGGTATCTGAGCGTCTCATAATGGGCAGGGGGCAGCAACATTAAGACTTCATGGACGGCCTCTAACCTCTCATCTGGATTGGAGATTTCTGTGAAATCAGACGACATGAATGTCAGCACACAGGACCAGGCTGTATGAAGAAGGTGAAGATACTCTGCTAGTGTGGTTGCTGTTTTTAAGAAACTAAAGGTTTCTGTTTTAAAATAAAATCCAATAGCTATGCAAGGAGAAATGACACAAGAAAAGTTTTCATCTAAAATTGACTGGTCCTCAAAGTATCCCAAAGAGGTAGGGCAGGTGCCTATTTCTACTGGAAAATGTGCCCCAGCTCTTCCTTGTGGTGGTAAAGGGGCCTGGCATCTCTCTATTGACCATCAGGTGCTTGTCTGAGCAGCAAGGTAGGGAAGACCTGAAGCTGGAGAACCCATTAATAGAAAGGTAAATAACAGCCTTGGGAACCCTTTAATACCAAGCACAGACTTGCTGAAGATAACAGCTGGATGAGGGTATAGCCAGGAGAAACTAAAACCTGAATGTTTCTAGAAAAAACATTCAGGATCATCTATTGGGAGGAAAAGACCTTCCTCACACCATTGATGGAAAACTGTATATTACCAGTCCCTGCCCTCAGGTAGCTTAAGTTGTACTGAGAAGGGGGAGGGAGGAGAGAATACAACCTGTATACAGAGAAGTAAATACCAAATACTTTCAAGAGGGAGATAATACTAACAACAGAGGAGAAAGGGAAAGGTCTTATAGTTGGTGGCATCTCAGCTGTACTTTGAAGGATGCTAAGGTTTATTGGATTGGATGTAATTGAATTTCATGGGAGACTCGATGGGGGCTCAAGTTTCAAAACAGGAATAGGCAACAATTTGATTTTTGCTGTTCAGTGGAGCAGATGTAATTCCAACAAGCTTTGGGGAGGAAGGGTACCTGTCACTAAGGCTAAAAGCTATTAGAAGAGGCGGCAGTTCCCTGAATAAAGCAGCGGTCCTTAGGCTGATTGGGAGGCAGGTGAAATCTCGAGGCAGAAAAATAGGGTTTAGAGGTGGAAGGGAGATTAGAAAACGCCTAGTCCAATTTCATTTGGAGGGACTGAAACCCACTGAAGTGACTTGACTTTCTCAAGGTCATGGGGGTAGTAAATAGCAGAACTAGGATGTGAACCCGGATCTTATGACTTCAAATCCAGCACTCTTTCCAGGAATAGCAACAATAGCTAATGTTTATATATGTGACAGGCAGTATGATACTTGTTATTATTTAGTCACGTCCAACTCTCTGTGACCCCATTTGGGGTTTTCTTGGCAAAGATCCTGGAGTGCATTGCCATTTCCTTCTCCAGCTCATTTTACAGATGTGGAAATTGAGGCAAACAGGGTGAAATGACTTGCCCAGGGTCACACAGCTAGTAAATGTCTGAGGATGATCTGAAGAAGGTCTTGCTGACTCCAGATCTAGCACTTGGTGCCCCCTCGGTGCCTGTAGTGATGCTGGGAACATAGGTAGGTAGGGTGACTGTGAATGCTGAATCCTTCCCATCCAGGGCTTCCAACAGCCCATATAACATGAGCATGATACAGGCACACTGGCATTAGACTTGAGTATGAGGAAGAGACAGGGAAGGACCAATTCCCAGGGATAGAAATTCCTGTTGCCCGGTCACGGCCAAGTCTACTGGAAGGCTCAGTGTCCCAATATTTCATTAAATGCACAGTCCTAGAGGAAGCATGGGGAAGGTGCTAGATTTGAAGTCAGGTAGACATGGGTTCAAATTCCACCTCAGATACTCAATAGCGGTGTGACCTGGGAAGGTAATTGAACTGCTCTGAGCCTCCATTCCATCTTCTATAAAACAGCGATGATAACATCACTTCTAGTAACTTCCTCACAGGGTCCTTGTGGGGCTCCACTGTGACCATCACTGTGAAGGATTTTGCCAAGCTTTGAGGCCATAGAAATGCCAACCCTTATTATGACTGGTGCTGGTCATCAAGAGCTGATGGCATTGGTAACTAAATGGAAAGCGTGGCAGAGACAATCGTTTATAATCCAAAGTTTTCATTTTCTTGTACTCAGAAGCTCTTTATTTAAACAAAACCAGGCTGCTACTCGCAGAGGGCTTCATACTTACTAGCTGCGTCTATAAACTTGGCATAGGTATCATAGGTGATGACAGGAATTGGCAAGTCTCGAAAGTACAGCTTCAGTGCCCCTGTGATGATGTTGATGTCTGGATATATGTGGGCAGATATATCTGCCTTCTCACCATCTAGGAGAGAGCCAAGAGATCCGTTACTAACTAGTGTCTTCATTTCTCCTTGGGTGCTTCAAAGCAGAAATAAAACTAGAAGAAAGCAAGAGAAGGGAAAAGTAAAGGAAGGAAAAGAAGGGAGAATAGTGAGGGAAAGGAAGAAGAAGAGCAAAAGGAAGAGAAGGGAGGGAAAAAAAGAAAGGAAAGGAAAGGAGAGGGAAAAGAAAGATGGGAGAGGAAAAGGAAAAAGGGGAGATAAGGAGGGAAATGGAAAAGAAAGAGGGAGAGAAAGGAGAAAGTGGAAGGAGGGAAAAACCCAATGATAAATGTTCCCATCTCAGGTTTTGACTAGCCACCTTTCAGTCCTAGAATGCCAAGAATATTCTACCAGTAGAACATAAGCTCCCTGAGAACAGGAATTTTTTTTTCTTTTCTTCTCTTCTCCTTTTCTTTTGTCATTGTGTCCCCAGTACCCACAATAATGATTTTACACATAACAGGCAGGTATTAAACATTCACTGAATTAAGTTGACTCTGGGAGGTAAGAAGGTAGTGTAAGATGTTGAAATTGATTCTGGAATCTAAAGACAAGGAGATGCAGATCACAGTTGGGGGAGTCCTGAGGGCTCCAGGGCACAGTGGGAGTCCATTAACAGACATGGCTATTGGCCAGTATAACATAAGTAGCAAAGATTCATTCCCTTTTGACAAAAGATGTGGGTGTCACGGACAAAATGCCAGCATCTCTTTTAAACTTGGGAACTTAAGAAAACAAAGGTCAGCAGAAATAGCTACTAGAGGAAAAATGTGCCCAGCAAGTCAAACACTACAACTCATTATTTCACCCCATTTCCTGCTTCTCTTCAACTTGAGGAGACGTAGGTATGGTATAGATCCTGCCTTGGAGTCAGAAAAATGTGTTCAAGTCCTGCTTCTAACACCTAATGGCCATATGACCATGCACAAGTCTTTAAAACTAAGTTACGGAGGAGTTGTTGATTTGCATAGGTACAAGGGCTTTCCACGCTAGAAGTTCCTATATGAAACTCATGGAGGGAAGGGACAAAAAATCCTTGCCCCTTTTAGCACCCTCACATCCTCACCTGCCACTTTGAGCTCTTCAGAGTAAAATGAGAGAATAAAAGAAAAAAGATTGTAAGAAGAGGGTCAGAAGTGAACAGACATCAAAAGAAAAGCCTGGATTCTCAGGATGAGCTGGAAGTGTGCTTAGGTGACCTTTCATTTTACAGATGAGGAAACACAAACACATAAGGTCATGTGACTTACTCAAAAGACATACCACTATTAAGTGTGAAGGAAGATTTGAACTCGGATCTTTCTGACTCCCACTCCAGGGCTCTAAGTGCTCCTTACTCTCCCTTGCTTTCCCTGAGCTCATACACTACGTTGGAGCTCCCCTCTCGGAGCAACCCGATGATCATGGCTTCTAGGAAAGCTGGCAATCTGTGTGGGTCAGTGTGGGAGTTCTGCCTGGCTGGGCACACTGGTTCTTCCCCTTCAGCAATGTACTCATGAATGGAACCAAAGAAACTGCCTCCAAATGAAATTCATTGTCAAACCTGTTCACCAGGAGGGTGTCTGATGACCAAACGAGGCAGGAGGGAATTCTCAAGCATACCTCTGTCAAAAGCCATCTTGACGTCTTCGATGTGTTCAGTGAACCCTGAGACTCTGTACAGGCCTTCTGACTTTAAACCTGAAAAAGGAAAACACAGGGGGCTGAATTTCAGCCCCCTCCCTGCAAAACAATAACCTTAAACAAGAAAGGACAGGAATATTGGTGATTTGTCACCATGTGGGAATTTCCAGTGTGGGAACTCCCTCCACTAAGTCCTAGGGGAATCTTTGGCTGGGGCATAGGGAGGCAGCAAGTGCCTTGCCCACGATCATCCTGCAGGTAAGTATTGAGGAAGGATTTGAGTCCTGGTGTTCTTGACCCCACCCCACAGTATTCTGTCTATTATAACACCTGTAAGGGGATGGGGGGATATGTTGACTCTGTCAGCAGAGCAAACTTCAGGAGGATTCCTTCAACAATGCTGGGCAGGGCCCCTCAATCTGGAACCTCTCAAAGTCTAAACCCCAGCAACAGCTATTTCTTCCCAAACCTCTGCCCTCGATCTCCCGAATGCACATGTCCACCACCATGGGCCTCTGGGTGTTGTGGGCCTTCACCAGGGTGGTGAGATCACAGCAGTACACTTTCTTGATGCGCTTGAGGTCTGGCTGACAGTCATTCGGAACGTGCTTGGAGCATTGCTTGTGGACATTCAGGCCACAATCTGAAAAAAAGGGCAGGATCTCATTAGTTCTTGAATCGCTTCTTGAAGTCTGCCCTGAGTTCCTGATGGCTAATTTGTTCTCTGTTGCATGTGCACGGGCAGGTCTGAAGGGTCAAGATGCTCACGGTGATTGTGAATGGTCCTATAGTTAGCAGTGTGAAAATCTTAGTGCCTCCCCCGATTGTCTCATGGTGCTGACCAGCATTTCTGACCTATCTGTTATGACTCCAGCCCACTGTGTCAGGCATACCTCATTCTAATGGCTCTGGAAATGAGCCTGGGTGAACCCATAGATAAGAGCATGGAATCCTGAGTCCCCTTCAAAGCTGCCACCCAGAAGTCTCTCCTGATCCCCACCCCCAAACTGTAAACACACAGTGTTGTTCCCTGCCCCACAACCCCCCAAATAGACTACTCTATCCTTAATAAATGTATTTGCTTAATATGCTCAATAACATGCTTATTGACTATAATTAAATCTGGAAGAGACTATTAGAGATAATCCGAGATCACTGGCTTGTAGATTTGCAGCAGAAGAAACCTTGGAGGCTGTTAGTTTAGCACCTCTCATTTTACAGATGAGAAAACTGAGTCCTAAAGAGTTTATAAGTCACTTGCCCAAGGTCATGAATTTTGTAAGTGACAGAACCAGGATCTGAGCTCAAGTCCTCAAACTCTGGGTCTGGGCACCCTTTCCGATGTACCAAGCTGCCTTCCCAAGCCAACACCCCCATTTTGCAGGTGACAAAGCTGAAACTTAGAGAGAGGAAGAGAGATCTGTCCCAAACCATGCAGCTAGTAGGCATTCATGCACAAAGTACCATAGCCCAAGGGTCTGGGTCTACTTATCCCTGAACATTTAGCCCCCTAGATCAGTTTTCTCTGAACGATCCAAGAGATGTAGAAAGGGGAAAGTAGGCAATGGCCTGACAAAAGGCCTGGGTGGGTGGAGGGCTCCAAGTCAGCTCTTAATGTCCAAGTAGCAGAGCTCGGGAACATGGCAGATCTTACAGTCAGCCCAGCACACCCCAAGTCCAATGCTCTATCTACTATATCAACAATGCCCAGGACACAGTAGGGGCTTAATAGATGCTTTTTGATTGATCGATTATCCAGAATCACTCTCTGGTAAGTCAGGGGGTTGCTACTGTGGAATCAGGGAGCTTACTGCCAAGGAAATATGAATGCAGAACCACTTTCACCCTTTACCCTGACCCCTGAAGGAGGAAAAACCTAAATACAACATTCCATCATCTTGAGCACATAGGTTAATTTCTGGCTACCTCTACATGCGGCCCCTCTAAATGATGGTTGCTATGAATGAAAGTAGGAGCCTCATTTATTGATGAATAATTTTATTTGGTGTGGTGGGAGAAACAACTTTTCCCGACTGCTACCATGATGTATGAATTTAAGGTCCTTGCTAGGGAATTGTTTACATTCTTACACCTCGCCATACCAAGGATGCATATTGTGTATCTTTGTAGCCAGGTAACCTTAGAGGAAAAGCTACAATGAAGTTAATCATTTTTTACTCATATTCTCAACATGCCAGAATAGTGCTTAGACTAATTTGCTCATAGACTGCTCTATTAATTAAGTCCTTATGAAATTATTTCCTTGACTCCACTTTTCTTCAAGAAAATGCAATTAACCTATTTATGAACCAATGATCATTATTAATAGTAGTAATGGTATAAGAACTTACTTTCAAACATGGCACTTTCTAGTCACAAAGTCCTTTCATGTACATGATCTCATTCAGGTTCCAGAATAAACAGGTCTTCCATTTTTTTAGAAATGAGGAAACCGAGGCCCAAAGAGCATAGATGTCTTGCCTGAAGCACCAAGCTAGTCATTAATGAAACTGGCACTTAAGCCAGATTACCTCCAAGTTCACCGATCTTTCTATTACATACCACTCTAGATAACTGAAATCCTGAGTATCAAAAGAAGTCTTCGAGATGGTTCAGCAGTGTTTCCTAAAGCTATCACTCAATCAATCATTTATGAGTGGTTAATTAATCATTTATTGTATAATTATTAATATACACTAGGGACTATGCCAGATGCTGGAGCCACAAAGACAAAAGTATGAGAGTGTCTGCCCTCATGGGGCTTGTGTTCTATGTAGCTAGGCTGCCGGTGATTCATAAGGGGGTGCTGATGGGTGGTGTGAACAGCTTCACTCTGCTTTCCTCCCTCTGCCCTTTGATCTAGCCTGGGCCAGAGATGAGCAAAGTAGTTGTTGAGAACCTTTGAGAGGTGGCCAGCGCCCCGGCAGGGGGATGGACTGGATGACCTCTCAGGTCCCTTGATTGGGGAGGCAGTGGCAGAGTGGAGAGGACCCTAAATTTGAGTCAGAGGACACAGGTTAAAAACTCACCTTTGAAACTTACTACCTGTGTGACCTTGGGCAAGTCACTGAACCTCCATGGGCCTCAGTTTCCTCATCTGTAAAATAAGGAGGTTGAACTGAATGGCTTCTGAGGTCCCTTTCAGTTCTGGGATCCTGTGAACTACCAGTACAATTCTACCCAGAATGGGCTGAGCTTTTAGCGTGGGCTTCCTGAGGTCCCTGGGAAGGGTGTCACAAAGCCAGTTCTCTCGCTCCCTCAGCTTTCTCTCCACTGTTTCTAGGCCCTTCAAGGGCTTAGTCAGGGGACCTCCATTCCCCCCACAATACAGGCTTTATTTTGCCACCTGTAAAATTAGTAATAATGAAGACATGGCCTCTAGCCAGGGCACCACAGGGCTCTCTGCATTGCAGCGCCATGTAATAGAATAATTAGAGTAATTATTTATAGAGCCTATCAAAATCCTCAGCTGAAAGGGGGCATTGGAGTTCGCTGAAGCCATGAAAACCCTCTTAGCAGGTGGCATCCACTAATGGATATTTTCAGCCAATGAGAATCAGGCCGATCGGGGCAAGAACCTACTTAATCCAAGTTAACAAAAGCATCTCCCTGTTTAACGAGGCTTTCTAATTTCATTCCTCTGGAGACTCAGAGAATCTCAGTGGTCACCAAGCCCAAACCAAGAATGCCCTTAACATGATCTTGGCTAAGTAGCCATCCTGTCTTCAGTAAAGCGGGGCTTCTTAACTTGGGCTATATAAATTTGTTTTTAAAAGTCTTTTTATAAATGTACTTCAATATAATTGGTTTTTTTTGTAGTCCTTTATATTTTATTTTATGCATTTAAAAACATGATTCAGAAAAGAGGTCCATAGCTTCAATCAAATGCCCAAGTGTTCTATTCTTAAAAAAAAAAAAAAAGTAAATAAGTCCTGGTTTACAAATATACAATTAAGGGAAAACCCGGTGTTTGCAGAGGGAGTCCCGTCCACTTTGGGAATGCTCTGATTACTAGGAAGTTTAAGATGTGTGATGGGAAGTGTGGTGTAGTTATAAGAGCATCAGACTTAGAACCAGGAGAATTCTGGGTTTGAATCCTGCATCCAATACCCTCCACCACTTTGGGCCTGTTCCCTCATCTTTTAAATGGGGTTAATAATGTCTGCAGCACTGAGCTCATGAAAGACAGCTTGGTGTCATGGAGAGAGGGGTAAACTTGGAGTCAGGAAGAGCTAGGTTCAAATCTTGCTTCTCATACTTGCTAGCTGTGTGACTCTGGACAAGTCGCTTAATCTCCTTTTGCCTCAGTTTCCTCATCTATAAGATTGGGGGATGAAAATGGCGCTTACCTTCCAGTGTCATCATGAGGATCAAATGAGATAATTGGTATAAATAGCTCAGCCATTGTTAAAGCCTGACGTAAATGTCAGCTGTTATATTTATTTACTTTTATTGTCTGAGAATGGGCCTCTCTTTGGTTATAGTTACAAAGAGGTTGGGACCTCCCGGCAGTTCACATAGTAGGAAGACAATAGGTGTAGCAAGTGGGCTAGGACGAGAGTTGCAAAGAGGCAAATTTTGGCTTGATATCAGAGGAAAAAAAGCCTGGCTTCCTAACACTGAGAGCTGCTCCAAAATGGGATGGGCTGCCTGGGGAGGTAGTGAGCTCACTGGAGGTCTTGGCACAGAGATTAGATGACCTTCGATCAGTGTTATGGTAGAGTCTTTCTCAGGCAGGACTTTGGATTTTGAGTAAGAGTCTCTGAGCTCACATTCTAACTCTCTTCCCTACTCCCCAAGTGACACTGGGCAAATCATATAGCTTCTCTGGGCTTTGGGTTCCCCCTCTCTAAGTGATAGGGTTGGACTAAATGACCTTTATGTCCCTTTCCAGCTCCAAACCTATGATCCAATGGGAGATGGTTCCTGAAGTCCCTTCCGACTGCGAGATTCTGAGATTCTGGGATTCCATGTCTTAAGTGACCTCATGGGGTCATAGCAAGGATCGGATGTGATTCCATATGTGAGCTCTCTTTGTTTTTGGGTAGGCAGAAGCACGGCAGTGTGTTAATGAGCACACTTCTGTGTTTTAAAGTAGCTTAGCTACTCTCAATTTTTAATTTACTTGCATTGTTGGTGCAACTGATCCAACCATTCTGGAGAGCATTTTGGAACTATGCCTAAAGGGCTACAAAATTGTGCATACATCGGTATCCCAAAGAGATCATAAAAATGGGAAAAGGACCCATAAGTACAAAAATATTTATAGTAGCTCTTTTTGTGGTGGCCAAGAATTGGAAATTGAGGGGATGCCCATCAATTGGGGAATGGCTGAACAAGTTGTGGTATATGAATGTAATGGAATGCTACTGTGTTATAAGAAATGATGAGCAAGATGGTTTCAGAAAAACCTGGATTTATATGAACTGATGCTGAATAAAGTAAGCAGAACCAGGAGAACATTGTATACAGTAACAGCAACACTGTGCAATGACCAACTTAGCTCTTCTCAGCAACACAGTGATTTAAGATAATTCTAATAGACTCATGATGGAAAATGCTATCCACATCCAGAGAAAGAACTATGGAGACTGAATGCAGATCGAAGCACACTCTGCTTTCTCTCTCTCTCTCTCTCTTTTTTTTTGTTTTATTTTGTTTCCTCTTTCTCGTGATTCCTCCCATTGGTTCTAATTCTTCTTTACAACATGACTAATGTGAAAATATATTTAATATGAATGTACATGTAGAGCCTATATCAGATTGCACACCATCTTGGGGAGGGGGGAGGGGGAAGGGGGAAGGCAAGGGAAGTGGAAAAAATTTAGAACTCAAAATCTTAAGGAAGTGAATGTTGAAAACTAAAAATAAATAAACTAATTAGTAAAAAAGTATTAATTTACTGCCTTGGTTCTCTCCTTTCCACCCAAGGAATAAGTCTCCAAACTAGATCGCCCCTATATCTATCTATCTATCTATCTATCTATCTATCTATCTATCTGTCTGTCTGTCTGTCTGTCTGTCTGTCTGTCTATCTATCTATCTGTCTCTCTATCTATCTATCTATCTGTCTGTCTATCTATCTATCTATCTCTCTATCTATCTATCTATCTATCTATCTATCTGTCTCTCTATCTCTCTATCTATCTCTCTATCTATATCTATCTATCTATATCTATTGATAGATATAGGTAGATAGATAGATAGAGAGATAGAGAGACAGATAGATATCTTATATACAGGTGGAGAAAACTCAAAGAATCATCCATGCCATCTGGCTAAAGAAAAGATTTACTTGGTGACAGTGAATTTGACTGACTGGGCCCAAAGCATGTTGGTTGGTTTTGGGCCATTCAAAAAGAAGCTCTCCTGGGATAAGATGGGATTGTTTGGCAAAATGTGGTTTGCTGTTATTGGGTGACTCCCTTTACTGTTTCCTGGCTTTCCCACAAACTTTTCCCTTATTTATCTACAGAAGCTCAAATATTGATGTTTTTTAAAAGGAGAAGGATTTACATGAAGTAGACAAAATATTGCACTCATGGGAAGCAATAAAGTTCCATGTGCTGTATGAATGCAAAGCCCTCTAGAAGTGCCCAAGTTTATATACACACACACACACACACACACACACACACACACACATACATATATGCACATGCTATATTCTATATATAATATATATTCACTATATTCTATATATACTACATATATACCATATTCTACATAAATATTATATATATATGTACATCAATAAGGGGAGATGAGGGCCAAGTGATAGTTTTCTTTCATCTATTCTTCATTTATCAGTGATCCCTGTGCCTGAAAGAATGACATGCAAGGTCAAGCAATCTCTATTGGGCAATGTGATTTAACGACATAATTGTTGAAATATATTTATTAAAAACACATATGTTTATCCTGGAGAAAGCTGTGCCTCCTCTGCTAAGGAGAGGGTCCTATGGACACACGTCAATTTGGGCCCCACAGGGCAGAACAAAGATTGTTCTGCTACAACCACCCACAAAGATTTTTCAAATTCAAATTTGTGAGTTCATTGGCCAAGGGAACTCCTGGTGAGAAAACTCCCTCTCCTGAAGCCTATTGGCACCTTCTTTGTAACTTAAAGCTTAAGAGAGTTTCCCTGGAGTACCAAGATGTTAGAGGACTCATCCAGGATCTTACAAACAGATCAAAGGTATCAGTGTGGGATTTGAACCCGGGTCCTCCTGCCTCTGAGGTGATGCTCTCTGACCACTATGCTACACTGCCTCATTAACAGGAAAAATACACGTATTTTCATGGTGCTCTTAGACCCTCAGTTACCAAGAATAAAACACAGAATTCAGTTCCATTACCAATCTGATGGCAGAAAGAACAGAGCAGGGCCATTATTTTTTAAGTCCAGTTTTTTTGTAGGGAGTGAGGGGGTGAGAAAGGAAAAGAAAGACTACGGTTTAAGGAAACAGGTGTGTCCTTGATTCGTTCAGGCACACCATGGACTTTTCAAAGCTCCTGCTCATTATGGGAAGAAAGAAGGATGAGTTACAAACCTCATATTTATTCAGTGAAAAGAGAAATCAAGTCAACAAAATGCTTCCTCTCTTGCCCTTGAGCACACCTCAAGCAATATCCCTACTGAGGGGCTGAGATGTGCCGTAACGTAAGGAGCCTTTGGGTGGGTGGGTGGACAATCTGGGAGAAGCTCCCTCCCGTCACTTAGCTTTGTTATTTACATGTTTATCAGGTATCTTTGCTTCATGGAGTTAGAACAAGACAATCTGAGGTCTGAACTACCTGAGCACCTGACCCCCTGGGCGATGAGTCCCCACATGAAGTTGGCACAGTATTCACACCAGTGCGGTCCTCGGAACGTGTGCACCTGTGATTCAAAACAGAAGAGACAAATCAGGAAACCTGAAGCAATCAAGAGGCAGGGGAGGGAGGGAGGGGTGTCTAATGGAAGGAAAAAGTAAATTTAAGTCATGAAACAGAAGGATCCCGGGCCATCGAGAAGACCTGCCCCTCACTTCGGGGCTCATTTCTCCCAAGAGTTCAGAGCTTGAAACAGGAAAGACAAAGTGAGGTTTGGTGTTTTGATATTTCAAATATCATTGGCCGCCCCATCCCCCTCACCACTGTTCCATCACGGCACAGATACAAGGGTGTGTGGTGAAGCAGATTATAGTGGGGGGCATACCATGGGACAAAGGAGGAAGACCCACAGCCTCAAAAACCAAGGTAGCAATCGAGCAATTATCAATAGACACAAACATTCCAATAAGCAAAGAAGAACACAGCTTCCTTTAAGTGGAGTCAAGTATATACAGGGCACCTGAACCGTCTTATAGCAGTTTTAGAGTTACTAAAGCTTAAACTACACTAAGGTTTTGAGGAAACTCTGTATGTGAATGTGTATGTGTGTATGGGTATGTGTATGTATGTGTATATATACAATACTATACATTTATTAAGTTAAAATAAGCACCTATGTGTCATCTATATATTGTGTACCTCGATATTAATATGTATAAACATATCTATATCCATGCATGCATCTCTATATGTCTATATCTGTATCTATATATTAATATGTATGCCCATATCTATACCTATACGTATACATCTCTATATAGCTATATCTGTATCTATATATTAGTATGTATACACATATCTAACCTATATGTATACAACGCTATATATGTATATCTGGATCTATATATTAATATGTATACATATAAACCAGCTAGTAAAATTTGCAAAGCTGCCCTATTTTTTTCCCTTCTGTGCATTATTTTACGAAATATTTTTATAAAAATGAAATGGAAAAAGAGAGCAAGGCATATATTTTAATTCCTGCATTCGGCACACACACATACATACACACACACACACACACACACACACACACACCCCAACATATATACACACGCACACACATAATCCAAACCAACCCAGGGGCTCCTGGGCCCATCCAGCAAGGCAGAACCCAACTGCAGAGAACCTTGGTTGATGTCATCATAAGCTGCATAAGAACTTCAATACCGGGATTCTGGGCAGGCATGTGTAAATGAAGTCCAAACATGGAGTAACCGAACCATAAAAATGCGGCAGTGCAGAGCGGTGGGTAGAGGGAGCCGGCCTCAGTGTCAGGAAGTCCTTGGTTCCAGTCTTGTCTGACTCAAGCTGGCCGAGTGACTCTGAGGAGCTAAGGCCAAGTCGGAGGCAGGCAGCCGCCTTCGTCAGTGGGGAATTTCCTCCCCAGGAGTTCCCCATATCCAATCTGTTCCCTCTTAACCCTCACTCCCAAGAGCAGCTAAAAACTGAGATGACCTAGTGTGCAAGCTAAGAGTGACTTTTAGCCAGGAATGCCAAGACTCTAAGTCAGGAATACCTAGGTTCAAACCCTTTCTTTGGGAAGGACATAAACTCTCTGAGCCTCGGTTTCCTCATCTGTACAATGGGAATAAAGTATTTAACTCACAGGGTTGTGAGGCTCAATTGGGATAATGAATGTAAAATGCTTTGGTCACTATGAAGGGCCTAAAATGGCAGTTTTTATTATTAAAGAGGAACACCAGAAAAAAAGGGGGGGGGAGATCCTTGTAGATAATCCTTGGGCATTTGGAAGCAATTAGAACAAAAACACTCAACATTTCAGAGGCTTTTTAGCAGTCTGGTCCAGTGACAACGCGAGGCTAAAAGCTTTACTAAGCAGCAGTAAATATTGAAGGGCGGTCTTTGCATCCCTTGGGGCCCAAGGTCCGTCAGAGTTGCCTGAGGGAGTACACTCTCTGCTGCCGGTGCTAGACGCTGGTGCTTTGTCTCAGCAACGAGAGCGTACCATTCTGACTGCTTGTTCCTCTAACATTCAGTCTTCAGAAGTCCTCCCTGGGTGAGGAGAGGGATGAGGGGAACTGCTCACAAATTATTTCACATAAAAACCAAGCATTTTGTACCTTTTTTAAAACTCCCAATAGAAACTTAAAAGTCCTGAGTTCAAGCCCATCTCTGTCACTGAGTGGCTATGTGACCATGAGCATGACTTCACTACTCCAGGACTCATTTTCCTCATCTATAAAATGAAGCAATTGGACTAGATTAGGTCTCTAAGTTCCCTTCCAGTTTTAAATCTGTGATTGGGTGAACTGTCTGGATCAATAACAATCTAGTTATTTGTAATAATAATAATAGTTCACGTTTATATAACACTTTAAGGTAGTGCTTTACAAATATCTCATTTGACCCTCACAACAACTCTGGGAGGTAGGTGCTACTGTCCTCATTTTACAGTTGGGGAAACTGAGGCAGGCAGCAGTTGAGTAATTTGCTCAGGGTCACCCAAATAATAGGTGAGGACAAATCTGGACTCATGTCTTCCTGACTCCAGGTCCACTGTGCCATCTAGCTGCCTTTGGTCTAATGCAAAGTGTCCCCAGTCCAACCCACCGATGGAAGACCTACACTGATAACCATCATGGATCCATCAGGGTATCGAGGTATCACTTCAGCAGAGTATTATCTAATTCACTGACATTTTATATTCTAACTATCATGTGAACAAAATATTGGACTAAGCAGAATACTCATTTCTAGCAGATCGAACTCTAGTGAGCCCAGTTACTATTCTGTTTGGAAGTCCAAATATTTTAAAAATACAGTATTCAGTGTTGGGCCAAGAAAGCCTAACTCTAGAAAGTGCTGAACTGCCAGGGAATCCTAAGTCTCTACAGAGGCATAACCAGGGCAGGGCAATCAGAGCTCTGTCCTAGGGTGCAGAAATGCTGAGGGCGTTGCAAGTGAGAGGTCACCTAATCCAACTTTCTACTTAAAAAACGGGAAACAAAGCTTGGATAATGTAATTAACTTGTACAGTCATTCAGGTTGTAAGTAGCAATGCCGAAATTAAGTCCCAAGTCTTTGGACTCCCGATCCAATGTCCTTTCTCTGTCCCATGCTACCTCCCCATCTTAGGCAGGGAAAGCAAGGACTGGATCTGTGATTTAACTGACGGAGGGAACTCTCAGGGGAGGAAATTCCCTCCACAAAGAGAGGTGGGCACCTTCTCTGCAACTTAGTCTTAGAGCGCTGCCTGGAGCAGTGTGAAGGTTAAGTGACTTTCCCAGGGTCACACAGCGAAAATGGGTCAGCATCAGGGCTTAAAGATCTGCTGGGTTTTGAGGCTGATTCTCTATCCACTATAGCACTCTGCTTCTCTGTAGAGTTCCTTTCATTTCTAATGCTGTTTTTTTGCAAATTTCTTTTAAAGGTCACAAAGTTCCATTTTTACTGGCTCCTTGTATGAACCACCTCCTCAAAGCTCTGCTACACACACACACACACACACACACACACACACACACACACACACACACACAC
>NW_020954577.1:4086761-4214475 GCF_900497805.2 Vombatus ursinus
CACACACACACACACACACACACACACACACACACACACACACACACGTCCTCCTATAAAAACCAGGCAGCAAGAGAACAGAAGGAGGGGCAAATGTCAAACACGAACCTGACTTTGAGCTTTGGGTTTTAGTTCACTATACCCATTCCCCAGAGCTTAAATATTGCCCCCATTTCACATAGCTCCACCGAGTCTCTGATTTCTGTAGGGCCACAGAGACAATGTTTTATATGCAAAGCCAGAAGTCTTTCTCCTAATTGGGGAAGGGGGAGGGGAAGGTTCAGAGTGCCCTGTCTTCTCACCAACCACGACCCATCTCAAAACCCAACCGACCGACTTTTTCCACGCTCTGAGGTTTATTGATTTTTTTTTCTCTTGAACATGTTTTTGGAGAAAGAACGTTTTGCGAACTCAAGAGCTGTAACAAAAATACCCCAGACAGGAAGAAAATATTCAGACAGGAAGAATGTTGGTCCAAGACTATCACAGCCTGAATTGCCCAAATATCATGGGGAGCCTGTGGTCGTGGTCTGCCTGGAATTCTTAGACCACGCCAGAGAGATAAGATGATGTGGTGGGAGATAAGATACCTTAGACAAAGAGCACAAAAATGACAGCCTACTCAAAAACAACAAGAATTGACTGGTCTGGAAAGCTTCTCAAAGCATTCACAGGAGCCAAGTGAGTGGGACCCAATTTGGCCAGTCCCAAATCACCAGGATGAATTTGCTTCAAATTTGCTGAATTTGGAAAGAAGTGTATGTACTCACCTTCCAGAACCTGTGGTTCTGTAAAAACAACCTCCATCAACACCCTCTCTCGAACCCCGACCTCTGGATAAACCAGTATCAATATCACCAAAAGTGTATTCAACAGCAGCAGGGAAAAGAGCCATAGCTACTGAGCAGCACTGGCTGGGGGCTAGAGCTCTTAGATTCAACTGATTAAAGGGACTGGAAGATGTGAGTTCAAGCCTGCCTCTGAGGTACAGGACTGTAGGCAAATCACTTAACTTCTTAGTGTCTCTGGCCACTGGTTTGTAACCAGTAGATTGAGTTTGGGAGTTTGCCTATGTTTATCAAATCACAAATCTGGGCCAAAACTAAACCCAAAAAATCCCACCAATATAAACAAAAAAGACACAGTGTAGGGTAGTGCAGAGTACGCTGGCCTTGGGGTCACGAGACCCCTGGGCTTTCAATTGCACCTCTGGCACTAACAAGCTGTGTGGCCATAGTAAGGTCACAAACTCTCTAAACTTCATTTTCTCACCTGTGAGCCTCAACTATATGAGAATGGTTTTGTCAGTCCATAAGTATTCATTAAGCACCTACTATGTACCAGGAATTGTGCTAAGCACCAGGCATAAAAAGGCAAAAGATGGTCTTTGCCTTCAAAGAACTTACAATCTACTTTAAAGTGCCAGACAACGATTGATTATACATTATTATTATCATCACTATATACATGAACAGAGATGGCAGATTCAGTAGAAGACTGGTCTAAAATTCTTGAAGGTTTGGATTCAATTCTGCTTCTGACACATTAGCTATGTGACCCTACTTTAATCTCTCGGTGTTCCCCAGCAACACTGTAAGAATATAAATTATAGATGGGGTGCCATTATGTATCATTGGAGGGAATTTCTGTCCTGGGAATTTCCTATGCCCAATGAAAATCAAGTCTAGACTGAAAAATATAACAATATACATGAAGTGCCATATAAAGACCAGCTATCTACCTAAGGTTGGAGTCTGGGATTTGTGATATTTGTTCAATCTATTCCTTATAGTCCAAAAAACAGGAAAAGAGACTATTTTATACCATTCAAGTCAGTAAACATTTATTAAGCACCTGCTGTGTGCAAAGTGTTGTGAGTCATTTCTCTTATAAAAGGTCTCCCTGGATCCAAAGACAGTTGCTGTGTGTGTGCGTGCGTGCGTGTGCACGTGTGTGTGTGTGTGCGTGTGTGTAGGGTATGCAGATGGTATCGGAGTGTATCTTGGTACAAACAGTTGCAGGGGACCTGGTGTGCAAGTGTTCAGCAGGAAGGGGACAACCCCGTCCTTGGAGGCCACAGAACTACCTATACCAGGGTACTTGTAGCTGTCCTGAGCATGTTTACAGGCCAGTAAGTGGTGCCCTGCCCAGAGCAGCGGGTCAGGCGCTACCTGCAAACTTCCAGTGAGGCCAGATGTGAGAACTAGAAGCAGGAGTCAGGAAGCAGCGCGTGTAGACTTGCTGTGAAGGAAAGCTTCCTAACCATGTTGTTGGGGTTCAGTCATTTCAGTCACGTCTGACTCTTTGTGATCCCATTTGGGGTTTTCTTCGCAGAGAGGATTTTGCCTTTTCCTTCTCCAGCTCATTTTACAGATGAGGAAACTGAGGCAAACAAGGTTAAGTGACTTGTCCAGGGTCACACAGCTAGTAAGTGTCTGAGGCCGGATTTGAACTCAGAACAATGAATCTTCCTGACTTCTACCCACTGCGTCACCTAGCTGCCCCCTAAGAGCTGGCCAAAAGTGCAACGGGCTGCCATGGCCAATCACAGGATTCAAGACCTAGAGCTGACTTAGAGGGACCTTAGGGAAGGGGCATGTAATCCAACCCCTTCATTTTACAAGAGGGGAAACTGAGACCCGTAGAGGTCACATAGGGAGTGACAGTCCTCTTGTTTTCTGTCAGAAGGGAAATAGAGACTCTCCTAAAAAGATATTAGTTCCCTCCAGACCTGCTCCTGTTCCAAATCCTTCCTTCATTAGGGAGCACCTCTGGATGGAAGGTGCCATCAATAACGGAAATGCTGCACACAGCCCCTTTTACCTCCCAAAGGTTTATGAGCTATAGCAGAGCTAGCCCAGAAGTGGGATCAAGGCTTTGGGTGTGCAGAGCTCCCCCCAAACCCGAGTGGTAATGCACACATGTGTTAAATAGCATGTCCTATGGTAGAAGCACACGTCAGAGTGACTCCCAAAGGAAAACCCTCTGGAGTAGCCTATTAAGACAAGGGGATGGGCGGGTGAATTTCTGCTCTGGGTATCCTTTCTCTGCCATATCACTGTCCCCTCAAAATGTTCAAAACTGATATTGATAATGAAGAGTTCTGCTATTTTCCAAAGGCACTAATCCAAGATGGGACAGAGAACCTTCTAAGATCTGCCTAACATTGACGTCTGACCTCCACATCTGGTGATTCACCAGATCTTGCTGGAGCTCTGGAAAGCATTGCTGAGAATAACAAAGTCCTAGGAAAGAGATCAATCACTTTCAGGGCAGAGGTAGTGTCTCTTCGCTGGTCCCTGTAGAAGGCAAGGGTTTCACAAGAGGAAAGTTGATTTCAGGAGTTCGTTAACTAGATGGTGTCAGCTAATGGGATTTGGAGCTCTCCCCGTGGGCATGTGCATGTTTCTTTGTCTCTCTCTCTTTCTGTGTCTTCCTCTCCCTTTCTCTCTTTCTTTGGGACAAAGTCTCTCTATCTTGCCCAAGCTGGAAGTGCAATACAGCCACACACGGCCCCGTCCCAGAACTGATGAACATGGCAGCTTTGACCTGCTCTATAACCAGCTTGGTCCAGTTCACTCCACCTAAGGCAATCTGATACTCCTCTATTCCCAGGGCAATGGCCATAGTGATATTAGTCAGTGCTGTGCTCAATTGGCTTATGCAACTCCCAAATTGAAGTAATCCACCAGCCTCAGCCTCTTTGGAAGCTGGGAGTACAGGTGTGCACTGCCATGTCTATCTGGGGATTTGGATTTATAGATAATGGATTAAAATACAGGAAGGATGGGCTCTTGGACAGGGATAGAATATACCTAACCATGGTTGATTAAAAAAAAAAGTCTACCATCTTGCGAATCTAATCAAAGGGCTTTAAAGGAAGGGGCAGGGAGAAATTGCCCTATGTACAGCTGCCAAGCTAGACACCATGGGGAAAAACAGCTACCACAGAGGAGGGAGAACGGCCATGGAGATGCCCAGTAACCCACAGGAAGTAAAGTCCAAGAAAGGAGCCCTGGCTTCGATGTCTATACAATAACCTACAGACACTGGCAATAAGCCAGGAGTCATTTGTGACTAACATGGATTGGAGACAAGCAAATGTCTCAGTTTGCATAAAAAGGAAATTCTGCAAAGCACAGGCCAATGACAGCTTGATTTCTGGTCAAACTCTACAATGCAAAGGGATACCTTAGAATGTACTATTCAAATAGCTTATTGATAGCTAGAAAAGGATGTAATGCTCATGAAGAGTGACTAACTTAATTTCCTTTTTTTGGAGTGTATTGCTAGAATGGTGGATCATGGAAGCACTGCACACAGAGTTTGCCTAAAGCTACATGGTTGATCAAGTCTCTCATGCTTTCATTTTGGACCAGGTGGAGGGACATAGGCTAGACGATGACACAGTTAGGAGTCAGAGATTCTTGGCTTCTGGCCACAAAGAATGTTGTTAGTGGGTTGAAGTGAATGTGAAATGAGGTCTCTAGTTGTGTGCCCCGGGGATCTGCCCTTGGCCTATGCTCTTTAACATTCTTATTAACGACTTGGATGATGATAATAATTATTAGCTGATGCATAGTGCTTTAAGATTTACAAAGCACTTTACATATATTATCTCATTTGATTCTCACAATAACCCGGTGAGGTAGGTGCTATTATTATCCCCACTTTGCAGATAAGGAAACTGAGTTTAAGAGGTCAAGGGCCTTGCTCAGGCTCACACAGCTAAATGTCTAAACTCGACTCTTTTGTGACTCCGAGGCTGAAGAAGCCTGCTCTGCCATAGATGGTACCTTCAGGTGGCTCAAAACTGGAGAATGACAAGTAAACAGTTGGAGAAGAGAGTTAGGTCCTGGGATGATGGGCTCAGTCTAAGGAAATGACGTTGAATAAGATAAACTTGAAGGTCTACACTTGAGTTCAAAGAATCAGCTTCATCCATAGAAGGTGGGGGTGGCATGTTTCCATAACTCATCCAAAACAAATCTTTGGGATTTAGTGAATGGCCAGGGCAAGGCCAGTCACTAGGACGCCATGACAGCTATGAAAGCCAAAGAGACCATGGGCTGCTGTTGGAGCAGCAGTGTCCAAAAACAGGGTAGCCATAGTCCAGCAGAGCGTGGCTGGACCTCATGCCCCTGTTCTATCATATGTCTGGAGAACGGCGTTTTAAAAAGGGGTATGATAACTGGGTGATTATCAGAGGAAGGGCCCCAGGATGATGAAGGACCTGGACGTCAGGCCCCTGAGGCCTGGGAATGTTAAGCCAGGCTTAGAACAGACTTGGTCTTCTCTTTAAGTGTGGCCGTGATCACTCCCTTCAAGTGGGATCTAGAAGAGGGGGTCAATATATTCTGTCTGACCCCCAAAGGCAGAGCTAGAAAACAGGCAACATATGGAAAATGCAGAAAGGTAGGCTTAGGCCCAAGGGAGGGGAAAACTGTCTAATAATGATAGTTATCCCAGAAGGGAATGGGTTGACTTGGGACCTTCTTGGTTTTCCCTCAGCAGAGATGTTGAAGCAAAGGCTGCCCGACCGTGTCAGGAGTGAAGCAGAAGGCTTCTGGTGTAGCTGCAGGTAGGTGAGGCCTCTTACCATGGGAGGTTTCTTTGGTTCCATGAGTTATCTTTGACATCTGTTCTCCTACAAAGTAGCTCACCTTCCCAACCTAGCTGTCTCTATGAAAGGCTCTACCATTCTTTACATCTCAGAGAACTTTGAGACTTGCTGAAGAAGCTGATATGGATGCATAGGGAATTCATCAACCAACTTAGAAAAGAAATATGGGGAAGACAGAGGCAAGTCCAGCCAACGAGGATGAGTATAAGAGCAGGGCAGGGTCCTGTAAAAATAATGTCAGGATGAACCAAAACTGCTGGAGGAAGTTAAATCCAACTCAAAAGTGCCTTCTTAATTTGATTGGGAGAAAAAGGAAGATCATAGAAGGGATGGGACTTTTGCTTAGGGTGGATGGGATGGTTATAATTAACCAAAGAGAGAAGGCAAAGATGCTCAATTCTTAATTTTTTGTTTGTTTGTTTTCTCTGCCAAGGAGAATGACCTTTGGAAAATAACAAAACAAAAATGGCTAATAGGATATGGGAAATGTGCCACAAGACTGGAAACGGGAACAGATCATGACTTTCTCAAAAAGAGAAAATAACAGAGCCTGTAAATTATAAGCCAATAAACTTGGCTTTGATTACTGGGAAATTTCTAGAACAATCATTAACAAGATGGCTGGTGAATGTCTAGAAAGGGAAGTCATAGTTGCCAAAGGCCAGCAGGACTTCATCAAGCACGGGTCATGCCAGGCTAACCCTCATTTTCTTTCTAGATAGGATTACTACAGTAGTAGATGAGAGAATGCTAGGATACAGTTTGCTTAAATTTTAGCTAAGCTTTGAATCAAGTATATGATCCTGTTCTTGTGGAGAAGATAGAAACATCAAGATAAGAGGATAAAACAATCAAATGAATTCAGAGCTGGTTGGCTGGCCAGATTCAAAGAGTGGTTATTAACTTCTCAGCGTTCAGCATGGGAAGAGGTCTCCAGTGGAGTGCCCCAGACATCAGCTCCTGGCCCTGCGTCCCTTAACATTTTTATCAATGCTCACTACATTTACAGATGAGAATTAGGACCACTGAGCTGAATCTCATAAGTTGAAATGCAGTAGGGATAAATATATGTCTTGCCCGCGGGTACAAAAAATCACCTTCACAAATACTAGATGGAGGGAGAAACATGATTAGTTAGCAGTTATTCTGAAAAAGATCTGGAGGTTTTAGTGGACCACGAGCTCAATGAGTCAGCAGTGGTAGCAAAACAACAAAAGCTAAGGTCACTTTGGGCTGTATCAAGAAGTTCTACAGCTTGTTGGAACGAGGAGCTGACAGTCTCACTTTATTCTGCCTTTATCTGGAATGGGGTGTTTAATTCTTTAAATGATGGTTTGCTGAGGGGCGTTCAGAGAAGGGCCACCTTCTCTGTGAAGGGTCTCTAGTCCATGCTTTGTGAGGAACAGGGCATGCTTAGCCTGGAAAAGAAGACTCGGGAAGGGCCCGATAGCTGTGCTCAAGCATCCAAAGGACTGTCCTGGGGAAGAGGGGACTAGACTTATTCTTCTGGGTCCCAGAAACAGAACTAGAAGCAATGGGGGAAATTGCAGAGACCTCTTTGGGTTTGATGTCAGGAAGAACTGTCAGACAATTTGTTGTTGCTGCTGTTCAGTCTTTCACTTGTGTCCAACTCTGTAACCTCATTTGGGGTTTTCTTGGCAAAGATACTGGAGTGGTTTGCCATTTCCTTCTCCAGCTCATTTGACAGATGTGGAAACTGAGGCAAACAGGGTGAAGTGACTTGCCCAGGGTCACACACAGCTAGTAAGTGTCTGAGGCCAGGTTTGAATTTGAGTCATCTTGACTCCAGCTCCAGCACTCCATCAAGGCTGCCTCTCTGAATATAGCCTTCAAGGGTTAAAATATATACATTTTTTAAAAATACCCACTTAAGATTTGGGATGACAGAGACCCCTTTGAGGAGTGTTCTGATCTTTGTTCCAGGTCAGGGGTTTCTTAAAGAAAATTCTCTCTTCTATTTATAGTATGATGTGCCTTTTGGAATGTTTATCCAAAAATATGCAGTGTTTCCAAGTTAAAGCTAGTCTGTGGTTTGCAGCAGAGGGCTGATTGGGGCTGGGGCTGGGGAGATGGGAATTACTCAGAATAGACTATGACAAATATGCCTTCTCTTGGACAATGGCCTGAGACACCACCATAGAGCCAGGATCAGCTCTCCCCTGTACCTACTGTGGGATGGCTAGAAGAAAACACTCCAGTTTGTCTCTTTTAGTCACTTTTTTTTAATCAAACTGTCTTAATTTACTCCTAATAATCTTCTCAAAAGATGCTATCATATGGAAGTGATAGCAAATCAAGAGTTAAAAGGACCATTTTTCAAAATTATCTTTATTTCCTCATAATAAATATTTCAATTCCTCTATGGGGTGGGGGTAGTACAGGAACCCTCTAGCTCACTTAAAAAAAAATTAAAAGCCTTAAAATTCATCAAGGTTCCCAGAGCCTCAAATTTTTAAAAAGATTAGTTTTCAAAAAGGATCCACCCACAGCAGTGAGTGGATTTGTTAAACAAAAGCAAAGTAAGATCCAGAGCACAGTAGCTATTCTGTGTAGGCATGGAGAATGGGAGGGCATGTTTCCAAGTACATTTGAGAGCCAGAGGAATTTTGAGGAGGAAAGAAAAAAGAATGCATGAGTCAAAGAGGATCCAGGCTCCCAGTCATGAGACCCCCATTAAAATGGTATGTTTTGTCAAGTGCACAAGAAAACATTTCTTTTCCTTTAAAAGGCTGAGTTTAAATAGGAACAAAACTAGACATGGAGGGAAGACGGGGACGGGGAGAGAGCTTAGGTTTAGAGCTGAAAGGAGTCAACCCTTTCATTCTACAGAATGAACTGAGATCCTGCAGAAATGAAGCTATTCGCCCATGATCATACAAGTAGGCTCTTTAACCCAAGAATTCAACCCGACTCTTATAAGGAAGAGAAGAAATAAGGATCCCAGAAGAACTAAGTTCTATGGAAAACGATTCTTAGCGCTACTGTTCAGTCCAACTCTCTGTGACCCTCTTTGGGGTTTTCTTGGCAAAGATACTGCAGTGGTTGGCCATTCCCTTTTCCAGTTCATTTTACAAATGAGGAAATTAAGGCAAACAGGGCGAAGTGACTTATCCAGGGTCACCCAGCGAAGAAGTGTCTGAGGCTGGATTTGAACTTAGGTCTTTCTGACTCCAGGCCAGCACTCCATCTACTGTGCCAGGTAGCTGCCCCATTCTTAATGCTACTGTTCAATTATCCTTTAGAGATACAGCAGTATCTCAGTAGCCAGCGGTGTCCACGCTCTCCATTCATCGGGTCTGGACCAACAGAACCCACACATGGCTTTCACCGGCCCACGTGGCTCCCATGGATGATCTGTGGTCAATGGAATGAAACAATTTCCCTTGTCATTTCTGACAAGGGGTTTTGTCATTCAGACAGTGACTTGTATTATCAACCCCAAGGCATGAGGAAAGATTCAGAAACAGGGCAAACCATTCTCTGTTCTCCCTTCCTTTCCTTTTCTTATCTCCATTTCTTCCAACTTCTAAATCCTAGCTCTCTGCTCTGCTCTCACAATTCCCTTTTATCCATCCTCCCAATCACAACACGTTAAATGCGGAAACTTGGCATGAGCATTCTTTAGAGTGAGTCCAACCTTTCTAGAAGAGATTCTCCCTGTTGCTCCGCCATTTCATTAGCGTCTGACTCTGTGATCCCATTTGGGGTTTTCTAGGTGGATATACGAGAACGGTCTGCCATTCCCTTCTCCAGCTCATTTTACAGATGAGGAAACTGAGGCAAATAGGGTTAAGTGACTTGCCCATGGTCACTCAGCTAAGAAGTCTGAGGCCAGATTTGAACTCAGGGAGATGTCTTCCTGACTCCAGGACTGGTGCCCTACGCACTATAGTGTCATTTAGCATCCCCCAAGGGATCCTAGAACCTCAGATTTAAGATTGGAAGGACACTTAGAGATTAAGCCCAATTCATTGGCTTCATCTCTGAGGGAACAGAGACCAAGAGAAACTGACCTGGGAAAGCAGAGAACCTGAGGCCAAGAAGGAGCTAGGCTTGAAACCTGTCTTTGGCACTGTGTCATTTCCAGCATGTCACTTAATCTCTGTGGGCAACTGTTTCCTCATCTTTAAAATGGGGATAATAGAACCTTCTTCCTAAAGTGGTTGTGAGGATCAAACAAGATTAGACAAAGTCCCACAACCAGTAAGGGGGAGGAGAGCTGGGATTTGAACCCATGTCCTTCACCTGCAGAGCCAAACATTCTTCACTAGCAACCACTGCCATTAGCTGAGAGGGCAAAAGGACCCGATTGTGATTTTCAGAGGGTAAATAGCTTCTCTAAATGTCATGTCTGGAATTGTGATGATACATACAATGATTTCCCTAGTCTCTGGTTTTAAATAAACATTGAGAAAAATCTGGGTTTTCTCCCACCAAATTTTCACTCTGTTCCCTCCATCTGACCAGCTAGCTGCCCAGGGTTTCTCTTTGAGCTGAACAGGATTTTAAGGGTCTTCCAGGGCACCAAGACACAGTCTGCACTTCTGGCCATTCACGTGTTCTGACAGTTGCCTAGGTCACAGAAATGATGCCCATCACAACCAGAGGCAACTAGTGGCCAAACCCAGAACATTAGGTGAGTATTTCCATTTCACGTGCAATAGTCATTTCTAGTTTTCCCTCTTTGGGGGACACGAGGCAGTGTGGTGCAGTGGTCAGAGACAGTCTGTCCATCCTGCCTCCGACCTGTAATGTCTGTGTGAGCCTTAAGTCACATCACTTCTCAGTATCCCAGAGTGTCTCTTGAATAGAAGCTGTTGACATGCAGGCTAAAAGTTCCTTACTAGGAATTAAACTGACCATCTCCCAGGTCCCAGCCCTATTCCCCATCTCCTCTCCTCTGGGGGAAGGACAGCCCTCTAGGTTTGCTATAAGGATCTTAAAATGTGACAGATCCTTCCTTAAAATAGAGACTGGCATAAAAAAGATGAATGGCCTTTTTAAAAAATCCAGACCTATGATCTGCTTGGTATGGGGAACTTCCAGTGTAGAGATTCCCTCCACCAATGCAGATTGATGACTCTCTTGTAAACAGTCTCAGGGAGTTTCCTAGAGCACTGACAAGTTAGTGCTTTGCCTAGGATCACATAGTCAGGTCTTTGTACCCTCCACCTCCACGGCTGACTTCATCCACTAGAACATTCAGCACATGAGTTTCATCTTCTACAGAGGTCAAGAGCTGGTAGAGGAGGTCGCCAAACCCTTTATTCCACAAATGAGAAAACTGAGATCCAGGTTTAAGCGAGCCGGAAAATATAAACTCTCTCCAGCTGCCAGTAGGGAACTGGGCTTGGACTCAGGATGACCCAGATGCAAATCTGCCTTTAGACACTAACTAGCTATGTGACCCCGGGCAAGTCACTTGATCAACTCTCACATTCTCAGTTTCCTCATCTGTAAAATGGTAATATGATAGGAACTATCTTACAGGGTAGATGTGAAGAACAAAGGCATAGTAAAGAGCTATATAAATGCTAGTTCCATAAGATTCAAACACACCATTTAGATGGCATTCTGAAGCTTTCCTATATGACAGAAAACAGAGGTATCAGAAGGAACACGAACACAAACACGCAAACACACACACACACACACACACACACACACACACACTGGTGGAGACCTCGGAGGGAGGTGATTGGCCCAAGGTCACAAGGTGCCACAGGCAAGAGTAGAACCCACTGGAACCAGACTGGGGTCTGTGAAAAGGCTCTCATTTCAGAAAGAAGCTTCGCAAGCACCAAGTTGTAAAGTCCATCCGCCGCTCCCTCCCTGCCCATCCCACTCTACTCTCCCCCACTCCCCCGCTATCAAATTCTCGCCCCCAGAAAACCCACCCAAAGTCAGCTTGCTTACCTTGAAGTTGTGGGTCTTTTCATAGTTGCAGTGGTTGTCATTCTGGGTTAAGGCAGCTCTTCGGACCAGAGAAGAAATCTGCGAATAGGCAAAGAGATTGAGCGGGGGCCCAAGCCAGACGCCCCTGGCCCCCACCTGGCCCGCCAAGGCCAAGGCCAGCAGCTCCTGCCACCGCTTCCGGCCCGGCGTGCTTCTGCGCCGGGCCACCGGGCACGCGGCCTCGGCCTCGGGCCGCAGCTCCTGGCTGAGCCCGGAGCGGCCATCGCCCAGCCGTCGGCTGCCATCCCGGGAGCTCCGGAGGGCCGGCACGTCGGGCCAGCTGCGCCGCATGTCCGACACCCAGCGAAGGGCCAGCAGCTGCTGGAGGGCGGCCCCTTCGGGAGGAGAGACCCGGGGCATGTGACTGGCCCCAGCTGCGCTGCGCCCTGCCAGGGATGTGATGGGCTGGGCTGGGCAGGGCTGGGCTGCCCTCCCTCTGAGCCGGGGTGGGCCGGGCTGGGGGCCCCTCTGCTCCAGCAGCTGAATCCTGCAACTCCCCCGGGGCTGCTTCTTAAGGCAGCCTGGTGCCTAAAACAATAGGGCGCCTGAACGTGCTGAGCTAGCCCGAGGGGAGGTGGGAGGCAGCCAGAAGATCCTGCCGGGGGACACGCAGCCCCCCAGGGTCACCGCACAGCTCACGGCAGACTGGCCGCAGGATTTTGGCTCCCACCAACCCCCGCCCCCCAGCCAAACACGACTGACTCCTGTTTGTTCACACACACCCCTTTCCCCCCATCCCCCTCTTTTAACACAGGCGCACACACAACTGGTTCCGCTTCCCAGGGACCGAGGCTGCATCCAATTATCCCCAGGCTCAGGACCTGAACTCCAACAGATTAAAACCTTTTAAACCCTGAGGGTCGTTTAATCTTGAAGGTTTGGGTTTCCCCAAATCCTCTAGCACCCGGAGGCTTACGGCTGTCTTCTAAAAGCACTAAATGAAAACATTGGGGGGCAGGGATGGAGGCGGGGTGGGGGTGGGGACGGCAGGTAATCCTCAAGGACAATCCATTTTTAAGACTCCTAGTACCACGGGGAAGGTTACAAAACTTTGGAAGTGGCTTTTCAGGCCTCCTACCCGCCCCCTCCCCGGAATGATTAAACAGCTCAGAGGCCAGCGTCTGCTTTCCAAAAATGAAGTATCTTGGTGCCTTTCCTAATTCCAAGTGCAGTCTATTAACTCAGCATCCCAAGCTCAGGACCCATACAGCATGTTGAGGACGTCAGTCAACAAGCATTTATTAAGGGCTTACTGTGTGTTAAGCCTTGGATGTACAAAAGGAAGCAAAATCATGATCCCTGTGCATCAGGAACTTTGGAGGGGTTAGAACATGCAGACAATTCTGTACATGCATGACATACAGAGCAGAAGGAAGATATTCTCAGAGGAAAGGCAAATCGTAGCTCTGGCTTGTTTTTACCCCCACTCATAATTTCCTCTGGGAAATCTTAGCTTGTGTATCTCATTTCTCGTCTATGATGAGGGTCCCAGTAAGCACTCAGGGTAATAACGAATATTAGAGGGACATCCTTTATTTTACACATTATCTTTCCCCCTCTTCCTTGCTCCCCCCCCCCAAAAAAAAGACAAACCCAAAAGACTCACAGTAATCAGTATACAATTCTGTGTAGTCCTCCCTAATCCTGATAACCCTCTTCCTCTGGTAAGAATGTTTGCAGGTCTTGAATGGGCTAGAAGGCCTTTGAGGTCCCTTCCAATTCTCATATGCTTGGGTTCCACTTTCATGAACCTAAGAACACATGGGGTTTTTCGGAGCACCCTCCTTTCTTGCCCCCAAATCCCTGTCTCAGGGATTAAACGCACTCCTATTTCTGCTCTACCCCCAAATACATCTCAGGCTTTGGTGCCTTTGCGCCTTTGGTCTTTTCTAAATCTTGAAATCACTTCCTTCTCTCTCTGCCTATTAAAAATCTTCCAGACCTTTCAGCCCCAGTTCAAACCCTATCCTCCTTCCAAGAAGCCTTCCTAGCCTCATCAGGCAGGAAGGACCATTGCCACTCACTCCCTGTATGACGTCAGACAAGTCCCTCAACCTCTCAGCTTCCTTCTTTGTTAAATGGAAGGATTGGAGGAGATGCCTTCGGGCATCATTTCCCGGCTTTAAGTTTATGGCTCTGTGCCCTGCTGGGAAAGGATGAATGACCACAGCTACGGTCAAAAGTCACTCAAAAATAACAAGAATGCTTGATGTTCCTATAATAGTTCCTATAGTAAATGTACTTCACATACATCTCATCTGAACCTCACAACAAACCTTTGACTCAGCTCCTTAAGGCATTTTATAGAGGCGCAGGAGAGGTAAAGGGACTTGTCCGGGGTCATACAACTAAAAAAGCATCAGAAGCAGTTTGCCAATCCAGGGCTTCTTCTCTCGAAGTCTAACACTATCCACTATTCCATGTTGTCCATTATTAAAATAACTTAATCACCCCAAACTTTGGTCAAGAAGTTAGGGTTGGTCTCCTGAATACCTCTCCCTCCAGTATCTATTAAGGAGCCTTGTACATTATAGGCACTTCCTAAAATTGGGGTGTCTTTTTTGTCCTTTTCTAGGAAAGGGGCTGAAAGGTTCATCTGCACCCCCCTTTTTCTGATGTCTTTTTTAATAGAGGAGGGACTTCCCCCGTCTCCAGTTCCTAAAAATCAAACATCATGAATCCAGGCAATGCCAACTTTGACAAACACTGAAGGGAGAATTAAAGGATCCTTTTCCCCCACTTTGAGACACTTGGCACCCAGGGGGTCCCCAAAACCAAGAGCCCAAAGTCTGTTTGCCAGCAGAATTCTGGGAATGGCATTTTTAGGATATCAGATGTCAGAGAAAAAAATGCAGAGAAAAAACAGCAGCACAAATTCTTCAGAGAAAAATTTGAGTCAGGGCATTTCTGAAATGAACTGTTTACAAAATAAACTTTAATGAGCAGAGGCTGTGATAATGAGCCTTGATTGACTGGAATCAGCAGGCTTTTTTCCACTCTGATGTTAGGGGACGAGCCAGCCAGTAAATGAAGAGGTCATGAGGGCTAAGATGAGTCGGCCTTTCTGGGCCAAGCATCAATCCAAGCATCTGGGGGCGGGGAGTGGGTGTGAGCAAAGCCCTAGTTTGGGAAACAGACTCACAGTTCTGGAGCTGGGAGGGATCTCAGAGGTCACCTAAGCCAACCCCCTCACTTTACAGATGTGGAAACTGAGGCACAGAGAGATTAAGCAACTTGTCTGGGGCCACATAATGATTGTCTGGGACAAGGGTCAAACTCAGGCTGCCTCAAAAGTCATAGGATCATGGATTTAGAGCTGTCTGGGACCTTGGACACCATGGAGCCCAACTCCCTCATTTTACAGGTGAGGACACCCAGGTCCAGAGAAATCCAGGGTCACATAAGAAATAAATAGTTGAAAATTTTACAGGTGAGGACACCCAGGTCCAGAGAAATCCAGGGTCACACAAGAAATAAATGGTTGAACCAGGATTTGAATCCAGGTTTTTGGACTCTAATTTTAGCCCTCTTCTCACTCTATCACTTCAGCAGAGTGGCACACCAATACACCTCAACTGCCAACTCCCATGTCCAATGAGGGGCAAAGAGCTGCTGGACCATTTGGGGGACCAGTGCACAAGGTCAAGCTGTCTGACCCTGATTGGATTGGATTCCCTCTAACACAAGGTATCCTCAGGTTGAGCCCGCTCTTTCTCCAATCGCCCTGGGACCCCTGCTCTGCTTCTGGGCTGATCCAGAGCAGAGGGATCCTTGTTGGAGATGTCACCCCCTCCCCCCAGTTGCCTGGAGGATTGTCCTTCCAGGCACAGATGGTCCCTCTCAATACAAGGGCCAGGAGAAAAGGGAACTGGGACCTCCAGCCTTCCTCTGGAACTTACTTCACATCTCTCCCTCCCCCCCAACCCTTTGATACGGCCACATTCACATAAGGCAGGGGGCGGGCATGTGGGCTCTATCAAGGTTTCTAGCTGGAAAACAAATGGATGAGGCTGATTTGTTTAAAAAGCCCAACCACTGTCATCCGGCTTGAGGCTGCAGCTGTTTCTACTTCAAGGGATGTCACAGATCTCAGCCAATTAAAAGGCTTCTGAGAAGCCGTTTGGATGTAGCTGCTGGGCAGGCCGGCCCAATGCCTCACACAAAAGCTGGCACCCGGTTCTCTTTGGTTTTAATTATTTTTTAAACTTTATTTCATTTCCCCTCAATTAACAATGATTTATTTCCTCTTCCTCCCACTTCTCTCCAAAATTGGAAAAAAGAAAAACCAAACTCTTATAACAAAAATGCAGAGTCAAAACAAATTATCACACTGGCCATGTCCCAAATGTGTCTCACTCTGGACCTTGAGTCCCTCCTCCGCCTGCCAGGAGGGGGGAAGCAGGCTTTGTGATGGGTTCTCTGGCATCCTGCCTGGTCACTGCATTGACCAGACCTCTTCTTTGTCTCGACAATGCTGTTGTTCCTTTAGGATTCTGGTTTTTAAATTTAATTTTAAAGCTGCCACCAACCCACCTGACTGCATGCATATTTGAGCCCTCGGTTGGCAGTGAATTCTTCCCCTCCCCTCCTAAATGCCTGTTTATTCTTGTACAATTTCATCTAAGCTGTTCCGTGCTCATGTAGTCTTCCCAACAACAGAAGGTGTTCCTTGAGTTCAGGGACTGATCTGTCTTTGCCATTGTATTTTCATTGCTTTGCACTGTATCTGACACATAGTAGGTGCTCCACAATTGTTTATTGAATTTACATTAGATTATTCGATTGGATTCTATTTTCCATTGGATGCAGAAATGTAGTCAAGACCCTTCAACATGGATCTTGCAGCCCTGCTTTGGGAGTTTCTGAAATGCTAATTTTGGTCAAAAGTCTTCCTGAAGTCCCCCCAGTGCTTGCCCCTCCCCCTTTTTGGTAGGGAAGATGCTGGGGAAGAGAAACTCGGGGAGGACAGAAGGTAGAAGATTGTCAGAGTGAGAGGAAGCTATGCCATTTAATTTCAAGTCTGGCACAGTAGAATGAGCTCTAGGTCTGGGTTCTGAGGACCTGGGTTCAGATCCTACCGCTGATACTTACTACTTGTATGGCCCTGAGTAAGCCTCTCTGGGACTCACTTTCCTCCTCTGTAAAATGAAGGAATTGAATGAGATGATCTCTGAGGCTCTTCAAGGTCTAGATCTAAGGTTCTAGGTCATTTAGTTAAGCTGTTGAAAGTCTTGAGAGGGCTGCATTTTAGGGGAAAGGTAGATAGAACATTGCTCCTTGCTGCTCCTTTCCTTTCAATTTTTTCTCTTTCTCTTTCTCCTGTCTTCTTAATGTCTTCTGCTCTCACATTTTCATTTCTCTCCCTGGCTGCTGTTTTCTTTACTGGCACATAATCAAAGGCAAATAATGTGGATGGTTTTAGAGGCTTCAGCTGTGCAAAGCCAAGGACCAAGACTTCCCCCTCCTGGAGTTCAGGGTGATGAGGCATCCAAACCCCTCATTCCTTTCACCAATGCAGATCTCAGGCGGCATTAAAGAAATGGACAGAATCCAGAGCTGGGGAGGTAACTGTCCTGCTGCCCTCCACCCTGGTCAAACCACATGGAGAGAATCATGTTGTGTTCTGGGTGCCCACCCCCAGTCCTGGGCACCATCAATGTCTGGTTTAGGAAGGACATTGATAAGTTCAAGAGCATCCAGAGGAGGGTGAGCAGGAAGGACCTCAAGTTCATGCCATGTAAGGATCAGCTGAAGGGCCTGGGAATGCTCAGCCTTGAATTGGGGGGAAGAGGGCAAAGTGGAGGGAATGAGGATCTTCTTAAAACTTTTGGAGGCCTAGCAATAAGGCAAGTCAACCAGCATTTATCAAGCACCTACTGTGTGCCAGGTACTATGCTAAACTGAGATACAAAGAAAGGCAAAACTCAATCCCTACTTTCAAAGACCTTACAGTCTATTACTGATTGGAGGAGATAATAGATGAGATACTACGTAAAAATAAGCTATATACAGGATAAATAGGAGATAATCAACAGAGTGGGATATCAGGAGAGTCTTGTAGAAGGTGAGATTTTAGCTGGGACTTGAAGGAAGCCAGAATCAATCAATCAATCAACCAACAAACATTTCTTAAGTGCCTACTATGTGCCAGGCATTGTGCTAAGCCGGAAGATAGAGATAAGAAAGGAGGAAGAGAATTCCAGGCATGGGGACTGACCAGTAAAAATGCTGGAGCTGGGAGATAAAGTAAAATGAGGTTGGACTTTTATTGTTGTTGTTCAGTCCTTTCCAGTTGTGTCTGACTCTCTGTGACCCCATTTGGGAAAGAAACTGTAGTGATTTGCCATTTCCTTCTCCAGTTCATTTGACAGATGAGGAAACCGAGGCAAACAGGGTCAAGTGGCTTGCCCAGGGTCACACAGCTAGTAAGTGTCTGAGGCTGGATTTGAACTCGGGAAGATGAGTCTTCCAGGCTCCAAGCTTGTGCGCTATGGCACCACCTAGCTGCCCGAGGTTGGCCCAGATGACCTCTAAAGTTGCTTCTCTCAGTCTCTGATTTCACGATTTGTATTTTCCTAACTTCTCCCTCTTGTCAATGTGTCTGATGCCAGCTTAGCATCACTGGGAGACCAGCTGCATTTGCTTCTCAGCAATGACCTTGGTCCAAGTGTCCTTAGAGTTGAAGAAGTGACCATGGGAGATGGAGAGCAGGAGACAAAGCTGAGACTCACAGCCACCTGTGCTTTCCCCATCCTTTGCTGTTACTAGACGAGGAGGCATGTCTGTCCAAAAGGCAAAGTCAATTCTCTTCTGCTAATTGAAATGGATTCAAACTGCCCTGCATTTGTAAACCACTGAGATCCTGTGGGTCTTAATCTGTATTTCTAATATTCCTCAAATCCTCTTCTGGGCTTTGAGGACAAGGACACCTCCAAACAAGACTGTCTTCCATACGGCTCCCAACTACGCATTGCTAAAGTTGTCCAATATAGTCCCTTGGAATATTTTTAAACCCAGCAGCGCAGAAATAGGGAAGCTTCCACATTCCTAAGCAGGAAGCTAGGCTTTCCTCTTATCTAGCCTGAGTGCTGACAGGGTGTGTCGAGCACTACAATTAGATGTCCACACTTTTTTGGGCTTCCTTCCATGTTGTGTACAGAGTCCCTTGCCCTGGTAGAATGTCAGGTAGTCTCAACCACATGTGACATCGCTAGTCCCATCTACACGGCAGACAAGCCATCCTTCTGATATGCACGCATGAAGAGTTCAGAATTCCAGTCCCACATGGAGGAGGTGGCTGCCCCCTCCATCTTATGGGGTATACAATAGTCCTGGGGTGTGGGTACACCTCCACCCACAGGGAAGAATTCGTCTGAGTTACAGTAGCATTCTCCAAGTTGCCAGACACTCCCCCTTGCCCACCAAGAAATGTACACGAATAAAAGGCGTGTAAAATATAGAATAAAAAAAAAAGCTTCCCAGAAGAGCCAATACTTAGATGAATCAGACACATCATCTTATTTTCTTCTTTCTGTATGAGGTCTTCAAATCAATACTGAATAGCATATTTTTGTTTTGACTGATCTAGTAAGAATGGGGATCTCAATGGTCTGACTCTTCCCTGGTCTCTGCAGGACAGACCTCCCTGGCTGAGAATGTTGACCAAGAACTCTCAGCTGTTCAGGAATGAGAACTCAGCAGTCTTGGGGGAAAGGGCCCCATCTGAATATAGATGGTGTGATTAAGGCACAAGCTTAATAACGTGCCTTTTAAAGCCTCAGTGGAGAGGAGCTAAAGCTTCTTCCAAGGAACCCTAAGTAACAACTGCATTTTAAAATAGCAGTTAGGAGGTTAAATGCCTTAATAGATTTCCTCCCTAAGTTAAGAGAAATAAATATTGCAGTGAAAATGCTTCTGTTTGGGCAATAATGATAATAATAAATAATTTTGGTAATAGCTGAATTTATATAAAGCTTTAAGATTTGTAAAGTGCTTTACTTCTAAAGAGAGACAGAGGCTTAATGTTGGCCAGCATTCAGGACAAGAACCAAGGCTTTTTGTTGTTGTTGACAAACAGACATAGTAAAGGCAGAGGGACCGGGGGAGCAGGAGGATGGCATTGAGTAATCTTGCCTGAAGCACTTATGTTTTATTCTAGCTCTGTTTCATTTGCACGTCAATAAGTGAGACTCTGCGGATCAAGGTGGGCTTCAAAGCCCTGGGTGCACATTGCTTCTATGTCCCCCCCCCCACCTCCCCACTGGGAGTGGGTAGAATCTCCAAAGTGGAGACACATATTAGGGGTTAAACAGCAATTGTAATTTTCTAACTCTGAGTCAGATAGTTGTCTGAGATCATGGCATTTTGAATCAATGCCAGACAAAGACAAACAGAAGAACAAATAATCTGAGTTTGGAAGTCCTCTGGCTGGTTTTTGTTAGCTGCCCTAGCTGTCCTAGCCACAGATGAAAGGAAATGCCTGCCTGTGCTGGTCAAGGAGAGTCTTGGCAGTCATTGCATCTTGGCATAGGAGATATGGCCAAGAACCCAGCAGGTATCCTTGAAGAGCTGAAGAAAAGCAGAAAGAAGCGTCTTGTTGTTCCGTGTGTCCGACTCTTCATGACCCTGTTTGGGGTTTTATTGGCAAAGATACTGGAGTGGTTTGCCACTTCCTTCTCCAGCTCATTTTACAGATGAGGAAACTGAGGCAAACAGGATTAAGTCATAGTTCAAAGGACCATTAATTTAGATTGAAGGAATTTAGAGGTCATCCGGCCCAATTTTCTCATTTTACAGATGAGAAAACTGAGACCCAGAGAGGTTAATTACTCTGGCTAAGGTCACCCCCAAATTTAAACTTAGGTGTTCTGACACTAAATCCTATGTTCTTTTCACAATGCTACAGTGGCTCCTTATCAATGGTGATGCCTAGCCATGGCAATGTAACTATAGGAGTGTAGAATAGGGGTTTCCAAGGTGACATGGATGCTGAAGATGGACACATCCTGGTCAGAATGGAAATCTTCATCGCTTCTCTCCATCATCCCACCCTTCATGTCCTTCCTCCAATGTCTATAGTTCTTTGGCATCTCTAAAAGGCTTTACAGAACACAAGCAAAGATAGCACAGAGCTGATATGCCCAGGGAAAAAATGCACTCAGCAGAGATGCCCAGCAAATAGCTGCAGAGGAGCAGCACGGTGACATCAATAAAGGATACAAGCAGTCCCAGTGGTGGTAGTTCATGTTTCTGGGGTCCAGCACGCACTCTGGACACAAGGACTCCCTAGATGTGCACTCCACATATGTTCCTGGCCATGTGTATTCTGGCTTATGTGCCCCAGCCCAATGGTTATGTGGTTTCTGTCTTTCCTTAATGTGGTATTTTAGGATGAGAACCCTTTAACTTAAGCATTCTCTCATAGAAGTATCATGGTTTTAATTTCAATTTATGTAACAAAGACTTGTCTCTTTTAATGCCATGATCGCAGTATGCTACAGTCTATACAGAATTAAAAATGAGGATCACCCAGGGTGATGGAAGGGCACCTGGTGGGTCTGAGCAGTCTACAACACTTTATAAACAAGAAACCACAAAGGAGATGTTGGATAAAAGAGACCATCCATGAAAGGAAGATGGATTAAAGAGACACAGTTGGCAATTTTACTGAAAATGATTAAGGAAGGTCCCCTGAAGCCTCTAACTGCTTCACTCTAAGAGACATCACTGGGACTCCTCCTCTCCCCAATCTAGATCATAACCTTCCTACATTTTATTGAGTGATATTGGGGAGGTGCTGGGGCCAGCAGAGTTCATCTCCAACACCCAGGGTTCTAGGGATGAGGCTCTCTACTTAGCCAGGCTGGGCCTTGAAGGACAGACCACAGTCCAGGGTTGTGTCAGTACACCTGGGGAAAAATTGTGGGGAAAAATTTTACTTTTACCCTGGGATTATATAATGCAGCATTTCCTCCACTAAAGCTCTTCTCTGATGCATCATCATGTGTGGACCACCAAGTGTTCTCCAAGGCTTTGCCCGTGACACTTGAGCTCGGGCAGACCCTCCACGGCGGTACAGACTTCAAAGACAAGTCTGGCAATGGACGGTGCATCTTTTCCCCAAGCCCAGCGGGGCTAAATCCAGCCAGATTCAGAAATCCCCCGGTCAAAAATCTTCAGCCGTTCCTTTATTGTTTCTCAGATTAAACTCATCCTCCTCAGGCTGACATTTGAAGCCCTCTACAATCTGGCTCCAGCCTCCATTTCCAGAACTAGTTCATCTTTTTCCTCTTGACACATTTCACATTCCAGCCAAATTGGCTTTCCTCGCTGCTCCTTGAGCTGTGTCTTTGTAAGATCACAGAATGTCAGGGCTGGAAAGGACCTTGGAGCCCATCTCACCCAAACTCCTCACTTCAGAGTGGAGGAAAATGATACTCAGAGAGGTCAGCTCATCTAGCTAAGGTCACACAGCTAGTGTCGGGGGTAGGATTAGCATGAAAGCCCTTTGGCTCCAGAGATAGTGGGCTTTCTCCTACGACAAATGCCTGGCATGGACTTCATCTTCACCTTTGTCTCTAAGAATCCCAACCTTCCTTCAAGGTTGGTTCAGCTCAGCTCCTTCCTCTGGAAAACCTTCTCTGATCCATCCCTTCCTCCCAGCCTTTTCCTCCCAGCTGTGACTCTTTCTCTTCAAATAATTATTTATTTACTAATGTGTACACAAGTCAAATCTCACTCAACAGACAGAGGGGGTTTTATTTTTGTATTTGTGTCCCTAGCATAGCACATAGTATGCACATAGCACACAGTTGGAGCTTAATAAATAAGAGTTGAGTTTGTGACATGCTAAATTTGGGGGCCACAGAAACTACCACAGGTCATATGCTGACATATCACATATTCCTGATAAGAACATAAGTACCTTAAGACTAGGCATGGTTTCATTTTTTCTATTAGTATCTTTACTGCCTGGTACATAGTAGGTGCTTAATAAATGCCTATTGAGACTAATTACATGATCACACATATATAACCTATATCAGATTGCTTACCATCTCAGGGAGGGGGGAGGGGAGGAAGGGAGGAATAGAATTTGGAACTCAAAACTTTTTAAAAAATGTAATTGAGGAAAAACAAAATGTTACATATGTGTGTATGTATATGTATATATATGTGTGTGCATATATATATACATGTATATACACATAGATACATATATATATATATATATGCCTATTGATTAATTGCTCATTGGTAGATGGAGGAAAGTCATCCTGAAATACTGAAGTAATATTTCACAACAGAATACTGACCAGACTCCATATGTTCACAGTACGTTCAAGGACATGTGTGATGCATATCTATTACTCATGTCTATTTTTAAAAATGTGGTGTGATATAGAGGAAATCATGCTGGATTTGGGTTCAGATCTTTCTCTGCTATTCTTTGCTTTTTTATGTGCCTAGATTTTAAACATGTCCGTCCAGCTTCTCTGTAATTCCTCCACTATGAAGTGGTTCTATTAGGAGGTCCTCAGTTGAAGATCCAATTTAAGCTCATATTTAGGTAGCCTGAATCTTACCACTGTGACCCCAGGCAAGTTGTATAATCTCTCTGAGTCTCAGTTTCCTCACCTGAAAAATGGAGGGTAATAATTTGTATAATGACTCCCTCACGGGGGGGGGGGGGGGTTTGTAAGGCTCAAACGAACTGTTATATATAAAAGCCCTGTAGAAAGATTAGCTTTTATTATTATAATTAGGCCCGTGAATTTTTTTAAAAGTGACAGCCAGTCTTATGGAAAAATGTTGACATTTGAGCTCAGTAAAACGACTGGCTAAATTTACTTAATGTTGAAAAAAAGGTGAACTTTTCTGACCAGCTGGAACTTACAAACAGACCCAGCCATTTGCTTAGCACCATCAGGTTAAGAAAATCCTGGAAACTCCTTAGCTCCAAAGGGTGTGTGGCAAAGTAGGGCTGTGGGACCATTCCAGATGCATGAATGGGGCCTTGGTTGCTTTTTTTTTGTCCTGAAAGATCCTGCTACCTTTGTGTCCCCTCCCTCTGATTGTTCAGTTCTTTGTGGGGACCTCCATTTTATGCAAAGTGCCCAGGCTGGTCGCATTTACTCCTTTGTTCCTCTGCACTTTCTGGGCTTCTCTCTCCACCTTACCCGACCCCCCTCCCCTTCTCTACTTCCTTTGGCATGTTGTCTTCTCTCATTAGAAGGAAAGCTCCATGAAGCCAAGACTGGCATTTTTTTTGCTCGTATTCATATCATCAGCTTTTAGCACAGTGCCTGGCAACTAGTAATAATGCCTTGACTTGACTGAACACACCATAAAATCAGAGGCTGAAGTCATGGAGTCTTGGTCAATATTTCACAATATTTCATAACTCTAGGACTAGATAGCCCTTTCATTTTACAGATGAGGAAACTGAGGCCTGGTGAGATGAAATGATTTCATCCTTGGCTAGATTGAGACCTAAAAGGGACCATCTAGTCCCACTTCCTCATTTTATAGATGAGGCAGCGGAGGACAACTGAAGCCAGGGGAACCATCCTCCCTTCAGTCATCCTGGGGATTTGAACCTAGGTCCTAGACTGCCAATTCTGCTTTCTTTCACTGAACCATATGACTTTTCTGAGGGGCCAGGGTCACTTTGAGAGTCAGGGAATTCATAAAATGAAGAATTAATCAATTAAAAGCCATTTATTAATCACTCACTATGTATAAAGAACTGTGCAAATGATCTAGCAAAGGGGATGTAGCATATAAATACGCAATAATAAACCACAGGTCCTCAGGAACTATTGTGTAGAACAGAATAGGATAAAAGTATAATAAAGGCACAAAGTGTTATGCGAAAGTAGAGGGAAGATATATGTACACACACACACACACACACACATAATTTGCAATTGGAGGGATCAGAGGAGACTTGCTGAAAATCATGAAGGACAAGTAGACTTGTGAAAATCAGAAATGGCAGGGAAGGTGAAGGATGGAGGAAAATACTTTTCCATGCAAGGGAAGGGTGAGAACAAGCAAGGGGAAAGAGGATGATGGAGGTGTACAATGCATGGTGAGGGATTTAGTTTGGGTACTGTAGAGCATCCAGGCAGCATGGTGGAGGCAGGGCACAGGTAAGCCTTGTAATAGACAGCTTGGGATTTGGAGGCAGAAAGAAGAGCTCAGATCTCGCTTCAGATACTTACTAACTGTATGGTACTAGGTGAGTCACTTATCCTCTGTCTACTACTCATCACTCAAATGGAGATAAGAATAACACCTACTGCTGAGGGCTGTGGTGAGAACTAAATGAAATAATATATGCCAAGATTTGCAGACCTTAAGGTGCTATATAAATGTTGGCTATCTTCTTATGGAAGCAAGTAGTGTGAACTAAGGTTGGCAACATAAGGAGTTTGTGGGTCTAGGAGAGCCTTGAATTGCAGAACCAAGGATTACAGACTATATTGGGTAGGCAATGCCTACCAAATGAAGTTTTATATGGAAAGATGGCATGATCACGTGTGTACGTAAGGAAGACCAATTGGACAGGTATATGAAAGAAGAATTGGAGGGGGGAAATTGGCAGGAAGACTAGTTAAGGCTTTTGCAATAGTCTAAGTTAGTTTTAAGGAAGGTCTATTCTAGGGTACCAGCAGTGAGAACATAAAGAAGGGGATAATATTTGAGAGACATCAGCAAGACTTGGGAAGCTATTGACTTTTGGCAATGGGGAGGTGGGAAGAATGACAGATAATACTGGGGCTTCCAGCCTGCGTGCAAGAGTGAATGGGGTTCCAATGATAAAATAAAAACATCAGAAGTCAGTTTGTGGGGAAGGATGCAGACTGTTGAAAGCAATTTCCTTTGGGCAGGATTTCAGCTCCAGAATTCTTCTTTAGCCTCAATTTCCAGAAGTTCAATATACTTTTGGGGTCTGGTGAAAGGGAGAGCTCTCTTTAGGTTTATAGGATTTTAGAGATCATCTTTTCAATGACCTCATTACATGGGAGTGGAGACTGAGGTCTCAGGAAGTGACTTGTCTAAGGTCCTACAGAGCAGAAGTAAGAGGTCTTTTGCCTCTAAATCCAGTGCTCTTTCCTTTACACTGTGTCATTATATGTGATGTGTCTAATGCCATATCTAAGGAGCTTCTTTGCTGGAAGCACATTCTGACCATAACCTGGCCCCTTTGGACTGCATAGACAGAGGGAGTTCTCTTCATTCACGACCCAAGGTTCCACTGGCCAGATGTTCCATGGACTGTGTGTGTGTGTGTGTGTGTGTGTGTGTGTGTGGCAATTGGGGTTAAGTGACTTGCCCAGGGTCACACAGCTAGTAAGTGTCAAGTGTCTGAGGCCAGATTTAAACTCAGGTCCTCCTGACTCCAGGGTCAGTGCTCTATCCATTGTGTCACCTAGCTGCCCCTGTTCCATGGGCTTTTAAGAATCATGTGCTTTGCCGGTCTGCTTAGAGGTGCCATGTTGGCATGGCATAGATATGATCCAAAAAATCAGCCTTTCTGTGGTGAAGGGAGGCTGGGGAGATGATGTGCTTCGTCTGCTGGGTCCTGGGGCTCTGTTCTGCTGTGTTCTTTTCAGTGGGCAAAGAGAAGCAGAGGAAAATAAAGAAGTGGGGAGGGAAGTACGAAGGAGAGATTAAAAAGAACTAGTCTGGGCCAACGAATCCATGGAGAAGGAACACAGAACAAAACCTCACATCAACTGAAATAAGACCCCTTTTTCTCATATCTGGAGGCCCTGGGCAAGAAGCCTGAAGACAAACAAACACAAAAATGTGGGGTCGCAGGCCTTTCAGAAGCATCAGAAAGGGAGATTCTGCCCCCGAAGACCACAGAGTTCCTGGCAGGAGGGATGGTTTGGGAAGAGAAGACCACAGCATACCTGAGCAGGCCCAAAACCTCACTGAGGGAGAACAAGGAACCATTCTTTCTTGCTCTCATTGACACAATTCAAACAACAGAAACCCTTTCGGGGAGATGCTGCAAAGGCCTGCTGCTAAATCCAGTGACAACAGAGAGCTCTCCACCAGACACATTTACAAATATGTCTTCTGGGCGCATAGCTTCCATGCCTGCCAATATGCTCAAGCCATTAAGCCATGGACCTGGAGAATGGATCACAGAGATTACAGATTTGGAGCTGGGATCAAGCCTCTTTACATGACATATTTGGAATCTTAAGCCGAGAGGACCAGGAATTTTACTCTAGGTGGTATGCTGCAGAGCGGGGATTACAGAGAAGAAAGCCAAAAAGAAAAGTCCACGAGCAACAGTTGATCTTCCTGGTCACATTTGCCTTGTCTTTTCAGGTGTCCAATTGACTGGCAGATCAAGGATCAACCGTGTCAATATACCAGGCCTTCCAACAACATAGGTGGCTACTTGTCTGTAACTAAGATTTGAGAGTTACCTTAGGCTCCAAAAAGGTGAGTTGACTTCCCATAGCCATGGGATCCTAGACTTAAAGTTGGAAGGTTCCCTTAGAGCCCGTCAAGTTCAGCCCCTTTTCATTTTACAGATAAAGAAACCAAGGCACCCAGAGGTTAATTGCCTTGCCCAGTATCATACAACAAATGTCAGAGGCAGTTCTTCTTATCTCCAAATCCAGCACTCTGAACCACTGAGCAACACTCTCGCTAACATTTCTTTCTTTCTTTCTCTTTCTTTCTTTCTTTCTTTCTTTCTTTCTTTCTTTCTTTCTGTCTGTCTGTCTGTCTTTCTTTCTTTCTTTCTTTCACATTTCTTTAAAGAATAAATTGCATTGCTCTAATACTCACACAAGTTACTGATTTGCTATAAACAAGGGGGGAAATTTTCTGTTTCTTATTAAACTCAGTCCCATTGTGCACTGACTGCTTGACTTTGGTTGGGTTACTTGACTTCTTCTCAATCCATCTATAAAATGTGTGTGTGTGTGTGTGTGTGTGTGTGCGTGTGTGAAAGAGAGAGAGAGACAGACAGACAGATAGACAGACAGAGAGTAGATGATATCTGAGGTTTCTCCAGCTTGAGAATGATGAGATCCTATATTTACTTACTGCAGCTGTTGGTTCAGGGCAGCTGAACCTCAGACGAACAGCCATCCAGCTGCTCAGGGCAATGATAAATTTTCTTAATAAATTAAAGGCACAATGATACCCTCAAAGGAACCCGTATTTGGGTAGGCCATCTAGAATCTTCCTTCTAAGTATTATTATTTAGCAAACATCCCATATGGCATCAACTTTGGATGACAGAGAAGATCATGTGTGGTATTAGGCAAGTTTGACTGTAGGCAGGAAGGGGGGTGTGCTTCAGTCTCTTTTGCAGGGTGCCCCAACATTAAGGCACTGAGCTACTGTAAGATAATGAGTCTAAACTCTGATAAAGAGCAGAGGAGGGTACAGTTCAGTTCAGCTCTCAAAGCTTTCCACTTCCATCTCTGCTGGCCCCTGGTCTTCACAATCATCTCCCTTCTTCCTCTCTTTAATTTTCACCTTTTACAGTGTCATTCAGCTCTCACCTAGTCTCCTAAATGGTCTCAAGTCTCCTCACTCCATTATATCCACCATACAGCTGCCAAAATGATTTTCCTTAACCACAGATCTGACCATCCACTTACTCAATCAACACCAAGAGTTTCTTCTAACCCATTAAAAGTCTTAGCTTTTAGAGTCCTATGCAACTTGGACCCAAACTTTCTTTGCAGTCTCTGGATATCTTCCACTCCTGTGATCCAGCCAAATCATACTCCTCTCTGCTCCTCGCACATGACTTTTGTCTCTCTCTCTCTCTCTCATACACACACACACACACACACACACACACACACACACACACACACACACACACACAGAGCGCCTTTGCAATGACCAGAACTCATGCCTGGAAGTCATTCCTTCTTTACCTTTGTCTCTTAGAGTCCTTCTCTTCCCTTAAGATGCAGCTCAAACCATCACCTTCTTTTTCTGTTTGTTTGTTTGTTTTAGGCAATTGGGATTAAGTGATTTGCCCAGGGTCACACAGCTAGTAAGTGTCAAGTGTTTGGTCTGAGACCATATTTGAACTCAGGTCCTCCTGACTTCAGGGCTGATGCTCTATCCACTGCACCACCTAGCTGCCCAAACCATCACCTTCTGTACAAAGCCTTTCCTGATCCTTTCAGCTGCTGGTGTCATCCCTCCTAAACTACCATCTACAATTTTGTATTTCTTCACTTGTTAGTTGGGGTCTCCCCGATTAGAACATAGGCTCTTTGTGAGTAGGGATTGTTTCATTCCTTGTACTTATATTTCCAGACTTTACCACAGTGCCAGGGTCTTAGTAGGTGCTAAGTAAACGCTTGTGGATGGATTGATTGGTGCCTTCTCATTTCTAGGAGAGCGTACAAACTCTTGGCTTTGGCTCTTTAGGCCCTTTCTAGTTTGGCTCCTGCCTACATTTCCAGGCTCTGGTTCTGCTTTATGTCCTTTTTGTTCTAGCCACACTGGACCGCTTTTTGTTTTAACATTGCTTGGAAAGCATTCCCTCTTCATCTCTGCCTCACACATCCCTAGCTTTCTTCAAAATCCAGCTCAATTGCCAGCTCCCACACAAGGTTTTTTTTTTTTAAATCCCATAGTTACTAGTGCTCCCCCATCCCCCAATTACTATGTATTTGCTTTGCATATATTATGTAATTACTTATTTGTAAGGAGTCAGTTTGGAAGGTAGGCTCCTTGAGAGAAAGGACGACTTTTTGTTGTTGCTGTGTTTTGTTTTGTTTTTTAATCCTCTCAAATGGTGCTTAACAGACAGTAGGCAGGAAGCTAGGTGGCACAGTGGATAGAACTCTGGGCCTGAAGTCAGGAAGACTCATCTTCCTGAGTTCAAATCTAGCCTCAGACACTTACTAGCTATCACTGGGCAAGTCACTTAAACCTGTTTGCCTCAGTTTCCTCATCTGTAAAATGAACTGGAGAAGGAAATGGCGAACCACTGCAGTATCTTTGCTAAGAAAATCCCAAATGGGGCCACAAAGAGTCAGATGTGACTGAAAAATGACTGAGCCACAAATATAATAGGTACTTCATTAATGCTTAGTGATTAGTTGAATTCAATTTAACAAACAACTATTAAACACCTACTGTAGGTGTTGAAGGCACTCTGCTAGACATTGGGAATGTAAAGACTGAAATGAAAAGTAGAATCTACCCTCAAAGATCTTCCATTCTGCTGGGGGTAGGGTGACTAACAATACTGCTAATATTTTCTACTGGTTCTTAGGATCTTTCTCTCTCTTGTCACACACACACACACACACATACATATCATATATACACATATATACACACACATACATATTTAATTCATCAGAGAGAGCTGAGTTAAACAGTTCATTAGGGTCAAAGGATCATGATTCTGACTTCCCAGGAATGGAGTGAGAAATGTGCATCCTAGTGTTAACATAGAAAAAAGACTATGTCATTAAAAGCCTAACCTGCCCAATTCTTGATTTCCTCTCCCAACTATAATGTTACCTTCCTGATATGAATTTAAATATGAAATAAAGAGGCAGGAGACCCAAGATTAGTGACCCAGTGACGTAACCTGGAAACAAATAACAAGTAATTAGCCCGCATTGTTATCTTTTCAGCAAGGGTATCGGGCTGTAAAAAGTGGGTTGAAGGATAAGGAAAGGCCTTTTTTCCAGCAATAATTAGCTGACATTTATACAGCCCTTTAAAGATTACAAAGTGCTTTACATACATGATCTCATTTAACCTTCACAATAGCCCTTTGAGGTAAGGATGTGCTATTATTATCTCCTTTTTACAGATGAGGAAACTGGACTGAGAGATAAACACCTCCCACCCTCTTTTCCTCACTCTATAGAGGTAGAAGGTGGCAGCACAAGACTGATGGCCATTTTTAACATTTTCCTTGGTTTCATAGCTTGTTGTGGCCAAAGAATTCATCTCAAAGTGACCAGTCCTCTGGTGCCACACAATTTGCCTAGGATGAAGGAGCATGGATGAATTGCAGTGTGTATCTTTGGAAGGATTCTCACATTAGGCAGAACATAAATCCATTGAAATATTCAAGTCAGGAAACTTGAAATGAGCCAAGAGATTTGTCCACAATGTGCTTCCCAAACCCACAAAGCTGTATTAGAAAAACATGGCAAATAGGGTTGTTTACTTGGCCCTCAGTCTCCCATGTTGAGTGACCCATTTAGTGTATTTCTGGTATGGGTCAGCACCATGACTGGAGCATAAGCTGAGAGGAATGGTGTAAGCATTTCGGCAAGGGTCACAGGATCATAGATTTGGAGTTGAAAAGGGCCTTAGAGGCCACTGAATCCAACCCCTTCATTTTATAGTTGAGGAAACTTAGCCACAGAGAGGTAAGTGACTTGCCTAGGGGCCCACAGCTAGTAAATGTCTGTGGCAGGATTGAATTCAAGTTTTCCTGATTCCAAGTCCAAGGTGCCACCCAGCTGCCTAGGTAATCAGTTCCTAATAGCTGAGGTGAGTTGTAGTGCCAGTATGAAGCAGGTTTTGTAGATCAAACACTGGCTTTGAAGTTGGGAAGAAGACCTAAATTTAAATCCTGCCTCAGATATTTATTAGGTTTGTGACCTGGGGCAAGTCATTTAACTTCTGTCATCCTCAACTTTCTCATTTGCAAAGAGGGGATAATAATACCTCCTAACTCACAAGGCTGTTGTGAAGATCAAATGATATGATATTTGTAAAGCACTTAGCAAACTGTCAAGTGATATATGTATATCGATGATGATGACGGTGATGGTGGTGATGATGATGATGGTGGTGGTGGTGGTAGTAGTGATGATGCTAGATGTACAGAGTCAGTGAGTAGTGGGAGATTTAGAAAGGAAGACAAGCCGGTCTTACTGCTGGAAGTGTGACTGGTTATAGTGGACTCTTGTAACAGATATTCCAGCTGTCTTTAGACAGCAACTCTGAGCTAGCTGAGCTTCTGGTGTTTAGAAAGGGGATGGATATAATGGTACAATTCTTGGCAACCTACTTGGATATGTGCATAACTTTCTGGGTCTTTCCCTGGATGCCTGTACTCAGGAAGGTGGCCAAGGAAGTTATGTGTGTTTCTTTCTGTTTCGTGTCTCCCTGCCTAACTTTAACTAGTCATTTGGGTGCTTTGGGCAAGTAGCACAAATCAGGCCCAAGGAAATCAACATGGAGCAGACCCTCAAATCAACTTTGTGATTCACATTGAGAAAATAATTCAAGAAGTAATTAAAATAAATTCACTTGAGCATGGAGGAAGAATTTGTTATTAGTGTAGTTTCAATGTTGCTAAAGTAGTTGTGTTAAATTTGTGTGCTCTGGAGCGAAAGCTCCTTTACCCTACTCTAGTTACAACTCTGATGTTTTCCCAGTGTCTAGAGTGCTATGGCTACGTGTGGTTGTTCAACCCATTGATTTGGGATCCAACCTTCTTGAAGTCTGTGATGACAAGTCTTTCCTGAGATAGGGTATGTTAAATCCATACAATAGTGACTTATCTGCAGTGAGGCCTGTTATTTCTTGTCCTTGAATTAATGACTATTCAGTGACCCCTGTATATGTATAATGGTAACCCATTATGACTAACTTGTGAGGTCTTTGGTGCTGTCCTTTACCCTAGTGCTGAATCAGCACAGTGTTCAGTGTTTATCCTAAATGGTTTACCTAGCACTTTGGCCATAGGTGAGGGGGAGTAACTCAATTTAGGTATTTCTCAAGGATTATGAGTTTCTGGGTGATTTTTAAAAGCACCCTGCAGCCTGGTGAGTGATAGCATTGGACTGCAGGCTTTCCCTAATCCATACCCCCAAACTCCCTAGCCTGGAATTCAAGGCTTTCTGTAATCTACCAGCATCTGACCTTTCCTATTTCATCTCATACTCTTCTAATCACCATGACTTCTATAATGTAATCAAGCTAGACCACTTGCTGTCCACCATGTGCATCTCCTACTTTCCTACCTCCATGCCTTTGACTATGCTATTCTCTTTTCTGCCTGTTCAAATTCTGCCCACCTTTCAAGACCCTCGCCAGATTCTACCATCTTTTGATGCTTAGTAAGAAATTATCATTCTTTCCTCCCTCAGACGTATCACAGCAGATTGATTACTTCTCTGCTATATGCTCTTTTCCTGTTATGTTTTACATTATGGTCATTGGTGTTTGTGCCAATCTCCCCTCTCTAAGTGTAAGTTCCATAAAAGCAGAGACTGCATTTTGCTACTTTTTTTTGTGTGAGGTAATTGGGGTTAACGGACTTGCCCAGGGTCACACAGCTAGCATTTTATGAGTTTTAGTATTATTTTGTATCTCCTTCAGTGCCCAGCACAGCACTGTGCCAAAACAGGTACTTAATGTTTCCTGAATTGAAATAAATCTGGAGCTTCTGATACTTCTGTCCTTTTCAGAGCTTCTACAAAGATGAGACAAATGAAGCATTTGCCTTGGATGCACACAGAGGAAAGGGGGATGAGAAATAGAAAATATGCAAAACCATGACTGAAATAACGGGGGGTACAGTTTTCTATCCTTGTCTTATATGCAAAGTTGGCTGGTTAGAGTCTGACTTCCTGTACACCCACTTCCTATGAAATCCTTTGTGCTTTGGATTGTGCCCCTCGAAGTCAACTTGCGCCCTCTGGAAGGTTTCCAATGACCTACTCAGAGTAAGATCCAATGGTCTTTTCTCAGTCTTGATTTTCTTCAACCCCTCTGCAGCATTTAACACTACTGAGTAGCCCTTCCCTCTTGAAACTCCTTCCCCCTTTGACTTTCATTACATGACATTAACCTGAGTCTCCTCCTACCTGGATTCCTCTTTCTGCCCCCCAATTCAGCTTTCTCTTAGGTTCCATTCTGCATCTTCTCCTCTCCATTCCTTCTTAGATCTCAAAGCACCCTAAGATCACAGCTACAGCTAGGAGGGGCCTAAGAGGCTCTTCTGTGCAATCTCATTTTACAGATGAAGAAACTGAGGCCTGTAGAGATAAAGTGACTTGCTATGATAGGAAGTGACAAAATTAGGATTTAAACTCCAGTCCTGTGACTTTAAGTCCATCCCCCTCTCTCATGCAATCCTTATGACTTTTCATTATTACTTCATTGCAGATGACTCACCCAAACAGTATCTTTAGTCCTGAGTTTGAATTCTGGCTCTGTTTTTTAATGTCTGTGAGTCCTTAGGTAAGTGAAGTCAAGTCAGCAAGCATTTATTAAGCTTCTACTATGTGCCAGGCCCTGTGGAAAGCACTAGAAATACAAAAAAAAAAGTGCAAAAATAGTCCCTGCCTTGAAGTAGCTTACAGTCTGATAGGGAAGACAACATGCAAACAATTATATATATTCATGAGAGACCTGGGGGAAATCTCAGAGGAAGGGGACTGGCATTAGAGGAGGCAGAAGGGAAGGTTTTATCTGAGACTTAAAGGAAGCCAGGAGAGCCAAGAGGCAAAGATGATGGAGAGCATGCCAGGGATGAGGCAGCCCCAGAAGTCATTTCACTACTTTAGTCATCAGCCACCTCATCTTGGAAATGAGGAGGAGGGTTTAACTGGATGACTCCAGAGTTCTTTCACAGCTCTTCTGTGATTCCTACTGGTGCCCCTTGTGGCAGAAGGTGTGTGTGTGTGTGTGTGTGTGTGTGTGTGTGTGTGTGTGTGAGAGAGAGAGAGAGAGAGAGAGAGAGAGAGAGAAACAGAGAGAGAGAAGAGAGACAGAGACAGAGAGAGACAGAGACAGAGAGAGAGAAAGAGACAGAGAGACAGAGACACACAGACAGGCATAGAAAGAGAGAGAGAAAAAACAGAGATAGACAGAGAGACACAAAGAGCAAGAGAGACAGAGAGACAGAGAGAAAGAGACAGACACAGAAAGAGACAGAGGCAGGGAGACAGATAGAAAGAGACAGAGAGAGACAAAGACAGAGAGAGAGAGAGGGAGGGAGAGAGATGAGCAAGGCAAAAGCACTGGCTTGTCACAGAGGGCTAAGAGACTTCCTGGTTGCTGTGTGGGCTGTTTTATGAAATGTGATTCCCAGCGAGGGTATCAGGTTTATTCTATGTTTTGTACAGCACAAAATACACCATGGGAGCTCAATAAATATTAATATAACAGCTGACACCATCACTGAGCCACTGCTATTTATTACAGCTGCATCTCAGCTCAGAGCTTTGAGCCTACATAAAATGGGGTTTGTCAGAAAGCTGCTTCTGGAGAAGAAGGGTATGTGAATAGAAAGACAGGGAAGCAGGTGCTCAGGATCCTAGCTTCTGGATTCATTATGTGAAGGTCACTTGATCCCTCTGAGCCTCAGTTTCTTCATCTGTAAGCAGCTGACCTAGATAATCTCCAAAGTCAACTTCAACTCTAACAGACTTTAATTCCAGTGTAAATGGCCATTTTAATACACGATTTTCCACAAATGGAATAGAAATCTTCCCAAATTGATGTATCTCAGTTTTCTCCTCTGCAAAGAACCCAGAGTACTTGGTGGAATGGAGTCTTCCATTGGTCTTCATGTGATAGAGTGTTCAGAGTCCTATGTGGGCATTCAGAGGATCCTAGCTTTTTTAGCTGGAAGGGTCCTTAGAGGGCAAAGAATCTCAGGAGCACAGAGTCAGAGCTGGAAAGGAGTTCAGAGGCCATCTGGTCCAACCCCCTCCTTCTATAGGAGGGGAAACTGAGGCCTAAACATGGGAAGTCAGTCAGTCACACAGGTAGCAGGTGGTAGAGCTGGGATTTGAACCCAGGTCCTTGGACACCAGATCTAGGACTTTCCCATTTAGCCACATTCATTTCTCACCTCTGAGAATGCTTCCATCAGAGAAGTCAGTTTTATTCAGAATTGTATTATTGAGGCTGCCATTTCATGGGGAGGTCTTTGTGTGCTTGGTAGGTCAAAGGTTCAAAGTCCATACTCAGAACAATTCCTCTTTTTTAACCACTCAGTCCAGCACGGGTTCAGAAAAAGCACCACTATTATTATTGTTGTTATGATTATAATTACTCCTAGCAGTATTGATCATGGAGAACAAATGAATAACAGATGGTCAGTCCAAATGGGACACTGAGGACACCAAGTATGATTTAGTGCAATGGGTCAAAAGTCAGTTGTGTTCAACTCTTCATGCCCCCATTTGGGGTTTTCTTGGCAGAGATATTAGAGTGGTTTGCCATTTCCTTCTCCAGCTCATTTTACAGATGAAGAAACTGAGGGCAACAGGGTTAAGCGAGTTGTCCAGGGTCACATAGCTAGTATGTGTCTGAGGCCATAAGTCTTCCTGACTTCGGGTCTGGCACTCTATCCACTGCACCAACTAGCTGCCCCAACAACAACCATAATATTTAGTTCAATGGATCGAAAGACCTGGGTTCAAATCCCAGTTCCAAAACTTACCGTGTGACCATGATGAAGTCACTTAGCTTAGTCAAGCAAGGAGAAAAGAAGATCCACAGAATATCAATTTCAGGAAATAGCTAGCAGTCCAGTCTGGCTGCAACAAAGGGTTTAGGGAAAGGAAATAAGTCTGAAAAAGGAAATTGGAGCTAGGTTAAAGGCCTGAATAAAGGGCCTTTCAGGACAAGCTGAAATGTCTATATTTTATCCTACAGACAACAAGGACCCCTGAAGGTGTTTGAGCAGGGAAACAACACGGTCAGATGCTGGTATTTTTAAGTTTCAATCTTTAGATCTCAGAGTGTCAGAATCATATCTTGTCCTCAAGGATATGCTTTTATTTGGCTTAGAAAAGAGTTCTCACCATTTGGGTTGTCAAAACATTTGCCCACACCTGCACTAGTATGGTTGTTACACAACGTCTTATGATGTCAATCAACCTCAGCCATACGTTGAGAAGTATTTACATAGTATTGAGTATACCTATAAACCATGGCCTTTCTTTCTCAGAACAAAGAAGTTCAATTTGTCTCCTGACAAAAAGTTGTGTAAATAAGAAGACTTTTTACTGAAAATCTCCAAAAGCCAACAGGCGGAGGATTCTTTGGTCACCTGATCTGCCTGATGAAAATCAAGTGACCACAGAGACACACATTTGATCAAAGGGAGAAGGTGACTCACTTTCCCTTCTCCCTTTCACAAGCACACAAAGAAACCTTCTCCAAGTTTGCTGAGAAAGCCAGAGAGTACAATGGCCCATGTCTCTCCTTCATAGCATGGATGACCCCTTGGGACCCTGAGGGCCACCTGGCTGCCAAGATCAGGACTGGAAGAACCTGAGGATAAGAGCCAAGGAGGGCAATTTCATTGGGATTACTGTGCCCGGGCATGTGCCGGCTAGTGTTAATTACAGCCCTTTGTGGGGGGTACAGTGAACGAGGAACAATTAGGAGGCCATTGCAATAGGCCAGGCTTGATGTGATGAGGGTCTGAGTAGAGAGATGGGGGATGATGTGAGAAAGGGGCTCCACTTTACTGGGTGTCTTTAATTAAAGTCTGGATGGTCATTGCTCAGGGTTACTACACAGGACATTCCTGTTTAGGTACTGACTAGATGGTTGAAGATAGATCGAAAACCAGAAGGAACTTTAGAACCACTTCCCTCATTTTACAGATGAGGAAACTGAGGCAAAGAAAATAGAAGTGACTTGCCCAGGGCCACACAGCTAATAAATGGCCAGGGTAGGATTTGAACACTGGTTTCCCGGCTCTCCAGCCCAGTCACAATACCACACTGATATACCATCCCATTCTGAGATTCTGTAATTCTGTGATGATAGCAAAGAATTTATTGTTGAGGTCCTTGACTGAATAGAATACCTGGGTCTGCCACAAAGTAGACTCAAACTTTCTTACTTTGTTCCAAAACCTAACTCACCTCCCAGGGCACCCTGCTACACGTGAGAATCCCTGGGAGTTCCTAAGCCGAACCCGGGTTCTCCGGGTCTGTTCAAATCCCCACTTGTGCGTTTACATTGTTGTGTGACTGCGTACATATGTGTGTGAGAAGGGGAGTTGGTAGAGCTGGGCCAGGCTCTAGCGTGCAAGGTCTGTGTCTGAGCATTTATCTGCATGGTGTTTGCCAAGTGTTTGCTAATGTTCTCCTGTTAGTGAGCTGGCTCCTGGAGCTCCTGACCAATACAGCTTTTTCATCTGAGTGTATGCCAAAGTGTTCCTCTGTGCATGAGTGACTTCACACAGGAGCGGATGGCGGGACCACAGAATCACAGGCTTGGTTAGAGTTGGACCTGAGAACACCTAGTTCTATCCCCTTCATTTTACAGATCAGGAAACTGAGGCAATTTGCTCAAGATAACCCAATTAGTGTTAGCGGAGCAGGGAAAATCTCCAACTTGTCCCAGTTATCAAAGCCCCAGAGGTGGATAACTTCTGGAAGCCATTGAGTCTAACTGTCTCATTTTACAGATAAGGAAACTGAAACCCAGGAAGGGCCCTAAGTGACATGGCTATGGTCACAGAGCTAGTAAGCATCAAAGACGGGATCTGAGCCCAGGTCCTCTGACTTGACACAGGGGATGGGGAATGGGGCCGTATGTTGTATGGGGATGAATTCTTTCATTATCCACAGGACTCCAAAGAGCCCTTCTCTCTAAATGGTCTAGAACTGGAGTCCCCAACACAGACAGGTTTCCCGAAGGGTAGAGAGGACATCTGGGTACCATTCTGACTACTGATTGCCTGTAAAGGGGCCATTTATCTTGTCAGAAATAAAATTATTCCTGCTGTTGTTACTTTCTTTGTGTGTGAGTACAAGATACAGATGGGGGAGGGGCATGACATCTCTCCTGCCTGCCATGTTGTACAGGCAGACTTGGTCTAATAACTGCAGGGAGAAATGTGATTTTCAATATTTCCCTTCATTTAATGGCCAGCATTACTCTCAGAAGAATTCTGAGGCTTTCTTATGGGTCTCTCAGGCCAGTTAGGATCCAGCATCAACCCCGATGAGTACATGACATCTGACAAAACCAAAGCCTGAGAGGGCAGAGCAGCCCACTTACAGAAAGGTCACCCTGCCCTTCTTAAAGGGGGAGCTTTGTATTCAGTAGCAGAGAGCTCAGCTGCAGTGAGGCAAGCTCAGGTTTCAAACTGGGATTGGATTTTTAGGGCTCCCTAAGTGGGCACTTTTATGTTCTGCTTTTTAAGGATTCTTAGTGTGTAAACATCCATCTATTCACCCCTCCCTCCCTCCCCCTTATCCATCCATCCATCCACCCATCCCCTTTCATCTCTTCTTCCATCCCTCCCTCCCCCTTCATCTGCCCATTCATCCATCCATCCATTTATCCATCCATCCCCCTCTACCCATTCCTCCATCCTTCCTTTTTCCTCCATCTATCCATCCATCCCTTCTTCCCTTCCTCTCTCTTTCCCTCCATCTCTCTGCCTTCATCCATCCCTTTCTCCCTCCCTTCACCCACCTATCCAACCATGTGTGTAAACCTCTATCCAATGTGACTTGTCTCAGGTCACAGTTTGTACACGACAAAGCTGGGGTGTGGACCCAGGATTTCTGGCTCTGGATTCTATGTTCTTTTCACTCCACTGCATGGGGTCTCCACCATGGAGTTGGGGAGCACCAGAAACAAACTTCTCCAGCTTGCCAATCCTTCCTGGGCTCTAACCTGGCTCCCACAGAGGCCTCTCTGCCCAGCCGTAGTTGTCTGCCTATAACGCCCCAAGCACCTGCCCCTGGGCTTTCTGGCCTCTGCTCTATATCAAAGACTTATCTACCACCTTCCCTTGATACACGCCCAGGGGTAAAGTCACAGCAATGACAGCAGGATAAAATTCGGCCATCCCTAATCTCATCCTCTCACACCCAGGCCTCTTCTTGATTTTCAAGTGAATCACAAACATTTACAGAAGAAACTTTTTATTAGGGGCTCTGAGGGAGGGCTATGTTTCTAATTTTTTGGATAAATCCTAAGCTATTTAAGGCTGAATTCCCTTGATTCTAAATCAGTAAAAAAGATTCTTGATTACTCTGAAAATTCTGTGATTCATTGAGATCAACACTGAGGAGATGGAGCTGATAAAAAGGCAAGAGATGCATTAGTGCTCAGAAAGCCCTGGACACGCTTTAGAGGAGACAAGATGTCAACAAACCTTTGAAAACCACTGCCCTTACCCTGGTGATTCATATCACCTCCTTGTCCAGTACCTTTTGGCCCAAGTGATGCAGATGGGGGGTGGGGGTGGGAGAGGGCTGGAGAGAGAGGGAAAGAAGGGAGAACTGCCTGTTATTGTGAAACTGGGGTGCCCAAGAGAGAAATGTCAACAAGAAGATAGAGGTTTGTTCTGGGACAGTTACGGAGAATGAGAGCAGGCAGGTAGCAGAGAGATAGAAGTGTTGCGTGTTAATATGGAAGCATGGTGCAAGGAGCTGGGATGTCTCACATGGAAAAGAGAAGGCATAAAGGGGGTGGGGGATGATCTTCCAAGAACCTGAAGGTGCAGTGCATGAAAAAGGGAGGATACTTGCTCTGATTGCCCGCAGAAGGCAGAGCTAGGAATGGCGAGTACAAGGCAGGTTTTGTTGCAGCCTGATGGAAGGGACGCACACACTCAGGAAGTGGGGGGAGGGGCATTCTCTTCCTTGCTAGAAGTTTTCAGAAAGAGGATGGGTATGGAGACTGTGGTGAAAGTGATTCTCGGGGGCATATGCATATGTACATATACACACATATACATAGAATGCTAGACCTGGAGTCAGGAAGACCTGAGTTCAAATCTAGCCTCAGTCACTTACTAGCTATGTTACCCTGGGCAAATCACTTAACTGCTGTGTACCTCAGTTTCCTCAACTACAAAATGGGGATAATCATGATAATAACAAATCTACCTCCCGGGGTGGTGGTGAGAGTCAAATGAGATGTTTGGAAAGTACTCTGCAAAACTTAAAAGAGCTATATAGATACTAGCTATTATTATTTACATATATATTAAATATATGTATACATTATATATAATATATCCATATGTATATGTGTGTACATATGTATGTAATGTATATTGTGTATATATGAATTTGTGTGTATATAATGTTTATGTGTGTATAGTAAGTATGTGTGCCTATAATGTATATGTGTATATATGTATACATGTGTATGCATACATACATACACACACATACTTATATGTGTATGCCCAGTGATGGGACTGATCAAGGACTCATCATAAAAATAGAAATTAAAAAAAAAACCCCAACATAGATTTGAACTTCAATCCTCTTGTGTCTATATGGTAGTAGACTATGTCTGCTCTGTAAGGACCAGGCTGGCTATCTATCTATCTACCCATCTATCTGTCTATCTATCTATCTATCTATCTATCTATCTATCTATCTATCTATCTCCCAAGGTCACACATATTATAAGTGGCAAAGTCAGGACTCAAACCCAGGACTTCTAGCTCCAAATTTCTACTCATACTCACACACAAACACACACACACATTAACATATATATTCACATACATGCATATAGAATATATGTACTTTATATATTAAAGTATATAGACACTTATTTAATGTAACTGTATATACACATACACATATGAAATCAACTACGTATGTCAATTATCCAGGCTACAATTTCATTAATATATTTTTAAACTGGAGAATAGAAAGTGGTGAAATATTTGAAATACTTAGTCTAGAGAAAATTTATAAGAGGTAAGGGGGGTAGGGGGGGCAGGGACTGGCATCATGCCAGTTTTCTTCAATTATCTTCAAGTATCTGAAGGACTGTCCCTTGAAACTTGGTATACTATTGAGGCTAGATCAGGGCAGTGGGCAGAAGTTGCCAAGAGGCAGCTTTGGGTCTTGATGCCAGGAGAACCTTTCTAACAATGTGAATTATTCCAAAGTGGGCTGGGCTGCCTGGGGAGGAGGAGGTGGGCAAACTCCTCCTCACTGGGGATCTTTGGGCAGAGACCAGATAACCATTTGTTGGGTATATTTTAGGGGGAATTCTTGTACAAGGTAGCCTCTGAACGTCCTGATTCCAGGTCTATAATGGCTGTTGTGTTGGGGTGTGTGTAAGGGGGCAGGGAATGGGGAAGCAGAAGATAATTTGAATTGGCAAGATCTCTACTTTCTGGGGGCACTTGCTTCAACAAGAAGGTATTCATCATTACTCACTCCTCTCAGCACCTGCAGGAAATCGTCCCTCGATGTAAGTAGAGCACAAATTTTCAAGTGATAGTTGTATTTTCATTGGAAATGCTTTCCAGCTCCAAAGAGCCACTCTCTAAGCCATGAGTCATTAAAGGTTATTGTTGCAGGTTGCAGGTAAGGTGGGAAATTCCTTAAGGAAACATTAGAGATGATAAAATAACTCTGCACAGCCTGGTGCCTCCCTTCTTTGCTTTGAAGAATGATTTCCTCTAAACCAACGACCAGCATACTATAGCCAGGAGCACATACTGAAAACTATGCAGAGGAGATGCCAGAATTTGTTTGGCTAGGTTGCCTTTGGGAAACTGTGGTTCTCTTAAAGAAGTCAAGCATTTCCTTGAAACAAAGGCCCATCTTTTTCATGTCACTACTTTTCTATGGATTTTGTATGGCTATGAGACCTAAATTACGGAATTAAAATTACAAAATGAAAATGACTATAGAATTAAAGTTTAGTATCCCCCCAAAGGCGTGTTGGAAAGAGGTAGTTTTGGCTGGAAAAATGTCAGCAACACATACTCAACGAAGAATTATACAGCAGAAGGTCAACAAGCATTTTGGAAGCTCTTTTTGCCAGACATTGCACTGAGGGCTGGGCATATGAAAACAAAAATGAACGAGTCCCTGCCCTTAAGGAATTTATATTCTAAGCAGAGGAAATACATGTGTATATCTATGATATATACAAAATAAATACAAGGTAGCTCAGGGAGTGAGGGCACTATTGATCAGCAAAGGCTCTGTGTTGAAGGTGGTGCTTGAGCTGTCTTGAAGGAAATCAGGATTTCCAAGAGGTAGAGGTGGGGGACGAAGGAGACAGCCAATGCAAAGAATATCATTGAAGTAGTATAAGAGATGTCATCAAAGAAATGTACACTCAAAGAGGGACTGATCACCCATGAAGAATGAGGGGAGACCAATGGGCAGCCCAGATGCCCACTGGTTTCTTCATGCTATCAATAGAGCATGAGGTGAGGCTCCCAGAATGTTGAGTGGAGCCCCCTTATGGTAAAAATATTGGAAGGGCATGGGCAAGAATGGCAGTAATTGGGCAGGCATGGATGGGCTTATGGTCCTCATTGTTGAGATCATAGGCTTGGACCAGATGATCTCAAAAGTCTCCGGAACTCTAACTCTATGATCCTTTGATTCCAAGACAATATCACAGCTTTATCAGATCATAGGTCTAAAGCTGGAAGGAAGAAGAGGGATCACTGAATCCAACTACTCCATTTTATAGATGAAGAGAGGTGAAATGATTTCCCCAATACACACACACATATCTTAGGGACATCAATATATCACTATATACACTATATATGCATACACACACACACATACACACACACACAGTGTGTATTTATGTATTTGCATATACTTAAACTTCGTCTATGTATCTATATATATTTATATATACTTAAAATGTGTATGTCTTGTTTCCTCTAATAAAATGTGAACATCTTGTAAGCAGGGACTGTTTTATTTTTATTGTTGAATCCCCAGCACCTAGTAGTTGCTTAATATTTATTGATTGGCTAAATGATAATTGGCAGAGCTGGGATTAAAATTCAGGCTTTTTGACTACAAATCTAGCTCACTTTCCAATGCAACAAGCTTTCAATTGCTTCTAATAATTTTAACATATTGAACTTCTTTGCAAACATTTGTCCATGATTTATTCCAAGGTATAATTTTTATAATTATTCAAGGCCAATTAACACATATAATTTTACATGGTTTTTCCAAAAAAATTCTCTATTTCTCACATACTAACAACTACAAGGGAAGATGACTCTTGAACATAGAAGGTGAAGTGATCTCAAGCTATGGAGCCAGAGATTAGGAGTTGATTATGTTGGGAAAAAACCCCAGCAATGATTTCAAAAGCCCTGTCACAATAAGCATGTCCTGTAAACCTCCAACTGTTCTTACCCCTTCTGAATTCAGTTTAATGAACTGAATTTACTCTCTTTATATGTGAAAATTAGGACCCTTGAGCCTTCAAATACCTCCAGGTGCCTGGAATTGAGTCATAGAAATGCCTGTAGGCTTGTAATGATCTGTCTAAAAACCAACACCTTCAATGTGCCACAGTCATCGAAAAGGAAGAGATTATACTAGGTGAGAGGATTTTAGAGTTACTGCTGTTATTTCAGAGCCCATCAAGTACAAAACTTTCATTTTACAGATGAGGAAACTGAGACCCAGAGGTTAAGTAACCTGCCCAGATAAATTCTCAAAGGTCTTGCCCACTGAGGTTTTTAACACATTGGGTCCTGTAAAGAATACGAATATTCAGGAGACAAAATAGTCCATTTTCTCCAGGACAGCAGCAAGATTTCCATGGTGACTTAGGACGAAGATCCAACCCATAGCCCCAAAGCTTACAGAGAGGAGAGATTCTCCTCCTGAAACAGACTTTCGCTTCAATCAGCTGTCTGCTTTCCTGAAATCTTCTAAGTTTTCTTTTTGGTCCCTTTAGAAATAAAAGATCAAAGTATTGCTTGTTCTCCCAATGCCTCTATTTTCTTTTAATCAAGCCATGAAAAAGATGAGAAAGAAGACACACAAAACATCCCCCAAACCTACATCTCCCCTTTGATCATCCCCTGGGGCAGCTTTGCCTATGATTGCTGACACCTGGTTACTGTAGAAGGGTATTAATGTCTTCCTTCTCATACATTTTCATGCTGACATGTAATATATCTATATATACATATATATATACACATATGTATTTACAGAGGAATAATTCTCTCTGAGGCTTTCTCTCAAATGAAGAGTTTTCAAATCATCCCTGGGTTCCTTAAGAAATACACATACCATATTGGCAAATGGTAGCACATGAAATAAGGATGCTCCCAGGAAACAAGCATTTATGAAGCACCTATTATGTACCAGGCACATATCAAGTGCTTTACAAATATTATCTCATTTGATCTTTACAATAACTCTGGGAGGTAAGCGCTATTATTATTCTCATTTTAAGATGGGGAGACTGAGGCAGACAGATGGAATGACTTGCCCAGGGTCATGTAGCTAGTGTCTGAGGCCTGATTTGAACACAAGTTTTCAATCTACATTCCTCTTGGAAGGGATCCTAGAACCTCAGAGCTGGGAGAGGCTGCTCATTCCAAAACGTCCATGACCAGGAATGCCCTCTATAATATCCCAGACAAGTGGGACACCCAACCTTTGCCACCGACCATCTCCCCAGGCAGCCCAGTTCACTCTTTTTTTTTTTTGGTAAGGCAATCAGGGTTAAGTGACTTGCCCAAGGTCACACAGCTAGTGAGTATCATGTGTCTGAGGCAGGATTTGAACCCAGGTCCTCCTGACTCCAGGGCCGGTGCTCTATCCACTGCGCCACCTAGCTGCCCTGATAGGAAGCTTTTAAAGCATTAATAAATGGTTGTCGATTGATGTACCTGCTTCTCTATAACTTTCCCCCCTTTTTGTCATCTGGAGCCAAACAGAATGATGATGATAACTGGCATTTATATAGATAGCACTCTCAGGTTTGCAAAATGCTTTCTAGATAATCTTATCTAAGCCTCACCACAATCCTGGGTAGTTCATGCTGTTATTATCCCTATTTTATGACTGGGGAAACTGAGCCTAAGGGAGGTTAAGTGCTTCACCCAGGGTCACACTGCAAGGGAGTGTCAGAGAGATCTGAACTTTGGTCTTCCTGACTCCCTCAAGTCCAGTACCATGTAGCTGCCTCACGTGATGGGCCAGCTTGCCTTTTTTTCCCCAGCACACTCCCCTCCTCCTACACTCCTTCCCCAAGTCCTCTTTTCTCTGGGCTATGCATCCAAAGTTGCCTGGATGAGTCCTCATATGGCAAGGAATTCAATTCCCTCATCATTCTGGGTGTCCTCTATTGCCTGGATTCCAACTTGACAGTGACTGTTCTGAAATATGGCACCCAGGGCAGAGTAGGCAGGATTATTTTCTCCTTTGTTTCAGACCTTATGCCTTTGCTAACGTGGTCCAAGATCCTTTATACTGCCATGTCACCATATTAATGACTTTGCAGTATCACCTTCAACCAGTAGAAATGGGTCAAAAGACTTGACATGCCTACCAGTGGAAAGGGCTGCATTAGACTCTCCCAGGCTAGAAGCCCAATCCAATTAGCTCTATTGACTGATGGGGTGATGGCCCCGGGGGAAGAGCGGAAATTCAAAGCTTTTAGCCAACAGCTTCAACTTTCACTACTCGTAAAACCCTAAGGCCATAAACACTCAACTTTTACTTCCTTCCCCTGCTCATGCTTGGTGGAATTCCTAAGAGGCCATAAAATGGCCCCTGGGGAGGAAGGGGAAACAAAATGACCTAGCTGGACAATCAGCATTTGAATCATCCATCGGGGGCTAAGCTCTGTCTGGCCTCCTAGCACTTTCCACAAGAGCCCTACAAGGGATCCACGGATGGGTGGGCCTGGCCCACAAACCATGATATTAGCAAGGGAAATGTTCTCAGTTTCAGGCTTGTGGGTAGGAGAAGGGGAATGCCAGAAAGGTTCTCAGCACTTTTGTCCAAAGTGAGGTCTTTTTTGACCCAGGTGCAGAATTGGTTAGCAATAGGACAAAAAAAAAAAAAAAAAAACAAAAAAAACCAAACCTACCAGGTACTTTTCATAGGACAATAGATTTAACACCATATGGAACCACAGGGACTAATAAATCCAACTCCTCATTTTACAGATGAGGAAACCCTAAGTAGTAAGTTTCTGCCTCAGTTTCCTTATATGTAAAATGGGAATAATAGTAGTACTTATCTTACAGGATTGTTTCGAGGATAAAATGAGATAATATTTGTAAAGTGCTTTGCAAACCTCTAAGCTCTGCATAGATAGGTCATGAAGCTGGGTGATGAGTGTAGGCCTGGAGTTAGGAAGACCTGAGTTCAAATCTGACCTCAGACATTTATTAGCTGTGTGACCCTGGGCAAGTCACTTCACCCTGTTTGCCTCAGTTTCCTCATCTGTAAAATGAGCTGGAAAAGAAAACAGCAAACCACTCTCCAGCAAACAATGTCTGCCAAGAAAACCCCAAATGGGGTCATGAAGAGTTGGACATAGCTGAAATGCCTGAACAACAACAATTATTATTCATTGTGGGTGGTATTAAGGCTGGGATTTGAACCCAGACCCCTTGCCTCCCAGTCCTGCCTTTCCCACTGTGTCAAACTTTTATTAAACTTTGGTTTCTTCCTGAAAGAAAGACCCTTTTGAACATCAACATTATTCTGGGGACAATATTGGGCTGTGAAACAGAGCCTCCCAAAGACCAAAGTTTCAGATCACCCAGAAGACAATGGAGGGCCACATGGCAGAGCTGAGTAGGTTGCAATAAACCAGTGAGAACTTGCCAGGAGCAGCTTAAAAGACATTATCAGAGAGTTGTATGGCTGGAAAAGATGGGCTGGTCCACTGGAAATGACTGCGAGCGCTTTTGGTAACTACATCATGGCAGGGCGTCTAGGAGAAGCCACTTCCCTCCCCCACCCCCCAGCACCTTGGGGTAGACCCCTTGTAATGAGCTCACGGGAGAATGTGGAGCAGGGTGGGCAGGTGGGGATGGGTAGGACTCAGCATCTTTGGAGGGAATCCACGTGGATGAGACCTCCCAGATCTGTGGGGAAATCCATACCACAAAAACAAAACACAAGAACCAACAGTTACAAAAACTTACCATTGCTTTTCACAAGAACTTACTTCATACTATCAAAGCCGGTGTCAGTTCCTGGAAACTTTAAGGAAAACCTGCCATCTAGTGTCAAAACCATGTGATCGCAAAGATAAGTCATTTCAAGAAGCTTAGAGAGAGGATTTCAGTAATTGGGTCGTAGATCAGAGCTAGAAGGGACTTGAGAGGTCCTCATCCCCTCTTTACAGATGAAGAAATTGAGGCCAGAAAGATTAAGCCCCTTGCTCAAAGGCACACATTACCAGTAAACGTCAGACCTATAGTTAGGACATCACCAAGCCCATCCAAGCACTGCCGGTCTAAGCTTTGGTTGTAAATACACTGTATGGAGGTTGATTCTTTTAACAAGTTGGAAGAAATTGTCAGTCCCCTCTAGAAGACCAGCATTCCCTTCACACCGTTCCTCTAGTTCTGGATTTGCCGAGACCAAATAAATGAAATCTCACTGTACCACCCCATTTAACACTGATTATATGTATATATGTATGTGTGTGTATATATGTACACACACACACACACACATATATATCCCTTCCACATCACTGGGGGCTTAGGACATGGTACCTCCCCCTCCATCTCCCAACAATCTGGAAAATCCATGAAAAATTTTTTGGCCCTCCCTTCATACCAGAGAAGTCTGAATTATTATGGCATTAAACGATAAAATATGTTTGTATGCTACAATACTATACATATATTTTATGCATTTCTGAATTTCTAAACCTTTTCTGTGCTGTGTGCTGGCCTTCACGTGTTATCCGTAGGTTCCGCAAAACTCCCAAACTTCCCATTTAATTAGTGTAAATTAAATTAAATTAATTAAAACTCCAAAATTCCCGTTTAATTTTTCTATGCTGACCCGTGATATAATGGAAACCACGATGGTGAAAGTCACGATGTGGAAAGGATAGCTACGTGTATGTGGGTATAAGTATAGATGTATGTATATGTAGGTATATATATGTGTGTGTGTGTGTATGTATGTATATTCTGAGATATCATGAGACACACTGTCTGTGGGACTGTAGGCAAGTAAGTCATGTAACAATTTGCTCTAGGTAACTCTAGGAACTCTAAGGGCAGCTAGGTGGTGCCAGAGTGCACAGAGAGCTGGGCCTGGAGTCAGAACGACTCCTCTTCCTGAGTTCAAATCTAACCTCAGATACTAGCTGGGTGATCCTGGGCAAGTCACTTCACTCTGTTTGCCTCAGTTTCCTCTTGGTTAGAGACAGTATAGAGTACAGGATAGAATTCTGGACTTGCACTCAAGAAGATGCACATTTGAATGCCCCTTCTGATACATACCAGCAGTATAACACATGACCCTTCTCTGCCTCAGTTTCCTCCTCTGTAAATGGTCTATTCTAGCTCTCAATCTCCAAACCTTACAATTCGGAGTCTAGGACTCTTTGGTTTGGATATTTGAAGTCACAATTTTAAATTGGTAGGAGATACCCCTCCCTTTGTGTATTAAGCAACCTCTCCCTTTCATGCCCATTGTCATGCCTTATTTTCTTCCCAACAAAGTTACCGGACTTCCTTTCTCTCAAACACAGAATCACTGACCTTTAGAGGCTGAAGGCCCTTTAGAAATCTTCTGGGCCCGGTGGTGACAAAGAATTGGAAATTGAGGGGATCAACAAGTTGTGGTATATGAATGTAATGGAGTACTATTATAATGTAAGAAATGATGAACAGGCAACTTCAGAAAAATATGGAAAAACTTGTTTGGACTGATGCTGAGTGAAGTGAGCAGAACCAGGAGAACATCGTACACAGTAACAGCCACAATGTTCGATGACTAACTTTGATAGACTTAGCTCTTCTCAAGGATCTAAGAAACTCCAAAAGACTCGCGATGGAAAATGCCATCCACGTAAAGAACTGTGGAGTTTGAATACAGATCAAAGCATACTATTTGCTCTTTTTTTCCTTCTGTTTTGTTTCTTCTTTCTTATGGTTCCTCCTATTGGCTCTAATTCTTCTTTAAAACATGACTAACATCAAAATATGTTTAATAGGAATGTATATGTAGAGCCTATATCAGATTGCACGCTGTCTTGAGAAGGGAGGCAGGGAGGAGGGGGAGAAAATTTAAAACTCAAAAGCTTATGGATGTAAATGTTGAAAACTAAAATTAAATAAATTAATTAAAAAAAAAAAAGAAATCATCTGGGCCAGCCTACTCTTTGACAGACAAGGAAAGAGACCCAGAAAGCCTGAAACCCCTGTAAAGGCCCCACAGGTAGCTGACGGAAGAGTCAGGACTCAAACTCGGGCTTCCCAGCCCCCCGACCTAACGTTGGTCAGTTTACGTCCAGCTGCCTCTGCCAATACTGACCTCCATCTTAGGAGGAGTTTCATACAATCACAGAAGGAACCTCAGCAGCTGTTAGGTCTATCCCACATCTAACAAAGCATCCTCTCTGCAACCCGCCTGAGAGCATCTGTTGTGGTTTGTCCTTCGTGTTCAAAGAGGACCAATGACATCAGGAGGGCGATGTCTTGACTTGCGTTGGATCAGATCAAGAGAGGCAGAGCTGCACAAGGTCATCAGCCTGGCTCTGTCTTCCAGAGTTGTCCAAGCCCAGCGGCAGGATGAAAGTCCAGACGACTGGCGATGGCCGGGATGCAGCGGAGGACTTTGGCATCTTGGATGCTGTCTGATACCTGAGGGGGCATCTAGTCTCTGTCTGGATGAAGACCTCCAATGAGGAGGAGAAGCTCCCTTGGCACTCAGTCCACTCCACTTTTCTAATTGTTGGTGAGGTTTCCTTGCTTCGAGTCTAAGTGGTCTCCTTCATTCTTGGCTCCTTGTTCTGCCCTTTGGGTCCAATCAGAACCACTCTACCCTTATTACAAATGAAAGCCTTTTAGATACTTGGAGACAGCTGCTACGGACCCACTGAGATGGATGCTGAGTATCTGCTGTACGTTCTCTTCTCCAAGATAGACAACCCCAGTTCCTTCAGCTGATTCTCATGTGGCATGGAGTCTAGGTCCTTCGCCATCCTGGTCATCCTCCTCTTGATACCCTCCTACTCACCAGTGTACTGCCTAAACTGTGGCAATCAGAACCGAACACAGCAACTCAGGCGTGGCCAGCCCAAGGCGGCATCCGACAGAACCATCCGATGAAGACAATGTCCCACAAGGGTCTCCTTTGGACTCCAAGGGGCTTGCAGTCCACTAAAACCCCTGGATCTTTTTCAGAAGCATTGACCAGCCTAGTTTCTTATGATTACAGACTCTAGTAAAATAAACAGAAGCCAGACAATTTGTTGGAGTTAGCAATATATGGTTAGGAGAGTCCCTGGAAAATATCTTTTGCGCCAAATGTAGTAAGAGGGAGGAGATGGCTACACAAGGGAGCAGACAGCATTCAATGCATGAATGGTTAAAACTCTGGACTAGTCTTGGATCTGGGTTCAAATCCTGGCTCTAACACTTACCAGCTGTAGGACCTTTGGCAAAAAACTTAAGTTCTCTGGAACAAGACAAATCAAATCAAACACTTGCCCTATGCCAGGCCCTGTGCTAAGGTCTAGTGGTGAAAAGAAAGCCCCTCCCCCCAAAAAACAGTCCCTGCTCTCAAGAAGCTCATGGTCTAATGGGGGAGGCATGTGAACAGCTATGTACAAACAAGCTACAGACAGGCTCACACCGGCAGTCACCAAGGGAAGGCTTCCTGTAGAAGATGGGATTTTAGCTGGGACTTGAAGGAAATCAGAGAAGTCAGGAGGCGGAGATGAGGAAAGACAGGATGCTATGGCGGACAAGCGAGGGAAAACACTTGGCGTGGGAAGTGAAGGGGGCCAGTGTCTCTGCATGGCAGAGAACATGGCAGTGAGTAAGGTGGAAACAGACTGGAAGACATCCTCACCTGTCACATGATGGGAAGAAAGTGTGCAGCCTACTTCCCTGGGCTGTACCAGCACAACCACCACCACTGATGATGCCATTTTGAAACCTTGCACTTTCTTCACACAAACTTGAGTGGGCTCAGAGCCCGGAAGAACAGCGCACGCAGTGAGCTCTTCTTATTTATGGCTTTTTAGGACTATAAATTTCAAGGCTGTGACAAGAGGTGAATTGGATGGCAGACAACCTTCTAAATGTTTATAAGGCCAAATACGGCACTGATTTCAACTCATCCTAATTTATTTTTCTACATCCTAGAAAGGAGTGAGATGAAAGCTTAGGGCGAGAGCTCGAGTTACCTTGGGGTTTAGTGAAACATATCAATCGGGTCCTGCCAACCCTTTTGAAATTCATCCCTCTCACGGCTGAGGATTCGTATAGGGATTTTCAAACCACAGAAGGGGCTTGCTTTGTCTGTGATGAACACTTCTCCTTCTGAGGTATGTCCCCAGACAGATACCCTTCATCTTAAAAGCGATTCAGCCCAGAACTGAAAGTGGATAAAATTGGCACAGAGTGATTGGATCTGGATATTCTTAAAGGGAAATAATCCTAGAAGTGTGAAATGATTCTGAGTATAATTTCCTGTTTAGACATTTTAAATTAACCAATCACAGTTCATTGGAGGCGGGTGCGGTGGGGTGGAGTCGCATTTTCCTTATGCCTTGATTTCAGGGAAAATTAAAGAATACTTCATAGGAAGCTTATTAAAATATGATCTAGAACCAGGTCTGGTCTTAGCCTTGTGGTGTCATCCCAGGAGAACGATTTTCAGTAAAGGGCTGCTAGGAGACATTAGGACCAGACGGCCAGACGTTGTTCCTGATACTCAATACTTCAAAGAATAGGTGATTTTGCTACTGATGCAGATCCTGACCCCTTCATGACTCAGCCACTGGAGTTTGAGAAATACGGTGGCCAAAGAAGTCATCACCCAGCCTTCTAGCTAAAAATGACCCTCTCTCAACTTAGCCAGGTTGGACAAGAGTCTGCTGGTAGAACCCTCAGGAAACTACAGCTACCTCCACACCATGATGAGCACTTCACTCAGGGGGTGAGGGCAGTGAAATCTGACCATGAGTGGAGTAGTATTGGGAGAGGGGGTTGCATATCTCCTCTCCTGATCCATATCTCTTTAAAAATAATAATAATAAATTAATTTTATATGCATTTATTATTTCACTCTCCCAATGCCCCTCCTCCAAATTGAAAAATTCAGATAAAAAAAACCTCATAACAAATATGCATAGTCCAGCCAAAAAGATTCCCACATTGACCATGTCCAAAAATATATGCCTTACTCTGCATTTTTAAATTCACCACCTCTCCGGCAGAATGTAGGTGGCGTGTTTCATCATCAGTTCTCTGGACTCATTGTTTATCATTGCATTGATCATAGTTCTAAAGTCTTTCAAGATGTTTTTCTCAATAACATTGTTGTCATTGTATAAATTGATCTCCTAATTCTGCTCATTTCTTTATGCATAAGATCATAGAGCCCTTCTCAGTCTCCTCTGAAATTGTCCATTTGGTACAGTAATTTCCATTCCAGTCATACGCCCTAACTTGTTTATCCATTCTCCAATAGGTCAGCATCCCTTTGGTTTCTAGTTTTGGACTACTATGAAAAGAGGTGTTCTAAATATTTTTTGTACACAAAGGTCCCTTTCCTTTTTCTTTGATCTCTTTAGAACACAGGCCTAGTGGGTGTATGGGGTCTGTCCCAGGACCCTCTTTAAGTGCCCTCTGGACCCATGAGGCACTTCTCAGGTCTGTGCCTCATTTCCTGGCTGCTCTTCCTGAGCTACTGCTCGCCTCAACACTAGCGCTAAAAAGATTACCTGCTATAGCTAGTCGCAAGTTAGAAGGTGTGACATTTGACTTCTTAATAATTAAAACAAATTGAAAGAAAAAAGGGAAGAAAGAAGGGGATGACACAAAGAAACCCACAGGAAAGTGATAAAATTGTGTTTTCTGCCTGTTGGTACCTCTAAGCTTTCCCGACTCCTAAACCTTATTGGGTTAGTAAATGGAAAAGAGGCAGAAAGTGAAATATTAACTGGGGAAATTCTTCAGTGATTAAGTATAAGAAAAGACAAAGCCAGCAGAGACATTTATAAACCACCACTATAAAGCAGCCAGACATTTCATTATTAAGAAATGAGTAATCCCTGTTTTACAAACTTCCCCAGAAACAACCGAAGTAAATAAACCACCACAGAGCCATGATGCTTGAATTTCCATCAGCGTCAGTGCAAATAGTCTGGGAAATCACGGCTGGCTCCTGCCTGCTTCAGCCCCCGATCAGACATGAGGACCGCCGTCGGCCCCAGGACGAGGAGGCCCCACCGTCGGTCTCTGCTTCTCCGGGCGCTGGTCTTTTCCAGGGCAAGACCAAACGCAGAAACGACTCATAGGATTGACTCACAGCTTGAAGAAGCTAGAAAGTTCATCGTTCTGGCCCCAAGTGCTCACTTCATAGATGAGGAAACCAGGAGAAAGTAAATGGCGACCCATCTGGCTCCTCGCGCCTTCTTCTCCGTGAGATCCTTCATCTCTGGACAGAGTTTGTACGCACTTGGCTATCGTTGTGTTGTTGCTTATCTGGGAACACGGGGCATTCTTCTAGCACAATGGAAGCTCCTTGAGGCCAGGGACTATTTCATTTCTCTTTGAAACCTCGGTGCCTAGCACGGTGCCCAGCAGATGTTGTTATTCAGTCATGTCTGACTCCTCATGACCCCGTATGGGATTTTCTTGGCAAAGATACTAGAGTGGTTTGCCATTTCCTTCTCCAGTGGATTAAGGCAAACAGAGGTTAAATGACTTGCCTAGGGTCACACAGGTAGTGAGTATCTGAGGTCTTCCTGACTCCAGGGCCAGACTTTATCCACTGAACCATCCAGTAGGTGCTTAATAAATGCTCATTGATTGAAAGCAAAAAAAAAAAATCACTTTAACTTCTCACTGACAATGTGAAAGTAATATTTTTGGGGGGCAAGGACCCAGGGTTAGCTCTGTCTATGGGTGATGAGTTAAAGCCTGTAGATCCACCACTCTCTGCCTTCCCTGATACTGTAAGGACGTTACTGTCTATTTATGTTGAGCCTGGGGCAGTAGCTGTACCAGTGGGAGCTCAATAAAGGCTTGTTGATTTGTTGATTGAAACACACTACAAAGTGGAGGAGTGATAGCCAGCTCATCTGATCTTCACGACAGCCCTGGGAGGCAGGTGCTGTTATCACCCTCATTTTGCACTTGAGGAAACTGAGGCTTAAAAAGTTAGTTCATTTCCCAGGGTCACCCATAGCTAGGCAGGGTCTGAAGGAGGATTTGAACTCAGGACTTCCTGACTCCAAGTCTAGCATTCTACCCACGTTGATGCCATCATAAGTACTTCAAATCCAGATAAATGCTCTCAGGTCTCAATTTGCCTGTCAAAGACCATGCTTCCTTACCTGCCCGCAAGACAAAGCCAACTCTTAGGGAGCCTCGCCTAGCTGGTATGCCTCCACTGGCCACAAGATGGCAGTGTTCAAGCAGAGATCCCTCCCAGGCTGCGTCCTTTTCCTTGGGGTAGACAGATGCTTTGGAAGAGGGATGCCTCTTCCAAAATAGGCAGGCTATTTATTATAACATTTCTGATGGTCTGGGCTCAGGCCTCTATTTGGTCTCTTTAGGCACTCAGGCAGCATAGGGGCAGTCTGGGGACTCATCCAAGGAGGCACTTTCAAGGAAGAGAAATAAGAGATGGTATTTTCATCTTGGCAGCAGCCAAAACAAGGCTTCTTAAATGCTCAAGAGAGATGTGCCTCCTCTCCTCTAAGCCCCAGTGGATTAGTGTGCCTGGGCTGGACAGACAGACCTCAGGTCAATCAGAGATGATGGCTCCTGTGCTCCTCCACCACCGCTGCTGGGATCAAGTCTCCCATCATGGAGACCACCCACCCCACCCTAGAACTGGCTGTAATCATTCCAGGAGAATCTGAAGAAGCAACATGCATTGATGCTCCCAACACTCTGCCTATGGCCAAGTGGTCTCTCCAAACTTTCTTTAAACCTTATCTCCACCATGAAATTGTCTTTGATTAAGTGAAAGAGATTTTATTATTTCCCCTTCTCCCCTGTAGTCCCAAGAACACATAGCCATTTATTAAATGACTTGTGGAGATGCTATTGTGATAAGTGGGGTGAACATTTAAGGAAGAGACAAGAGAACTAAGGGCTGACCAGAGCTCCCAGAAACCCCCCAGTGTGAGCCCTGTGAATAGTTGTGGTTATTTACTCAACAGATGACTAAGGGCTCTGTGAGTGATAGACAGGTGGGGGTGATGGTGGAAGTGAAATGAAGACTTGGGGAAGAGTAGCATCTTTACTTGTGCAGTGCCTACGAGTGAGACTGTTGCAAATAGTTAAAATAAAACTTAAGTCTGATTCCAAGCAGCTGGTAACTGAGCTACTCTTTGAAGCTGGGGTGGCTCATCTAGTTTTTAGAAAGTTAAACTAACATTTAGTAATGTATATAGAGGATGTGCCACGTACTAGAGAAGAGAAAAAGTTTAGGTCACATAGGACTCCCGCCCTCATGGAGTTTGCCACTTAGCAGGGAAATACACCACACAGCTAACTCAAAAAGCCACATTAAATTTAGTGATGAACTTAGAAGTCATAGGATCAGAGTCTGAATCCTGACTCAGTGGGACCTTTGGCAAAGTCACTTAACTTGTCAGTGTCTATTTTCTCATCCATAAAATGAAGGCACTAGATCTCTACAGGCAGCTGGGTAGTGAAGTGGATAGATTGCTGGACGTGGAGTCAGGAAGACCTGAGCTCAAACCCAGCCTCAAGCTCCTACTAGTTGTATGACCCTGGGGTGTTGAGGGGGAGGGGAGAGATAGAATCTGGAACTGAAAGCTTTAAAAAATAATGTTATTAAAAAAAAAAAAAGAAATGCAAGCAAGTGTTATGAGGACTAAGTGAGAGAGAGAGTGTGATCTGTACCAGCAGGGAGGTCCCACCCTGACAAAATCGGGAATCAAGAAGTATCTGAAAACATTTTAATGTTACTTATTGTATACTCTGTCTTTATTTAACTGTGTACATGTTGTTTCACCCTAGTGGAATGTATGCTTCCTGAGAGCAGGGGCTATTTCATTTTTTATCTCTGATGTTTAATAATTGCTTGAATAAGTGAATTAATGAATGTATGCATCCTTAATTAGATGATTTTTTTTATAAAGAAAAGAAAAACTACCAGGAAGCTGCTCAAAATGAGACGGACCAGTTATTTCTTTTCCTCATCAACACTGTCAGGTTTACCCTGATCCAAATGTAATATGTTCGCTCTGGCTTCCGTTAGAGATGATCAATAAGACAAATGGAGAAATGACTAAAATGTAAGTAACTTGGCACATAAATCACTTCTCTGCTTATAAGGAAGGACTCTTCAGAAACTGAACCATTTCACTCATTAAAGCCCTCGTAATTTGCTATTATCGAAGCCAACAGGAACCCCAGGCAGTTCTAAGTCATTCGATTTGTTTGTGCCTTCTCTTTTCTACTTACTGCTGCCATGGCAACTGCCCATTGACCTGCCCATCGGGGGAAATAGAATCTCTGGAAAGACCCAAAACGTTTCATAAATTCGCTTGTCAATGCAGGTCAGGAAGGAGCAGACAGATTTTTACTGAATGACTTACAAAGCCCACTAATGGAGCGAGCAGCCCCCACCATCTCACTCCAGCTTTGGGGAGGTTCACTTAGCAAGGACCAAACCATCTTAAGAGACTGAGGGGATAACCAGTTTCAGCCTCTCCTAGTTAAGCCCCTCTCTAAGCTTGCCTCCATAATTCAAATTTCTGTTCTCTACTTTATTTCTTTTGTTGTTCAGTTGTGTCTGACTCTTCATGACCCCATTTGGGGTTTTCTTCCCAAAGATATTGGAGTGGTTTGCTGTTTCCTTTTCCAGCTCATTTTACAGATGAGGAGACTGAGGCAAACAGGGTAAAGTGACTTGCCCAGGGTCACACAACTACTAAGTGTCTGAACCTGGATTTGAGAACGAGCTACACACAATGGAAAAAAAAAAAAAAAAGAATAAGCAGAAATAATGCCCAAAGGCAGTGGAACCCAGACAGATTGTGGTGAGCAATCTTGGTCCCAAAGAATGTACGAGTAGACAAACCTAATCTCCTCTTGGGGAGAGAGGAAGGATCATGGGCATAGAATGTCGCATTTGCTATCAGACACAGTCGTTTGGCCAATTGGCTTGGTTTAATGGGTTTTTGTATTTAGAATCACAGCTCTAGAACTGGGAGACACCTCAGAGACTACTGAATCATGGGATTCCTAACCTTTTTGTGAACCCCTTTGGCAACCTGGGGCAGCCTCTGGACCTTCTTCTCAGAACTATGTTTTTTAATTTTGTTTTAATTTAATTTTAATTTAATTAATTTAATTTTAATTTATAATAGAAGAAAATGAAATTTCAGCTAGAGGCTAGTGAAAATAAAGATGTCTTTTTTTTCCCATCCAAAGTGGCAGGTCCCTTCAAATCTATATCTATGTTGGAAGTTTATGGAAGTTATTAGTGATTTGACTAAAGTCAAACCAACTAGGAACATCCAAAGATAGGATTTGAATCCAGGCGCTTTGACTCCAGAACCAAGGCTCCCTCCACTTACAAGGTAGGGTTCTAGTTAGTGTGTGTGTGTGTGTGTGTGTGTGTGTGTGTGTGTGAGAGAGAGAGAGAGAGAGAGAGACAGAGAGAGAGAGAGAGAGAGAGAGAGTAGCACAGAATGACTTTGGTGTAAAAACAAAAGGCATCCATAAACACACATGGACACAGACACATACAGACACAGACACACATACACACGTGTGCAAGGAGAGGAAATCACCATTCAAGAAAATGACTTTGGAGCAGACTTGGTAAATAGAAATTAAAAAATTGCTTAGGATGAAAAATAAACAAATTGTGAATCCAGAATATAAGACTTTTTCCCCTTAAAGCAAACAAACAGCCAGAAACCTTACCAACTCCCCCAGTGATTTATTTCAAAAGGAAGCAACAGTTTCTCTGGAAACACGGAAGCTCTGAGAAAGGAGAAGAGATGACAAATCATTTTTTTCACAGAACAGCTGCTGGCCGGATGGAAACTCATTCTCCTGGACTAGAAAGCTCAATTAGAAAATCAATTAAGACCACCTTTGTTTCCTGCCAACATGGCAAGGTGACCACCCTTTCTCCTCCCTGTTTTGGATCTGATTCCTTGTAACCCTAGAAGACCACTGGAAACTCTTTGGTCCTGGTGCTGGTCATATCTAATTGGGGGGGGGGTCAGGGAGGAAACAGAATATTCCATTTTAATAACAGATTAGCCAGGAGCAGAAGGAACAGTCTTTGCCCTGCCCTGCCCTGCCTCCTGATATCTGTCCTCATCCTTGCTTGCTTTGGAAGATCAGCTCAGCATGGGCTCCATCATTGCAGAATCATCTGGCCGGCTGTCACTTTGTTTCAGGGGAACATGGTTAGGGCTGAGCAAAGCAGATGGTTTGTAAAGGGGCCACATCCAAAAAAAAATGCTGTGAGCAAATTGTGGTGGTGTCTTTCAGAGTTGTGGGAACAGGGAAGAATGAAATTAGCTCTTGGCCATCATGTCCCTCTGTCACAGGGTTCTTACCCTTTTTCTATCGCCGACCTCCTTGTTAGTCTGCTAAAGCTTATGGTTGTCTTCTAAGAACAATATTTTTAATGCATAAAATAAAAAAGCCTGGGCTTACAAAGGAAACCAATTCTATTGAAATACAATTATCAAAATAGCTTTTTAAAAAGAAGTTTATACAGGTTAAGAATGCATCTTACATCAAGGGCAGCTAGGTGGCACAGTGGATAGAGCACTGACTCTGGAGTCAGGAGGACCTGAGTTCAAATGTGACCTCAGAAACTTACTAGATGTGTGACCCTGGGCAAGTCACTTCACCCTGATTGCCTAGGAAAAAAAAATCCTTGCATCATATACCCATCTTCCCCCTGGACATCACCTACTCTCAGTCAGTGGCTTTCTAATCGCCTCAAAGGCAAGACCAATCACAGGGAAGACTATAATCACTGTCTTCTAACCTTCCCAGGCAGAACACTGATCACAACCATCATCCTGACATTCCCAGTGAAACTTTTCTAGTGAGTAAATCAATAAACATTTATTAAGCAACTACTATGTGCCAGGCACTGTGCTAAGCCCAGATGATACAAAGAAAAGCAAAACACTGGTTTCAAGGAGCTTTCAAAGTCTAATGGGAGAGACAACGTGAAAACAACTAAGTACAAACAGGATATAGACAGGACTAATTGGAAATAAGCAACAAAGCGAGCCTTGGTGTCAAAGGGGATCAGGGAAAGCTTCCTGTAGAAGGTGGAACATTAGGTAGGACTTAAAGAAAGTCAGGAGGTGGAGATGAGGAGGGAGCGAGTTCCAGCTGCGGGAGACAGTCAGTGAAAATGCCTGGACACCCTGGAGAAGAACATTTATAAATAATGACATTTTTGTGGAATTGGGGCTAGTCTCCACTTTGGAAAGTAATTACATCAGACTGCAAGACTTCAGAATTCTGATCAAGGTGCAACCAATCTTGATTGCAGAGACCTGGTGGAGAAGCATGCCTCCCTTCTAGCAGATGGCCGGTAGACTCTAGGTGTGGCACAAGGCAGGCAATTTCAGACACTGATAGTGATTTGTTAGAAGGCTACTAATTTAGGCACGGGTTGTCTCCCTGAATGAATGTAAACTCCAAAGTAGAACACAGTGCCTGGTTCCTAGTAAGTACTTAATCAATATCGGTTGATTGGTTGATTCTGTTGTAGTGGGAGGAGAGTCACTGGGAAGTGGTATTAATATAAAAGAAAAGACATCAATACAACATTAAAAACAAATTGGAAAAACTAAGATCTGTATCCCAAATACCCACTAATTCGCTTTGTGCATGTGTGGATAATGCAGCGAATTGAATGTACTTCTCACTGTGTGGGAAATAGGCCAGTAGGGTTCATAATCACAGGATATCCAGATCTCAGAGATGCAAACCTAGGAGGCTACTGAGTAAGTCTAACCTGTATCTGGATAGGAATCTTCTCTCCAAGGCATTAACTGCTCACTGAACTTCTGCTTGAAGGTTTCCAGTAGATGGGGCAATCTACTGCTTCCAGCCCATTCCACTTATGGGTAAGTCTCTTAATAAATGCTTGTTGATTGATTAACTAGGGAGATTTGCTTTATTTTAAGGTTAAATCTGCCACTTTGCGACTTTTCCATATTGCTCCTTGGGGCAATGCAGATTAATGGTGCTCCATCCTCCATTTGACAGCCCTTCAAAAATACTGACACATTGAGCGAAATGCTAGGTTCAAATACTAGTTATTACCTATTCCCTGCTAAAGGTAGACATATCTTCAAATAGCAATGAAAGGAAAAGGGCTCTTTGCCACGGTCATTGGTTAATTTCAGTGTTCCAAACCATATTTTCAATGTCTACATAACGAACGGTGAGTTGAAGTGATGCTCCCCTCAGTAGGATCACTGGGGATTTTCAAAGCACTTCAAAATATTTTTTAAAAATCAGCCAATTTTTAAAAGAGGAATAAAACCCACAAAGGTTATTTTCTTTCTACAGATCGAGCTTTACCTTTTCAACTGCCGGATGCTCTTCGCTGGTTACGCTCGTTTTTCTCGATTCGTGTTTTGACCTGCTCAGTCTCCTGGACACCTTCTCTCTTAGCAAAGTGGCGTAGCCAATGTGTTCATAGATAGGGTTTGTTGTCATTTTGGAAATGTACTCAGAGGCTTTTGTTTCTATGTACAGCGTGATCAAGCCATCTGTCACCAAGTCATGGATGGATTCAAACCTCTTCTCTCCCACAAAGTGTTTCCCATCGTAGAAAAGCCGGTAGTTAAGGGTCTGGTTTCCAAACCTGCATATTTGAGAATGAGAGAATTCATTAGCAGCCATGATGAGAAATTCATTATTAACAACAATGAGCCAGACAGACATGCAAACAACGCTAGCGTCGCCATTCATCTCATCCTCAAAGAGGAACCACAGTATAGGCCAGTTCCAACTTACAAACAACATGAGGGCTGGTCTAGAAATAGCCAGAGGTACAGAGGGGGCAGGGACTTGTTGCCATTACTGTAGGCTACCCTACTGCTTCTACAGTATTAAAACCTCTGTGCTCCTCTGCCCCACTTGGCACACCCATCCTCCTGCCTCTAGTCCTGGGCTTCTCAGTCACGGGGTCCATGGAGTTAATACCAAGGGTCTGTGACTGTCATTTTATCTTTATTTAGCTCCAACACAATATGCAGCATGAATGCCAGCATAATAAATAAGCAAATATCCCTTCTGTGGACTGAATAAATAATATGTCTCACACATATATATGTCAGACTATTTTTCAAATGTGTGAAGATGCTGTTGGGATAAATGGAACACACATTCATTTAAAAGCAGGAATTGGTACAGCAAACAGAAAAGTGGCCTCAGAGTCAGGAAAACCTGCGTTCAAGTCCTGTTAATGACTGAAGGGAGCTCAGCTGGCCCTAGCTCCCCAACCACATCTTCCTGCTGTGCCGTGGCTACCACTCCTGCTGGACAGCCTTCTAGCTCCTGCCCTGGGGCCATGTTAACTGGCCGCCTCCCTCTACCACCCAACTATGCTCCTTCCTTTTGTACTGCTTGCTTTGACACCAACTTCGGGTCAACAGAACCATTGCTTAAGGAAAAGGATGTCATCTAATTGCTCTATGACCCTACTCATCACCCCTCTGCCTTTACCTTTCCTTGGCCACAATTCTCCTATACACATTGTCTTTCACTATTAGAATATAAGCTCCTTGAGGGCAAGAATGGCCTCACTTTTGTATTTGTATCTGCATATGCTCAGCACCCTGTCTAGCACATTCTAGGCTCTTAGTAGGTGCTTTTTCAATTCATTCACTCATTCATTCATACTACCTATATGACCTCTGGGCAAGTCACTCAATCTCTCCATGCCAGCCAGGAATTCTCTCAATACTCGAAGTTACACAAGAGTTGCTGACCTACATTGGTGGAGGGAGTCCTCACTCTGGGAGTTTCTACCCTGATATGATCATGGGTCTGGATATTACAGAAATGCACTGATAGGTGAAGGGTCTGTAATTTCCTCAGCACAAGGAACACTGGGGCGTGCAAACACCACCCCACCCCCACCCCCCACTGAAGATCATAGCTTGTCTATGACTTAGTAGATAAGCCCTAGGGAATTAATTAATTACCTTCATAAGGGATTCTGAGTGACTTATCTAACATCACACAACTACTAAGCTGTCAAAATTTAGTGGAATTTGGGGGCAGCGAGGTGGCACAGCGGATAGAGCACTGGCCCTGGATTCAGGAGGACCTGAGTTCAAATCCAGCCTCAGACACCTAACACTTACTAGCTGTGCGACCCTGGGCAAGTCACTTAACCCCATTGCCTAACCAAACAAAAAAAAATTAGCGGAATTTGAACACAGGTCTTATTGACTCCACGCCCAGAATTCTATCCACTACATGGAGAAGCCTCATTAACAATCAACAGTGACTTCAGAAAAGAAGTAACAAACATAGTAAATGACTCTCATTTCATTGTTGCCAATGTCACAAAGTTTACCTTAGCGCTAACGTGTAGCAGCCGGGCTGTCGCTGACTTTCTCTGAGAATATAGGCGCCCTCTGCACCCCCAAGAAGCTCATCAGCTTGCTCGCGAGAGATGATCCCGTGAAACCTACGAGAGGAGAACATTACAGCGCGAGCCACCAAGGTCAGAACGGAGCGCAACAGCTCAGGCTCACTTACGCATTGAGGCCGACAACAGCTGTGGGGAGGTGATGACCTGGGGCAGGTTCCCCACCCTCTGTCCTGGTAGGTCATGCTCTCAAGTGGGGGGGGGAATAGCTGTGAAGTCGAATCACCCCACCTGAGGTCTCCCTTGCTAACGGTGACAAAGACAGGGGAAGGGTCATCATCCCTGACCCATCCGGGCATTGACATGTTAGAGCAAGAGCCGGACGCTTCAAAGGTTCAGCTTCCAGCGTTGTTCCCCAGCTACGCTTCCTCCTGTGGCTAAACGCTGGGGTCCTTTAAGTACAGGTTTTTTCGCTGTGCCCCTTGAGCAATCCACTTCCCTGCTCTGAACCCCACTTCCCTCATCTTCCTTTTTGGTGAGGGAAGAGACTGATTCTCCTTGGCATTTGTATGTAGCACTTAATAAATGCTTATTGATTAATTGATTAGCAAAATGGGATAATGATATCAGTTGAGAGGGACAGCCTGAGGTATACTGACTCTGTGGGGGTGGGCAAGTCATTTAACTTCTCAACGGACACCCCCACCCCAATCCCCAACTCTCCAAGGCTTTTGGTTGCAGAACGGTTGCTCATCTGCATAGGCAGAAGAGTATTCCTCACTGGGAGTTTCCTACACCCTTAAAATGGACACCCACCCATGCCCAAGCAAGAAAACTGTCTGTATCCTCCCAGGAAATCGCTGATGGAGAAATAAGGACCCACTGTCCCCGCAGGGCGGCTTTTGCTGTTATCTTCCTTGACATCAGATTGAAAGCAGCATCAAAGGGCCAGAACACAATTCTTTTTTCCATTTCTGTAAAGATACCAAAGGCATGCGCGAGCTGTTCATCGGCCATCCCTCACTCTCAAAGCATGGCCAGCCCAGCATCTTTTTCAGTCTTTGGGGACATCCTGTCTCCTCAGTCTCCTGGGCAGTTTGTCCTTTGCAATGGGCTGCAGCCCGCCCCTACCCATCATGCACCTCTCCATCGCCCTTTGGGTGAGCCTCAACTTTAATTCTTCTGAGGCTAGAGTATTCATAACCTCACAGGAAGGATGTTGGTGTTAAAAACATGGGAGAAGTTTGGGGCTCATTAAATGTGTTATACGCTTTCTCAAAGGCAGTCCACTTTGCTGGCCTCCTGCTGCTCCACTCTGGACCCAGATCGTTTTTTCTGTGCAGCGCCTGCCTCACACATATGTACCGATAGACCTCTGCAGGTTGTCCCTCTAACTGCATACCATGGCCTGGAGAGCAGGCAAACACTATGATCCCATTAACGCAGCCCAAGGTCCCACCAGCTCCTCCCATGGTTGCCTCCTGTGAGTTTGTATTAAGTTGAAACCCCTTAGCTGTTTGCTGGTTCATTACAATCCTGAGGTCTTTTTGTGGTTAACTCAAACGCCAAGGTCTTCCTTCATATGAACACTTGTGCTGGGTCTCCTTCTTCTGTACCTGTTCAATTAATGTTTTGGAATCTAAATTCACAACTTTGTATCCAGCCTTGATCAATTCAGTCCTAGTTGTTTCAGCCCACTGTTGCAACTGGCTAAATTTTTTTTTTCCTCTGAATTCTGTAGTTTGAAACGGTGTTTTTTTTTTCTGTTAAAAGTAGGACTGTCTATCTAGGATAGGCTAAAGTGATTTTCCTCTAAGAACTGGTTTCTTGATCAAAAGTTAAGTTCCTGTAGGCAGCTAGATGTAACAACAGATCTCACCCTTGATCTTAAGTCAGGAAGATCTGAGTTCAAATCCTCCATTAGATGCTTACTAATTGTGTGACCCTGGGCAAGTCACTGACCCTCTCTCAGCCTCAGTTTCTTTATCTATAAAATGGGGATAGCACCTACTTCTTCAGGTTATTATGAGGACATATTTGTAAAGTACTTTACAAACTTTAAAGAGCTATATAAATACTAGCTGCTATGATTATTCTTCTTTCAAAGTGTGGGAAAGCATTCTATATCCTATTTGTACCTGTCACTGCATTATTGCAAGCTTAGTCAAATCTGCCTAGAAACTGCTAAGGTCAGAATTTGGTCTGGGGACATAAATAAGTTTTGGAGAATCCTTGGAACAGGCTCCTCCCATTCAAATTGTCTTGGATTCTCTTCTGTCCTATTAGCTCAATCCTCCAATGGGTCTATGGTCTCATCAGTTCAGGAGTTCCCTCCAGTGATGCAGACTGTGGTCCATTCCCCCTTGTTCTCCCATAGATGGCCCTTTCAGTGTGGTGGAGACCTTCTTTGCTTTCTCTGTGTTTCCAGGGTACCTGTCCACCCGCCTGTCAGCCTTCACTGTTGCTACATGACTTCTTGTCCTAGCCTGCCATCTTTTATTCCCAAAGAATTGGCTTTCCCTCCTAAAAGCATATCATCTGACATTTTGATGTGGGAGCCTTTGGTATCTTCATTCAAGTTGTTCAGAAACACGAGGGAATTCAGAACCTCAGCACTGGGGATCCCTGAAAGCAGCTGGGGATGCTAGGGAAGAGAAAGCTCATAGGGAGCATGAGAGCTGTCTCCAAGTATTTGAAGGGCTGCCATGACAGAGGGCAGACTTGTTCTACCTGGTCACAGAGAGGGGAATGAGCAGCCGGTGGGGGAGGGGGAAGTTGCAGGAAGGCAAATTTAGGTTTGATGTTAGGAAAACTCCTAAAAATGGAGCCTTCAGAAGGAGAATGGGCCACAGTGGGAGACAACATCGTCCTCCTCACCAGACGTCTCTAAACAAAAAATAGGCAAATAGGAAAATGTCAATAATCGCTGACCCACTGGATTACTTTCCAATCACTACAACATCTGTCTGAGAATAATCCAAAGATGGATTGAGGAGATCAAGAATGAAGGAAACAGCAAAATGCAGCGGAAAGAGAATTGGATGAGGAAGCAGAGAGAATCCTGTTCTGTCTGTGCCCCTCACTTGGGAACATCACTCAAAGACCCTTGGTTCTCCATTTCATCTTCTAAAATGGAGGGCGTGGCCTAAAGCCCCAACTCTGGAGTCAAAGGAGGTGGTGCCGATACACCCTCTGATACTGGCAAGCCAATCTCTCCCAGCCTCAGTTTCCTCAACTTTACAATGAATTTCAGGTCCTTTCATACTCTAGACCTGTGATTCTAGGATCAGCCTGCAGGGGCACTGCAGAGAATTCTTTGGTTCAGGTCGGAGCCAGAAGAAATAAAAGCTCCCTTTCCTATAGTGCTTCAGGGTTTGCAAAGATGCTTCGCTACTCAGTGGAGTTCTGCCCTGGTCATGCTGCCCTTGTGCCCCAAGATAGCTGATAAGATTGAATGGTAATAATTACTATTATAAAATTCTCATTTATTTAGTACTTTAAAGTTCACCCGAAGCAGCTAAGTGGTAGAGCAGATAGAGCAATGGGCCTGAAGATATGAAGATTCGAGTGCAAAACTTGCCTCAGATATTTATTAGCTGTGTGAGCCTGGGAAAGGTACTTAACCACTGCCTGCCTCAGTTTCCCTGATTGTAAAAAAGTGAACAACCTCCTGTGGTTGTTGTAGGGAAAACTGAAATCATACCATAAAGGACTTGGCACAGTAGCTGACACAAAACAGGTCCTTAATAAGCACTTGTTTCCTTCTCTTACGTACATTATTTCATTTAGGCCTCACAACCACTCCATATAGTTGGTGCTGTTATTATGATCCCCATTTTATAGGTAATAAAAAATAGAATTCATATGGAGCTTTAAGTTGTGAAAAGTATTTTACAAATATTGTCTCTTTTTATCCTCACAACAGGCTTAAGAAGTAGGTGATATTATAACCATTTTACAGATGAGGAAACTGAAGCAATCAGAGGTTACGTGACTCTCTCAATGTTACACAGCTAGTAAGTGTCTGAAGCTGAATTTGAACTCGGGTCTTTCTGACTCAGACCCAGCATTCTATCTACTGAACCACTTAACTGTCTTCGATGGCCTCTGAAGTCCCTAGAGTCAATGATAGCTACCTTCAGGTAAATAACCAGAAACGAGATGAAGCTCAAATGGAGAAATTCTGGTGACAACAGCATCTCCTTGGATATGGGTGCAGGAGTGGGGCCCCTGTATTCCTCTCCCACCTTCCTGCCTTCTAAAGACACTTTACTGGAACCATGGGCAGCTCTGATTAGACCAAAGGATTAGTCATGAACAAGTGATGATGTGAGATAAAACCCATGGAGGGCAGGCCTCCTTTATATGAAAACAAATCTTCCTGAGAAGAGGATGGGTCTGAGTTTACCGTGGTGTGTCAGTTGTATGGCCTTGCAGGTTAAACTCTGGGAGGTGTGGTGGGGTGCCCGAGTGATGCTCCAGGCTGAAAGTCAAGAGGCTGCATGGCCCGGGCTCAGGGCTCAAGGCCAGCTTTCAAACCCAAGTCATTTGAGGCTCTGGCTGAATTCTCCAAGGCCACAGCAGTGAGGTTATAAAAATGTAAGTGCTCTAATTAGAGAGAGGCTGCTGAGTTAGGACAGGTAAGTGGGCTATTAATCATGAAGGCACGACTGGCTGAGAGGAGGAGGGAGGGAAAGAAGCCCAGGGTTCAGCCTGAAACATGGACTTGAAGAGAAATTCCCCCATTAATTCCCAAAGGGTAGAGCTAAGAGGGCAAGTGATGAAGGATGCTCTTGACTCTTTGGTGGAGCTTGGGCTGGCTCTATGGTTCTAGCACCCCAATGTGACTGAGAGGGGCACATAATACTAATTGTATTCACTCACATTTATTCGGTATTTTAAGATTTGCAAAAAACTTTACATGCCTGATCTTCTGAGGTAGCTAGGTAGTAGAGTAGACATGGACACGGACCTGAAGACAGGAGAGACCTGAGTTCAAATCTTGCCTCAGACTCTCAGCTGCACGGCGGTGGCCAAGTCACTTCACATCTCGGGAACAGCTTCTTTATCCTTAAAAAATAAGGGAGGGTCACCCCTGATATCCCCTAAGGTCCCATTCCAGCTCCAAATCTATGATTTAATGCTCAATTCATCCTCATAACAACCTAGTGAGGGAAGTGTCATTATTATTGTTACTTACTATTATTGTTAACATCATTGTCATTATTACTTGTAATAATAGTAGCTAGAATTCAATTATCCTTATTTAAAATAATAATAGCTAGCATTTTTATAGCTCTTGAAGGTTTCCAAAATGCTTTACATAAATTATCTCACTTCATCCTCAACACTCTGCAAAGTGGGGGCTACCATTACACCCATTTCATAGGTGAGGAAACCAAGGATCAAAAATTCAGTGACTTGCTCAAGGTCACAGCCAATAAGTGTCTGAGGAGAGGAATTGAACCCAGAGTCGCTGATTCCAAGCCCCTCTCCAGTGGGTCACACTGGGGGCAACATAGAGGCGGACAACATGAAACCAAAAAGCTTCTGCACAAAGTTAATGCACCTAGGAAGAAGGGAAGTAATTCAGTGGGAAAAGAACAATCTTTGTAACAAAATTCTCCGATAAGGGTTTGGTATTCAAGATATATAAATAATTAACAGACTTCATATATGTGTGTATGTATAGAAGACAATTCATATATATGTATGTGTACATATCCATGTATACTCACACACACACAAATCCTGTGAAGTGGTTGCTTTATTTGAATTTGCACTACATACTTCCATTGGATTGGGACTACGTAATTATAACTTCAAATAATGCAAATTTAAAGACATTTGACCATTTCATGGAATTCCCTATTCATACTAATTGGGACATAGCTGTATATATGTGTGCATGTGTATGTGTGTGTATGAAACGGAAAGCTATTCTCCAAGAAGTATTTAAAAAGTACGAGCAAATAGGTCTCAAGAACGCAAACTATTCACAATCATATGGAAGAATAAGCCAAATCATCCAGAGAGAAATGCAAATCAAATGAACCCTCAGAGTTCACCTTGTATCCTGGAAATTGGCAAAGACAACAAAAGATGAAACCGATCAGTGTCAGAGGGGATGTAGGATGAGACGTACACTAGTACACTGTTGGTGAAGCTGTGCATCGGTATAACCATTTTGGAAACCAATATGGAATTACGCAAATAAAGTGATGAAAATGTCTATGTCCTTTGACCCAGAGACTCCATTACTGGCCTTCTGTCCCATGGACGCCATTGATAAGAAGAAAGTCCCCATATATACCAAAATATTTATAGCAGCATATAGCAGTTCCAATCAGAGCACTTAACATTTTTTTAACCTCAGTCATGTGGCCTTGGAGAATTCAGCTACAGCCTCAAATGGCTTGGGTTTGAAAGCTGGCCTTGAGCCCTGAGCCCCAGGCCATGAATCCTCCTGACTTCTGTTTTATTTCTTCTCTTTTTATACGAGGAAAGAATTGGAAACAAACAAAATAGATGCCCATTGATTCAGTAATGGCTAAGTACATAGTGGTATGTGAATAAATGAATGGAATATTATTGTGCTATAGGAAATGACAAATGGGATGAATACAGAGAAACATGGAAAGATCTACATCAAATGATGCTAAGTGAAGTTAGCAGAGCTAAGAAAACAATATACACAATGATTATGACAATGTAAACAGAGAGAACAACACAACATAAAAACAAAAGAAAAAGCTGCAAAATTATAAGGAATAAGCATGGCTCAAAAGAAGAAATATGAAGAGAGACCGCTATGCCTCCCCTTTATAGGAAAGGAGGTCCATAAGTATTGTACATTATACATATTTTTAGACTTTTTCAATATATTGATCAGTTATGCTGATTTTTTCCTCTTCTTCGTCCAACTCCTCCTCCTCCTTCTTCTTCTTTCTTTTTCTTCTTCTTCTTCTTCTTCTTCCTCTCTCTCTCTCTCTCTTTCTCTCTCTCTCTGCCTCCCTCCCTCCCTCCCTCTCTCTGTCATCTTTAGAAAAGTAGTATTTGCTATATGGGATGCTAGGGGTGGGAAAGGAAGAACAAGGATATTTATGGTGATGTAAAAACAAGACATCGATTTAAAAAAACCATAAAAAACCACACAAAGGCCAGCACCCAGTGTCTATTTTAGCAGGTACCAGCTGAAATGTCAGGAAACAACTTCCTAGCAATCAGAGCCATGAGAAAGTGAATGAGCCTTCCTGGAAGGCATGGACTTCCCCCTCCTTAAGAATCTTAAGCAAAAGCTGCCAGATTGAACACCTGCAGACTGCTGTTGCTGGGGAAGCAAATGGAGATACTGAGTGGAAAAGGAAAGGGAGGGAAAGGAAAAGAATGTTATTAAGGCAAGCCAAGGGAAACCTTGATTTGGGTCTTATACGGTTACATGGTAGTGACGAGGCTTTTTCTGATCATCCCATCTTCCATCGGCTGAACAGATCATGAGATCATAAGATTCAGGGCTAGAAGGGAACTCAGATGCCATTTTGTCCTCCTATGTTCTCATTTTACAGAAGAGGAAACTGAAGCCTTGGGAGGTTGAATTTCCTTCCTAAGGTCACACAGGTCCTACACAGGTGTACAAATAGGTTTTGAACCCAGGTCTTGGGACTCCAGAGTCAGGACTCTTTCCCCCATATCATGCGATTCCCATTGCTCTCCTGACTCTGCATTCCTCTGTACAAGTCCCCAAGAGGAAACTGAGGCTCAAAGAGGTGCGGTGATCTGCCCAAGGTCATACAGACAGCAAGCGTCAGAGGTGGAATCTCCATTGATTTAACTGCACTTAGACAATCCAGAGTTTTACATTAAATTTGAGTGAAAATGAAATAAAGGATTACTATCAGCCCTCAGTTATGGTACAGGGGCCATATTAAAGTCCAGAGGTAGACAACACTCAGTCATTGCCCATTTTGAAAGTAACCTGACATGAAGCATTTCCCCTTCCAACATTAATGGAAAGAGAACCAGCACCTGCATGCCATAAAGTAAATTTAGTACAAAGAAGTCTGATTACATTTACTCTTGATTGTTAGTTTCTTATAGTACGGCCACTGTGAAAAGAACCCATAAATTCTAGGATATTTCAATATTTAAGAACATACTGTATGACACACCGACTGATTACATTTTAAGTTATTAAAATAAAAAAAAAACAGTATAATACGTACTCTCTTCCATAATATTTTGGTCTGTTCTCCACCTATATTGAGAGAGAGAGAGAGAGAGAGAGAGAGAGAAAGAGAGAGAGAGAGATCCATTAATAATGCATTGGAATTCAAATCAGGGAGATTAAAATACCATTGAAGTAAACAAGGCAAGAATTCCAATGGCAACTTGATCACATTAAGGATCTATGGACTTTTTATACAGCTGACTGTAAAAAGAATGAAAAATATAACATGAGCAGCTTTGTTATTGAGTCATTTTTTCAGTCGTGTCTGACTCTTTGTGACTCCATTTGGGGTTTTCTTGACAGAAATACTGGAGTGGTTTTGTCATTTCCTTCTCCAGCTCATTTTACAGATGAGGAAACTGAGGCAAACAGGGCTAAGTGACTTGCCCAGGTTCACACAGCTAGTAAATACCTGAGGCCAGATCTGAACTCACAAAAAGGAGCCTTACTAACTGTAAGCCCCACATTCCATCCACTGCTCCACCTAGCTGCCAACCTGAGCAGCTTACAGATGCAGAATCAGGATGGTGGGAAGCTGTCATGGACCTAAGGAGCCCCTTTCCCTTGCCTCTGAACAGGGCTGCCTAAAAGGAGCTGTTTGTCTTCTAAAAATTAGACTAGAATCATTCAAGGAAAATAGAACACCACAATTAATGTCCCTTTCATTTCAACAGGAAAAAAAGGATAATTATATTCAATTATTAACTTGATTTTATAGAATAAAATCCAAATTGTTCAAGCATAAATAAAACTTAAGTATCTATTTCATTTTTCATCTGATTTTTCCATTATAAATTCACAACCAAACATGGCAATAATGTTTTTGTTCATGTTAATACTGGTGTTTCACTCATTTTATTTTACCTTATTTTCACTATATTTTATTTTTTTTTTTGTAATTCTTTTCATTATTGCTACCTTTTATTTTAGACCATGGTGCTTCTCTTTAACCCATCCCTACAATGGAAAGCCTTCCTAGCAACAAAGAAAAAGCATCTAAACAAAGCCATTTGATACAATGACCACACTTGATTATGTATATCGCATTCCGTATCCCTCCCCACCATTGAAAGCGGGAAGGTATGTTTCCTTATGAGGTTTCCAGGACCAAGATGGTTGGTTATAATTCATTAGAGTTCAACTGCTTTTTAGGGTTAGGATTTACATGATCACCATCATTGCCCAGATCGCTGCGACATTGTAGGCTCCCAGACTGAGGCCTAGAGGGGGCCTGTCTTGGTCAATCCTCTTATTCTACAGAAGAGGAAACTGAAGTCATAAAAGGTTACATTCCTTTCTAAAGGTCACGTAGGTCCTACACAGGTGTAGAGAGGTTTTGAACTCAGGTCTTGGGACTCCAGAGTCAGGGCTCACCCCCCCCCCCGTGTCACATGGATTCCACTGCTCTCCTGCCTCTCCTTTCCTCACTCTGCATCCCTATGTACAAATCTCCCCACATTTCTCTGCATTCCAGAGTATTCATCCTTTCTTATAGCACAGTCACATTCAATTATGTTATAGGAGCAGAGATTTAGACTTGGAAGGACCTCAGGGATCATCGCGTCCAACATCCTCACTCTATAGCCAAGGAAACCGAGGTCAGAGTGGTTAAGTTACTTGCCCAAGGCCACAGATGGGGCCAAAGATGTGGAGGGATGAGATCTGAACCCAGGTCATCAGACTCAAAATCCAAAGTATTCCCCTCTGATGTTACTGCCTCCCTATCTAGAAATGCCTCCACCACTAAAGCTTAATTCATGCCCAGCAGAAAGTGGGATGGGGATTACCCTGGTAAAGGGAAACCACTGAAGAAAGAAGGGGCTGAAGGCTCTAAAGATGAATGTCTCAACTTCATGAAATCACGGAGGGAAACCTTGCTTCCCAGAAACAACCAACATACACACTCATCATCTAGGCATTTGCAAATATGTACTCATTTTCCTGTGCATATTATGAGGAGAAACTGCTGAGCCACAAGAGGGATTTATGGTCCTGCATATCCAAAGTACTGATGCTTGTTTGCTCAGCTTCATTTGGAGAGGGAGCGAGATCTAAATAGAATCATGGACAGACAGATGTAGCAATTTCCACGGAGGCATTTAGTTCATCACCTGATTTCTCCCCTTGCCAGGAATGTCTTACTAGAGAGTGGAGAGTAAATGGGGAACTCATTTGCATTTGAAACTCTTTTTCAAACTCTTTTTTCATTTCAAACTCTTTCATTTGTATCACCTGATTGATTTTTAAGGTTCTGTCATCCTCTGATGAACCTGTCATTTTTTATTCCCCACTAAAAGAGATGTCTGTGACAATAAGGTATTGTGGAAATTCAAATAAAGGAAAGCCAAGAACTGCAGATATTTGCACATATCTTGAGGTAAGTAGCTTGGTCAATGTTTTTAGAATATTAGCACCTGCTTTGCTTCCTAGTATGGTATTTTGCACATAAGACACTCAATAAGTGACTGCCAAATTTAATCAAGGCACTTCTTCACCTGCTCTCCCCCCCCACCTCAAATAAGCATGACTCCCCCTTCCAGTGAATTTGTGGAAAAGATAACCCACTTTCTTATGGTCAATAATTTAAACTTCAAGTGATTTCAGCTAAGGGGGCATGAGCGCTATCTTTCTAAATTTAAAGCCCTTCCTTCACAATCCGGCTCCAGTCTGCCTTTTCTGACTCATTCTACATGCAGCCCCTTCCCTCTCCAACACTATGGTCCAGTCAAACTGACCTACGTCATATTCATTCTCCCATCTCCATGCCTTTTCTCAGGCTCTTGCCTATTCTGGGATGTACTCCCTCCTCACCTCTGCCTCACCAAATCCCTAGCTACCTTCAAACTTCTGCTCAAGACTACCTCTTCCATGAGGCCTTTCTTAATTCCTCAAGGATGTTAGTACCCACTCCCCCTGAAAACTACAGTGTGTTTACTTTGTATGTAGATGTGCATATAGAACGCAAGCTATTTGAGGGCAGGGACAACAGTCTCTTTTTTGTCTTTTGACTTTGCAGTACCTACTGTAGTGCCAAACACATAGTAGGTGCTTTAAAATGCTTGCTGATTAATCAATTAAATGAGCCATAAAACATAAGCCAATTCTGTCTCCTTTTATTCTCCTCTTTGCTTCAATGTAAAAGATGACCAAGTGATCTTGAAGACTATTGGTTGCTTTTCCTTAGCTAATTATTCAATTGACAAGTATCTATTGTGAACTGACTATGCTCAAGACATCATGCTAGGTGTTATTCATGAGTCAAGAGCAGGTCTATGGATGGGGGCAGGGACAAGGTCAATAGAATGCTGGTATTTTTGACACAAGGAAAGATTTGAAGATTTGTTGACATGGACAGAGAGAGTGGGGTTGGGAGTTGAAGGGAAAGCAGATGATTTTGAGGTCAATGTCATGCTATTGATTTACATTGAGCTGCCTGGTCATTAAAAACCCTGGGTCTTTTTTCACAAGAATTGCTGGCTAGCCACATCTGCTCCACCCTGTACTTGTAAAGTTGACTTTCTGAACCCAAGTGGAAAGACTTTGTCTTTATGTTGTATTTGCTGTTCCTCATACACAGCACTCTATCTCTTGACTGTGCATTTGTCCTGCCAGGCTGTTCCCCATACTCTCCCTCCTCACCTCCCATGCCTATCTTCCCAGGCTTCCTTGAAGTCCCAGCTAAAATCCAGTCTTTTGACAGAAGTCTTTCCCTAGTCCCAGCCCCAGAAAGCATTCCCCTAACATTACCTTTCAATTACACTGTATGTACGTAGTTGTTTCTCCCATTAGACTGTGAGCTCTCTGAGGGCAGAGACTGCTTTTTGCCCTTCTTTGTATCCACAAAGCTTAGCACAATGCCTGGCAGATAGTAAACATTTTAAAAATGCTTGTTAACTGACTATTAATTTTTGTCTTATTAGACTCATCCCATATAACCACACCCATGTATATATGTAAATGCATACATATATATACCAACATATTTCAGTTGTGACCATTTTTTCTTTATATCCCAGCATTTAGGATAGTGCTGGAAACCCAGTAGACACTTACTAGATGCTTCTTGAATGAATGAATGAATGAATGAATAAATGAATGAATGAATGCCTGACATTGACCTGAAATGCCATCAAAGAATGAAAAAATAATTTGAAGAGCTAACAAAAAAATTTTGGTAAACAACACTTTGCCACAGGAAACCATTCAAGAAAAATCTACGAAGGCAAATAAATTCCTGGGGGAACTGAGGAAAGAGAAAGATCAGTGTGGATGGGTTTGAGCGATCTGGGAAGTTGATAATATAATGAGGAGCTGATAATATAATGGAAAAAAACCTGAGAGTGTCTGCCTACAGGGAGCTTGTTGTGTGCATGTGTGGGAGTGTAGAAGTGAGAGCAGATTTGAACTTAGGTCTTACTGATTCTAGAGCCAGTGCTATATCTACTTTGTCACCTAGCTACTTCTGCTGTTAAATGAAAACTATATTTAGACAGAAGGGAAGATTAATCTGTAAATGAGTTTATTTTTTTTGTAAGGTTATTCCCGTAAAGGTAAATGCAAACTCATGTTCAATGAAAGGTAATTTAATGAAGATTGCTGAGTCCTCTGTAAACAAAGTTTCCTATTATTGAAAAAGACAGTTTTTCTAATCTCTCAGTAGCTGGTAAATGTTAAGTTTTCATCTACTAGAATTCATTAAAAAGGAAAAAAAACAAATTTTAAAGCCTTTTACATACACCAGCTAGAGCACCGATTTTCCCTCAGAATTCATTAAGTGGAGTGGAGATGTTTTTGAATCGAGCTTAGACTTATGAATGTTGAGTCAATTTAATTCTGAGGGAAAATATGAGGATTTCACTTCAAATTAGAAATTCTGGTTCCATCTTGAGGATGGGAGAAAAGGAAGGGACAGAATGGTAAATTACACACTAGAGACACAGTAACTCAGTCTGGAATGAAAACGTGCAAAACCTAAAACTGATTGTTTGCTTTTCACCCAGAATCTGCTTCTTGTTTTTCTTCAGACCTTTCCCTTGAAGCCTTCTGGATCTCTCCAGAGTGAAGAGGAGGCAGCTTGTTCATTGTCTCCATTGGAATATACCCCAACAATATAATAGGATGTTATTGTGCCCCAAGAAATGACAAAGGAGAATGGCTTGAGAGCAACCTGGGAGGATTTCTATGAACTGATGCAGAATAAAATGGGCAGGACCAGAAGAACTGTTTACACAGAGGCTGCAGAAACCTTGTAAAAGAAAGACTTAAACTCTGATCGGTGCAATGGCCAATTACGACACTAAAGATCGATAAAGATGTGCTAGATGCCTCTTGACAGAAAGATAACCCACTAGACTGCAGAATGAGACTTGGCAGATATTGCCAAGGTATGGATTGACGATACTAATTTGTTACTAGGGGGGAAGGGTTTTTTTGTGAAAAACTAAGTATATTTCCCTTCATCCTATCCTACCCCCCCATTTATTTTATTCTCTGTTTTGACCCTGTCCCTCCTCAGAAGTGTTTGCTTCTGATTATCCCCTCCCCCAATCTGCCTTCCCCTCTATCATACCCCTGCTCTCTTGTCCCCTTCCTCCCTTATTTTCCTGTAGGGTAAAATAGATTTCCATACCCCATTGTGCATGTTATTCCCTCCTTAAGCCAAATCTAATGAGAATAAGATTCACTCATTCCCTCTCACCTTCCCCCGTTTCCCCTCCACTGTAAAAGCCATTTTTTTGTCTGTTTCATGTGAGATGATTTACCCCATTCTTACCTCTCCCTTTCTCCTTCTCCTAGTATAATCCTCTCTCACCCCTTAATTTTATTTTCCAGATATCACCCCTTCATCTTCAACCCACCCTGTGCCCTCTATCTATCTCTATATCTATCTATCTATCTATCTATCTATCTATATATATATATATACATACATATAATTTTTCCCTCCTACTACCCTAATACTGACAAAGGACTCATGAGTTACAAATATCATCTTTCCATGCAGGAATGTAAACAGTTCAACTTTAATAAGTCTCTTATGATTTCTCTGTCCTGTTTACCTCTTCATGTTTCATTTGAGTCTTGTATTTGAAAGTCAAATTTTCTATTCAGCTCTGGTCTTTTCACCAAGAATGCTTGAAAGTCCCTTATTTCACTGAATAACAATTTTTTACCCTGAAGGATTATACTCAGTTTTGCTGGGTAGGTGATTCTTTGTTGTAATCCTATCTCCTTTGCCCTCTGGAATATTATATTCCGTGCCCTTCGGACCCTTAATGTAGAAACTGCTAAATCTTGTGTCATTCTGATTGTGTTTCCATAATACTTGAATTCTTTCTTTCTGGCTGCTTGCAATATTTTCTCCTTGACCTGGGAACTCTGGAATTTGGCTACAATATTCCTAGGAGTTTTCCTTTGGGGATCTCTTTCAGGAGGTGATTGGTGGATTCTTTCAATTCCTATTTTGCCCTCTGGTTCTAAAATATCAGGGCAGTTTTCCTTGATAATTTCTTGAAAGATGATGTCTAGGCTCTTGTTTTGATCATGGCTTTCAGATAGTCCAATACTTTTTAAATTCTTTTTTTTTTTTTTTAGGCAATTGGGGTTAAGTGACTTGCCCAGGGTCACACAGCTAGTAAGTGTCAAGTGTTTGGTCTGAGGTCAGATTTGAACTCAGGTCCTCCTGACTTCAGGGCCGGTGCTCTATCCACTGCGCCACCTAGCTGCCCCTACTTTTTAAATTCTTTCTCCCGGATCTATTTTCCAGGTCAGTTGTTTTTCCAATGGTTTATTTCACATTCTCTTCTATTTTTTTCATTTTTTTGGATTTGTTTAACAGTGTCTTGATTTCTCATAAAGTCACTAGCTTCCAATTGCTCCATTCTAATTTTTAAGGAAGTATTTTCTTCAGTAAGCTTTTGGACTTCCTTTTCCATTTGGCCAATTTTGCTTTTTAGGGCATTCTTCTCCTCATTGGCTTTTTGGACCTCTTTTGCCATTTGGGTTAGGCTATTTTTTAAGGTGTTATTTTCTTCAGTTTTTTTTTTTTTTGGTCTCCTTTAGCAAGCTGTTGACTTGTTTTTCATGATTTTCTTGTATCACTCTCAGTTTTTCCTCTACTTCTCTTACTTGCTTCTCAATTCATATTTTTCTTGGAGGCTTTGTATGTAGGAGCTTTGACTTTGTTGTCTTCTTCTGGTTGTATGATTTCATCTTCTTTGTCACCAAAGCAAGATTCTAGGGTCTAACTCTTTTTGTGCTGCTTGCTCATGATCCCAGCCAATTACTTGAGTTATAAACTCTTTGTCTTAACAAAGAGTTTATAACTACTACCTTAGTAGGAGTCTGTTTCCAGTGTGGAGAATGTACTGTTCCAAGCTTTAGGGGTTTTGTGCAGCTGTTTTCAGAGATACTTCTAGGGACCTGTAAATTTTCAATTCTTCCAAGCGGCTATGATCAAGGGCAAGGTGTTTACTCCTTTCCTGGCCTGTGCTCTGGTCTATGAGTGACCACGAGCACTCTTTTCTGTCTTGGAACTGTGAGGAGGATTCTCTCTCCACAGCCACTATAAGCTCCACCATGCCAGTGCTCCTCCTTGCCCCAGGACCGCAACCCAGAACTGTGACCCAGATCCAAGCATGGGCAAAGCAAGAGAATCCTATACCAGCAGAGAGATCCCTGCAGTACCCTTCTGATCAGCCACTTGATTCCCCCTCAGTCTCTGGGCTGGAAGCTCTGGAAGCAGCCATCTCCCTGGGGCTGAGCTCAGGGACTGGAGCTGAGACCACCGTACTTCTCTCTCTCACCGCAGACACAGACTTTTCCCACTGACCTTCTAAGTTGTCTTTGGTGTTCATGGGTTGAGAAGTCTGGAAACAGCCACAGCTGCCCGTGATTCAATCCTCTGAGGCCTGCTCCAGGTTCGCTGAGGCCTGCGTACCCATGTCAAATTGTGCTCCTCTCCCCGCCTGGTGTGATATACCTTTCCGATCAACCATCCAGGTTGTCTTCAGCTGGAAATTTGTTTTACTCTGTCTTTTTGTGGGTTCTGCTGCTTTAGAATTTGTTTAGATCCATTTTTATAGGTATTTGGAGGGGCTTAGGGTGGGGGGAAGGGTTTTAAAATTTTTTTATTATGAGTAAAGAGTGGGAGTGGTGAGGTGATTAAATAAAAAGGAAAGATCATCAGTGAAACATTTTAATAATTTTTTTTAAGACAGAGCAGAGGGAAGTATTGGAATAATCAAGTTAAATTTAATATATACTTTTAAAACTATAAAATAATATATTTGTGAAGCACTTTGCATACCTTAAAGTGCAATGTAAGTGCTAGCTATTGCTCTCAATAATAATATTATTATTATATTATATTATTATTATAATATGATTATAAACCAAGTTGTCCTAAAGGATATGAACAAAAGTCTAGTTAAATAGTATGCTTAGGAATGGATGGATGGCAATATGCACTTTTGGAGAAGATACTTTTACCAATGAGATCACAGATCGATGAGTGTAGTCATGGTGTCATTTACAATCCTTTTCCTGTTCTTCTTTGGGTATGGAAATGCTCATGTTTGCTGACATCTGTCAAGTCATAATAATTAAAAATATGGCTCTGGAATCTCATGGCTATGGATACCCTCTCTAATATTACACATTGGGGAGCTACGTAGTGCCATAATGCAGAGAGTGCTGGGCTTGAAGTCAGGAAGACTCATCTTTCTGAGTTCAAATCCAGCCTCAGATACTTAGCTATGCGACCCTGGGCTAGTCACTTCACCCTGTTTGCCTCAGTTTCCTCATCTGTAAAAGAAGCTGGGGAGGGAAATGACAAACCACTCCAGTATCTTTGCCAAGACAGTAGGACACATTGAAATGACTCGACAACATTACAGATCAAAACCCATCTATGCCTCCCCATCCTGTAGGACTGGACCTTTGTTTATGTCCTTCAATAGTGTCCCACTGGGCGTACGTACACTGAAGGACTGAGGACATTCTTTCTTCCCCTTCCCACCAAGATCATCTTGAATTTCTTTTGGATGTATTCCTTCAAGTACACGCGTCGTCTCTCCTAACAGGACGCAAGCTCCCTAAAGGCAGGGATCCTTTCATTTTGGTCTCTGTATCTCCAGCTCCTGGCACAGTTGGCACTTAATAAATGTTGGGTGTTTGACTGATCAGCCTGATGCCGCGGAACTAGCAGTGGTGCACGAGGGCTGGCCATCCCTTCTCCTTCTCTTTGCCACCACTGAGGGGTAACTGGCCATCTTTTCTTGTTTGTTTCCCTGGTCAGACATTTCTCTGCCAACATCCTTTACACTGCTTTTCTCGTGCAGTTACTTGTTTATAACGTGTCCCAACTTGTCCACACCCGTCATGCTTCTCCCTCGGCCTCTGGGCAACTGTCAACATTCACAGACGGCGGCATTCCATGACTTGCCGACATAGCACACAACAGGAAGAATACTGGTCTGCAAAGATAGGCTTTTTCATCTATATAAATATTTATAGTGCTTCTTTTTGTGGTGGCAGGGCCTTAGAAACTAAAATGGGGAGACTATGAATTGGGGAATGGCTAAACAGACTATGACATATGAATGCAATGGAATAATATTATGTCATAAGAAGTGGTTACAGGGATACTTTCAGAGAAATCTAAAATGACTTTGCATGAATTGGTTCAAAGTGAACAGATCCAGAACCTCTGATAAAGTAACAACAACGCTGAAAAGATAAATGACTTTGGAAGCCATAAGAACTCTGAGCAAAGCAGTGACTAACCATGATGCCAGGGGATGAGTGATGACACCTGCTACCCTCCTCATGACAGACAGGTGATGCAGGAGATACATTTCTTGGTCATGGTCAATATGGGAATTTGTTTAGCTTGACTCTACATATGTTACAAGGATTTTATTTTTCCTTTATTTTTTTCCCCAATGGATGGGAAAAGAGGGAGAGAAAATAAATACTTGTTAATGTATATATATGTGTATATGTGTATGTGTGTATATATATAATATATGTTATACACACACACATACACACACACACACACACACACACACACGAAACAAGCCTTTGTTTCAAGGAAAGCTTAGCATCACCAAGGTACAACACAGCTTTCCAAGCACTCTATGCCATTGTCCTCCTGGTCAATGCTGGGCCAGCTTTTGCTCCATTTGAACCATCTAAGGTATATACACCAATGGGCACACTCTCTGTGGGTCATCCCTCCAACTGCTTGCCATAGTCCGGACAATGGGCAGTCATCTAGACCTTATAATTCCATTAATGTAACCTAACACGAGATGCTCCCCTTGGAAATCTTTCCAAAGGAAGTCATTAAAATAAAACAAATTTTGCTAACTCCAAAAACAAATAACTAAAGGAACGCGATAAAAGGACTAACTTAATAGGAGGTAGGGAAAAGGAAATATCTGTCACTCAGACTTGAGAAGCCAGATTCTGTTTTTAAAAGGCAAAACAGTGCTTTGAACTTTTGTGGAAGCAGTTAAGTGCAAAAGCAACCCTCACAGGATGGTCGAACACAGAACCAACCACAGGAAAACCTCAAGAAGTCTCATTGGTGGGGGAAACTCCCTTTTGACTTTGGAAGAAGGTAAAACTCATTTTTAAAAAGTGCTTTTATAACTTTGAAGTTTTATGTCCCTACCCCTTGGATGGAGAGCAGGGAGGAAGGAGGAGAGCAGCTTGTAGTAGAGATTCAAGTGTGGCTAAGAGGAGGAGGGAGTGTCTGCCCAGCCAGCAGGCAGCATAAGCTTTGAGAGCTAGGAAGGGACCTTTGAGTTCAACATCATCCTCTCCCCGGAATCCAATAGGGTAATTAAAAGTAACAACTGATATTTGTATAGTCCATTAATGAGCCTCACAAAATCCTACCAGGTAAATACGTTAGGTCTTATTTTCCAGGTTTACAAATAAGGAAGTGGGGGCCCAGAGAAGGTGGGATTTGCCCATGGTTACACAGCCAGTGGCAGAGACTGGATTCCAGCCCAAGTCTTCCTAACTTGAACATCAACGCTTTGGTCATTATGCCACGCTCCTTCCATGGTTCCAAGGTCAAACCATAACCTATAACTTATTCTCAAATCAAAGCCATAAGTCTATAGAGTCATTGATCTAAGGGTTAAGGGAGGAAAACAAGATTTGAATCCTAGAGCAAAGTATCTAAAGAGCAAAGAGAACATGGAGTGAGTCCAGGAAAATCCCACAGAGGGTGAAGTGCAAGGCATTGATTTTCTTCACACGGAGAATTCATCTGTGGGAGCCTCATTCTTGAGTCACAGTGTGTTAGTAACTCCCCACCTCCCCATCCCCAAATCAACTGAAGCAATAAGGCAATGCAGCCGGGGGCTCGGACACTCTCCCTCCTTCTAGAAGCCTCTCTGGAGCCCAAGGCTCTGTGTTAGTGGGCTATCATTGGAAGAAGTCTTTCTCTCACTTCAGGGTATATAAATGGGGCACAGGTTTCCATGTTTTTCCTCAGGTGCATGGCCCTTCTAGTCTACCATGTCAATGAGGTGCCTTGTTGCCTTTGTGAATACAAGATCTATTAGCAAGTATACTCCTCTCATCTATTCATGATTAGTGGACACAGGCAGAGGTTCAGGGATACAATTCTGATTGAGGTGGGTCCAATGCAAAAAAAAATCCAGGGAAATAGATTAGATGCACAGCGAGACAGGTAGTCTTGAACCCAAATCTTGGTGCTCACTACTTGCATGCCTTGAAAAGATCTGATTTGTCAATTTCTTGAATGGTTTCAGGCAACTAGCCAAACCCGATCTCTGCCACATGAAGGCACCCCAGCGGTGATGTGTCAGTCAGTTTTCCATTTACACAGAGCTTTGGCTATTTGCAACGGTAACAAACCAAGTTGATCTAGGTAGCCTCCAACTCCTCTAAGTAGACATTGATCATTGAAACAAAACCTGGGTGAGGAGAAGAACAGGGAGGGTAGAACCATAGAGTGAGTAAAAGAGTGAAAAAGAGTATAAAAATAAGTGAACTGTTCTACTAGAGGAGAAATTTGTGGTAGGCATTAAAGCTTTCATTTTCAATTCAATTTTAGAAGTCCTTCCTTGTGCCAGGCACTGAGTATACAGGAATGAAAACCATCTCACTCCATGACATATGGGCACTAGTGAAAGGATGAGGGATGCACAGCCTGAAAAGGAGAAGAACTAGGGGATGTGTGATATACAGTATCATCTTCAAGATTTTGATGGGTCGCATGGGAGAGAAATTAGCTTTATTCTGTTTGGCTCCATAGGGTGATACATTACAGAGAAATTTAGGCTTGATATGAAGAAACACTTCTTAATGATTGGAACTGTCCAAGAATGGAAAGGGCTACCTCAGGGAGTGATGGATTTCCTCACATTTAAAGCCACTGAGGAAAGGGTTGTAATACTTTGTTGGGATTGTTGTAAGGGGGGGTGGATTACTTTTTAGGAATGGGTTGGACTACATGACCTTTAAGATCTCTTATAACTTTGAATTCTGTGGTTCTATGACATCTTCTAAGAGACCATGTAGCACCAGAAATACTGCTCAGGGGCGTTCTATTAGTGCACTCTATCCATCCAATTGAGGGCAACATGTCATTGAGAAGGGAATTTTTACCTAAAGGGCAGTGAGATAAACTGGTGTCTCTAACTGAAGATGAGAGGGAAGATACAGTTGGAAAATATCTTTAAGGAATAAGCACATGACTTTAGAGGCAAAAGGGTATCCAGCATAAGGCAGGAAATGAACCACCATCAGAGTGCTCACAGCCACTAGGATGACGTCATACACCGGGGTTGGGCAGGCCTCCAATGGAATCCAACATCATTACTAACCACGGATAAGGGGAAGGGACTCAATGCTGCAACAGGGCTTCCCAATGAAGTCCTAGGTCTGAGCATGTGCCTCCTAGGACCAAAACAGACTGGATATACCAGCAGATTCCATAAAGCCTGCATGACCACCAAATTCCTGAGCGATGACATATAATGTTTTCAACAGGCCCACATTTAGCGAAGAACTGGGAATGAAGTGGATGTCCATCAAGTGGGGAATGGTTGAACCAACTGTGGTAATGGATTATTGCCTCTCTGCCAGAAACAATGAATGTGAGGAATTCAGAGAGGCATTGAAGGAGTAGTTTGAACAGATGATGAGGGAAGTCAACAGTAGAAGAAAAACAATAACTACAACAATGTCAATGGAGAGGACAAAAAAAAAATAAAATCAGTTGCTACGCTATTATAATGACCAAATTTTCCACTCCCACACTCCCACTCCCTCCAAAGATATGAGAAAATGAACCTTCCTCCCTTCCTTACAGAGGTGGGTGATTGTGGCTATGAAACACGGCATACGCTGTCAGATTCAGTTCTAGATTAGTTTTGTTGAACTGCCCAGGTCAGAATCAGAGAAGGTCAAAACTCCTGTGTCAATCGATAGAGGGATAAGGCCATGAGTGACCCCTGTACTTCCAACCTGGGTCGGATAGGGAGAGCCAGTCTTTAAAAAAAAAAAAAGGATGTTAGCTGTGATGCTAATGATTGATGATGGTGGTGAGATTGAGGCAGGAGTGTGCTACCCACCTTCAAGAGAGAGGTGATGGACTCAAGGCACACTCAAAGACATTCATTTCTCAATATGGCCAATGGGTGGCTTTGTTTTTGGTGACTCCATTCACTTATTGCAAGAAGAACTCTTATTTTTATTTTAGTGGAGGGAAAGTTGGCAGATATGGGAGATAACAATAATGATATTGAAGAAGAAAAGAAAGAAATAGCCATCAATGAATCACTAAAAATATACCAGAGAGAGAGGAGGGAAGTTCATAAGGGGACCCAGACAAGCAAGGTGGTGTTGAAATTACTATGCTGAATTGGGAATATTCTTTTAAAAAGCAATCTATTCATGGTGGAGAGTCACAATTTCATGTGTAGCTCTATTTTTCTGTTATTTGTATGGAAGAATGTTCAGAATGTTCAGATTTGTTGATGTTTGTCAAGTTAATAATAATAACAATGTTTTGTTTTGTTTTGTTTTTTAAAGAAAGGGCTTTTATATTACGTCAAACCTTCCTTTCAGGGACGCGTTTAATTCGCTGCTGCCCAGGGCACATTTGAAAACCCAGCCTTGGCCCACCCTCATGCGAGCTCTTGGCCAATGCTCAAAGGTCTTTTCATTTCGTTGTGGTTCCCATTATCTACTTGTGTGCTTATATTTCCTAGAACATCTCTTGCTTCTTTTGGGGGCAGTGAATCATGCTAATTTTAAAAAGCATGCAATATTGATGGCAACGGGAAGGAAAAAAGCACCATGAATTAGGGAACAGAATGGAAAGAATATTTAGTTCAACTCAACAAACATTTGGTAACCCCTTCCTCTCTCCCCATTATTCTGGGTACTGGGAATACAAAACCCAAAATGAAACAGTCCCTGCCCTAAAGGAGTTTATACTCTGCTGGAAAGATACAGATAACTGGGACATGAGGGGCTGGACTGAGGGTCAGGAAGAGCTGAGTTCAAATCCCACCTCTGAAACTTCCCAACTGTGTAACCTTGTGCAGGTCACTGAACCTCAGTTTCCTCATCAGTGAAATGAATGAGCTGGAAGACACGGCCTCCAAGTCCCTCTTCAGCTGTAGGTGTGTGACCTGCAGCCTTCGCTTTATAGCATTTTGCGAGGATCGAATGAGATGATGTCACAATAATAGTAGCTAGCATTAACTTAGGGCTTTAAAGTTTACTAAGCGCTTTACAAATATCATTTCATTTGATACTCATAACAACCATGGGAAGTAGGTATTATTATTATCTCCATTTTACAGATGAGGGAACTGAGGCAGACAAAGGTTAAGTGACTTATCCAGGGTCACACAGCTAGTAAGTGTCTGGGGCTGGATTTGAACTCCTGACTCTAGGTCAAGCATTCTGTCCCCTATACTTCCTGGCTGCCTTATGTACGTACTTACAGCTCTATATAATTGTGTACATAGGTAAGGATAAAACAGGATTTTTAGAGGTGGATGAGAGCATTAGCAGCTAGGGGAATCCAAGAATCCTCCATGGAGGAGGTGGCAGTTGAGCTGAGCCCAGAAGAAAGATAGTTTAAGTAACCACCCACCTCAAAATAGGGCCTGTGACATGCCTTGGACTCGGCAGAAATGGAGGCTCTTACCACAGAGTTATTAGCTATTAGTTCAGAGAAATCCTAGGTCCCAAAGGCAAAGGTGTTTCTGTCCCAGAAAAGGCGAAGCCAGGGCATGCACCTCCAGAACTGACAGTTACAGATACAGAAATCAATTGTCCCGGATCAGTCTGCAACACCCTGAGGTGTGTAAGGAAACGCACAGTCACGCATACGCCTTTGTACCTCCTGGAAGGCTTAATTTCCTTCTAGGAGAGATAGGGAGATAAGAAGGTCTGTGCAAACAAGGAAAAGACAGATGCCATCTTCAGGGCAGGTTTTCCGGTCAGTCCAACAATGCGTTCTTATCCACGAGCCAGAAAGTTATAGTGTGCATCCCCTGCCAGGTGGATGCGGGAACAACTCGCTGTTCCAGCCGGTGGGGCCCAAACCCGGCTCTCAGAGGCAGGGCATTGATGGTGAGCAGGACTCCTCAGGCTCAGTGCCCGCCCCCCTTCAATTCAGTCATTAATCACCTTATGGAGTTGAAGAGAGCCTCCTTAAGTCTGTGAGCAAGACTTTCACCCAGGAAAGGATGTGTTATAGAATCATAGCCTTTTAGGACAGGGTCACCTATTCCAGGGATTATTTTATTTTATTTTATTTTATTTTTGGCTAGGCAAAGGGGTTAAGTGACTTGCCCAGAGTCACACAGCTAGTAAGCGTTATGTATCTCAGGTCGGATTTGAACTCAGGTCCTCCTGAATCCAGGGCTGGAGCTCTATCCGCTGCGCCACCTAGCTGGCCCCATGAACTAGTTTTTTAAAAAATATTTTGATGACTGTATTTCAATAGAATTGGTTTCCTTTGTAATCTTCTATTTCATTTGATATCTCGTTTGTACACAATTGTTGGCACGTTCCCTCCCCATTAGACCGTAAACTCCCAGAGGGCAGGGATTATTTGTCTGTATTCCCAGGACTTAGCAGGGGCTTACTGAGAGCTTCTTGACCTAACTCGCTGTGATTTTAATACGTCCATATGATATCAGGGTACACAACTAGGAAAATAACATGAGAGACAGACACAGGCGACAATCCTTCCTCTGCCTCGGCACGATCCAGGCCCTTGTGAGGAGGCCTTTTCCATTTAGGGCCTGTGTAATAGGAGAGAATGTCGGAAAACTGGAGCGGGCCGAGAGGAGAGAATCAAGGTTCTTTATGCTGAGGGGAAAGTTTCATGAAGACTTGGCTTTCCTTCCTCCCATTTCTCAGAAATCTATGATTTTAAGAGCTTGGTCCCCGAGGCGCAGTCACCCCTCCGTGCCTTGGTAATTCAAGCCAAGAGCTGGTCCGAGGCCCTCCATGGTTGGGGGGAGGTGCGGATCAGAGAGGTTAAGTCATCCGTGAGTCAGCCAATAACCATTTATTAAGCACCTACCATGTGCCAGGCACTATGCTGAGAATCCAAATACAGAAAAAGACAGTCCCTGCCTTCAAGGGGCTTGCAATCTAATGGGGAAAACAACGCACAAGAGGAAGCTGAAAAGTGGAGGAGAGAGGTGGAAATAGAGGGAGGGAAGGTGTGATGGAAGGAGAAGCCCAGAGGAAAGCAGCAAACAAATGTCTGGGGCAGGAAATGGACCCAGCCCTTCCTCATTCCACCATAGCCCAGGGCTATAACCACTACACTGTGTGGCTTCTCAGTTCATGTGAAGCAACCAGCACTTCTGAAGGACCTGTGATGAGGGAAGGCAGGAGGCATAGAGAATTGTGGATGGAAAGCTGGCCTAGGAGTCAGGGAGGTCTGGATTAGAATTCTACCTCTGACATATGGGCTGGGGGACTCTGGTCAAACGCTCAATTTCTCTGTGCCCTAGGCAACTCTCCAAGCTGTCTTATAATTGCTCTTCTGCTTTGGTCAAGGGATGTCCTCGCCAGGAGTTCCCCAAACCAACGGTCCCAGCGTCAATCACTGAGGATGTTATGGAGCAAAATATCAAAATGATGCCTGCCCTCAAGAAGCTTACATTCTTCTGTCTTGGTAGAAGACCTTCATCTACTACCAGGCTACTACCATGAATGACCCTGTTCAAGTCTTTTACGTCCTCGGTGCTCTGGGCAACTCTCCAGGACTAGGAATCAGACTTGCCACCCAAAAGCCGCTTCCCTCACTGGAAGTTTCTTAAACCAATGAAATCAGAGATTTGGACAAAATGCAAACCAAACCAAACCAATGACCCTAAAAGAAGGAAGTGCTTCTGAGCCAAGTCGTCCATTGCCTCTGCCAGACTGAGCACACATCTCTTCCGACGTCTAGGCTGGTCCTCAAACAAAGAGATGCACAATTCATCCATCGCCAGGCTCACACTGGGCTTGGTTAGCCAAGGGCAAAGGAAGGCTAAGAGCTTTTAAATGTCCCAGTCTCTGGCAGCTGCTTTGGGGACTTAGAGACCTTCACAGAAGAAGTAACCGGCCACCAATGCTGAAGACAATAGTTTATTACTGGTGCTTTTTATCACACACAAAAGAAGGTGCTTAACGCAAGGGTGGAGGAGCTTGTGGGGGGAAGGATGGTTGGAAGGGGCAAGCATTCATTGGGATCATAGTCATCTCAGAAATCAGGTTATAACTAGATGTCCCAAGGGATAAGATACAGGAGGTATCACAATATAGTGAAGAGAATCCTGGTTCTGGGCTCAGAGGACCTGAATTCAAATCCTATTTATGACACTTATCACCCAGGGAGCCTTGGAGAAGTCTTTGGGAGCCTCAGTTTCCTCATCTGTAAAATAGGGAGATTGCTCTAGATATTCTCAGAGGTCCCTTTCAGCCCTAGGTCTGTGATTCTAGGATATATTGCCCACTTTGCCCAGGGAATCTGTGCCCTGGGTGAGAGGCATTGTTGAGAGGTGCTTCCTGACCTGAAGCCAGGTTTCATCACCTTTTCATCATTTCTTCCCAGGGTGGTGTGTGGAGCGGTATCAGGGCAACACACAACATAACCATTGGGCAAGGCTGCCAGGAGGCCTGATCTTTATAAAGGAGGGGCAGCTCCCACTTTGTGAAGCTATCTAGTCATTAACTCTGACGTCACAGGCAGCTAAGCGCCAAACAGCCAGGACACTAGAAGTGTCCCGCAAGAAAGAGTCCACGTTTGGGGGAAGGGGCAGGGCAGGGCAGCAGGTAGAAGGGGGAGCCCATCCAAAAAGAGATAGTCTACGACAAGATGAGACTTCCTCCAAACTGGAGGTTTTTTAAGGTCACTGGACTCAGATCCCACTTTCATAGAAATGATGTTGCCAGGCCATTTGTGAGGTCTACACCCATCACACATGCGATCAGCTTCTTCATTAACGAATTAATCATGGCATCTTAACTTGGGATCTGTGAACTTTAAAGAAGAATTATTTTGGTTACTGTGTTTCAATATAATTGATTTCCTTTGTAATCCTATGTATTTTATTTTAATGCATTTAAAAACATGATTCTGAGAAAGGCTCCATAGGCTTCATCCTTCTACTGCCTGAGGGGTCCAGAATGTAAAAAAGGCTAAGAAACCTTAACCCTGGATGAAAGGATCCCTCCAAGGAAGATACTGTCCACTTGCTTTACAGCTTCGGGTAAAGAGAGAGGCTGATTAATAGTGAATGAATGAAAATAAGCAAAGAGAAAAAAAATTCAGAAAGAACCTTCAGAGAAGCAATCATAAATTATTAATTAGAAAACTGTTTGAGATTTCACCATCTCTTTCAGCTGGAAAAACAGAGCTACAGAATAGAATGACCAGCCAGGCCAAAACCTTTTAAAAGCTGAGCAGCTGACACCTAGTGCAAGGCCACGAGACGCCCAGGAAGCCAACTTTGCTGGGGCCGAGGACATGTCTCAGTTCACGCCTTCATCAGCCTTGTGCCTCGGTGAGCAGAACCGAGAGTATCTTTACAAATCTTACTGGTGCTCCCTAACATGCATCTGGACCTGTGTGGCCACGCATGATGGCAATTCCTCTGCAATCACTTGCTAAGCTCAGGCTGTGAGGTTAGCCCTTTCAAGGCTGCTCATTTCCTCCCAACCATAAGGCTCCAATTTATATCGTGGCACTAGTGTGGTCATTGCTGCTGGGAGGTCAGTCATTTCCAAGGCTTGGATAACTACTCACAAATTCAAAGATCTATTTACTGCAGACATATAACTTAAAAATAACAATTATTAAAAATGATGTCATAATTATGAACTCTGTTGGTAATTACTAACATGAGACATCGAATGGAATCGTTGTTAGAGAGCAAGTATTAGAGCCTGGAAGCCCTGGATTCAAATTCTGCCTCTGACACATACTGGTTGAGTGATCCCGGGCAAGCCCATGCCCCAAGCATCTCCAAGTCAAATAGAAGGTGCCAAGCTGCATTGACAAAGGGATTTTTCTTATACCAAGGAAATCCCAGCATTGTCTTCCTACCCTGACAGAGAAAAGACAATCAACAGAAATCCAAAGATCTAAGTATAAATGAAGTAAACTTCACTGGTCACTGCTCAGAAGAACCTTCATCTTGCATCAAGGGACAAAGCTGCGCTCTCTCTGAAGTGTGCTTTCTGTGTTCAGAAGTCTGTGTACAGCTCAGCAGGAGCCACTCCTCCTGGCCCATTGACGTTCGTCTGCCCCATCCTGGGGCTTAGGGGCTGAAGGGCAGTTGGGTATAAAATGGCCCATCTTTCAGAAGCACAGAAGCTTAGAACTAGAATGGAAGCTACCACAAAGGACTTGAAATCCAACCTGTGCTTGAACCGGATCACTCTGTCACCCCTCCAGGGGCCTCTACTCCAGGGTCTGCCTGAAGAAGTCCCATGAAGGGGAACCTTCCATTTTGGCAGGCTTCCACGGCCTTTCAGGTAGCTCTATGTCTTAGGAAGCTTTTCTTTATTTTTATTTTTATTTTTTTTAAACATGTGTTTTTTAAACTTGGGGTTCCAAATTTTCTCCCTTCCTCCCTCCCCACCCACCCTCATTGAAAAGGCAAGCAACTCAATATAGGCTATACATGTTCAGTTATGCAAAGCACTTCCATAGTAGACATGCTGTGAAAAACTAACTCTGTTTCCCTTAATCTTATCCCGCTCCCCCATTTATTCTATTCTTTCTTTTGACCCTGTCCCTCCTCGGAAGCATTTGCTTCTGATTACCCCTTTCCCAATCTGCCCTCCTCTTTATCATCCCCCTACTCTCTTGTCCCCTACCCCTCCTATTTTCCTATAGGGTAAGACAGATTTCCATAGCCAACTGAGTGTGTATGTTATACCCTCCTTAAATCAAATCCTATGAGAATAAGATTTACTTATTTCCTCTCACTTTACCCCAGTTCCCCTCCACTGTAAGAGCCTTTTCTTTTCAGTTTTTTTGTGAGATAATTTACCCCATTCCACCTTTCCCTTTCTCCTTCTCCTAGTATAATCCTCTCTAACCCCTTAATTTTATTCTCCAGATATGACCCCTTCATCTTCAACTCATCCTGTGCCCTCCATCTATCTGTCTATCTATCTATCTATCTATCTATCTATCTATCTATCTATCTATCTATCTATCTATCTATATAGCTATATATATATACATACATATAATTTATTCCCTCCAACTACCCTAATACTGACAAAGGTCTCATGAGTTACAAATATCATCTTTCCATGCAGGAATGTAAACAGTTCAACCTTAATAAGTCTCTCATGACTTCTCTTTCCTGTTTACCTCTTCATATTCCACTTGAATCTTATATTGGAAAGTCAAATTTTCTATTCAGCTCTGGTCTTTTCATCAAGAATGCTTGAAAGTCCTCTATTTCACTGAATGACCATTTTTTCCCCTGAAGAATTATACTCAGTTTTGTTGGGTAGGTGATTTTTGGTTGTAATCCTATCTCCTTTGCCCCACGGAATATTATAGTCCACGCCATGTGGTCCCTTAATGTAGAAGCAGCTAAATCTTGTGTTATCCTGATTGTGTTTCCACAATACTTGAATTGTTTCTTTCTGGCTTCTTGTAATATTTTCTCCTTGACCTGGGAACTCTGGAATTTGGCTACAATATTCCTAGGAGTTTTCTTTTGGGGATCTCTTTCAGGAGGAGATGGACGGATTCTTTCAATTTCTATTTTGTCCTCTGGTTCTAAGATATCAGGGCAGTTTTCCTTAATAATTTCTTGAAAGATGATGTCTAGGCTCTTTTTTTGATCATGGCTTTCAGATACTCCAATAATTTTTAAATTCTCTCTCCTGGATCTATTTTCCAGGTCAGTTTTTTTTTTTCCAATGAGATATTTCACATTGTTTTCTAATTTTTCATTCTTTTGGATTTGTTTTACAGTGTCTTGATTTCTCATAAAGTCAATAGCTTCCAATTGCTCTATTCTAATTTTTAAGGAAGTATTTTCTTCAGTAATCTTTTGGACTTCCTTTTCCATTTGGCCAATTTTGCTCTTTAGGGCATTCTTTTCTTCATTGGCTTTGTGGACCTCTTTTGCCATTTGGCTTAGGCTATTTTTTAAGGTGTTATTTTCTTCAGTATTTTTGGGGTCTCCTTTAGCAAGCTGTTAACTTGCTTTTCATGATTTTCTTGCATCACTCTCATTTCTCTTCCCAGTTTTTTCTCTACTTCTCTTACTTGCTTCTCAAAATCCCTTTTGAACTCTTCCAAGGCCTGGGACTGATTCATATTTTTCTTGGAGGCTTTGGATATAGGAGCTTTGACTTTGTTTTCTTCTGGTTGTGTGTTTTGATCTTCTTTGTCACCAAAGTAAGATAATATAGTCTGACTCTTTTTGCGCTGCTTACTCATGATCCCCACCAATTACTTGAGTTTTAAACTCTTTGTTAAGGTAAGAGTCTGTTTCCAATGTGGAGAACGTACTGTCCCAAGCTTCGGGGATTTGTACAGCTGTTTTCAGAGATACTTCTGGGGACCTGAAAATTTTCAGTTCTTCCAAGGTGCTAAGATAAGGGGTGGGGTGTTTCCTCTCCACAGCCACAACAAGCTCCACCACATCAGCATTCCTCCTCGCCCCAGGACCGCCCCTCAGAACTGTGACCCAGATCCAAGCACAGGCAAAGCAAGAGATTCCTGCCTCAGCCCTGGCAAAGAGATCCCTGCAACCCGCCTCTGATCAGCAACTTGATTCCCCCTCAGTCTGTGGGCCAGAAGCTCAGAAGCCAGCTGCTGCCCTTGGGGTGGCTGAGACCTAGCTTCTTCTCTCACCGCAGTCACAGACTTTTCCCACTGACCTTGTAAGTTGCCTTTGGTGTTCATGGGTTGAGAAGTCTGGAAACCGCCACAGCTGCCCGCGATTCAGTCCTCTGAGGCCTGCTCCAGGGTCGCTGAGGCCTGGGCGCCTATGCCGAGCTGCGCTCCTCTCCCGGCCCAGTGTGATATACCTTTTTGATTAACCATCCAGACTGTCTTTGGCTGCAAATTTGTTTTACTCTGTTTTTTTTGTGGGTTCTGCTGCTTTAGAATTTGTTTAGAGCCATTTTGTTGTAGGTATTTGGAGGGGTTTGGGGGGAGAACTGAAGCAAGTCACTGCTTTCCCTCCGCCATCTTGGCTCCACCCCCCAGGAAGCTTTTCTTTACCATGAACCCAACTAATCTCTTTAGAATTTGTATCAGTGACTCCTCGTCACTTAGTCACTTTTGGGGTAAGCTGAATAAGTCTGATTTCTCTTCTGTAGCTATATGACATCTTCCCAAATACATGAAGATAATTACCCCTCCTCTTTCCCCAAAGCCTTCTCTTCTTTAACCTAAGATACCCCCAGTTCCTCAAGCTGATCCTCATGTAGCATGGTATCCAGTCCCCTCATCAGGCTCACTAGCCACCTCTGGACCAGGGCTTCTTAACCCTATGTGAGTCATGGATCCCTTTGGCAGTCTGGTGAAGCCTGAGGACCCTTGCTCAGAATAAAGTTTTAGACACACAAAACAAAAAAAAGAAACCAATTCTATTAAAATGAAGATGTAATTTTTTTCCCTCCAAATCCAAGTTTATGGGTGTCTTGAAATTTATCCATAGACTTCAAGTTAAGGACCTCTACTCTAGATGACCATTATATTTTCTAAATTGTGGCACTTGGAACTAAGCACATGTGACCTAACCAGAGATGACATGCTGGCATCATCAGCATCAAAGAGGAAGAGATAGAAGGGACCTTAGGGGTCATGGAGTTCAACCACTTCATTTTATAGATTAGAAAACTAGGCTCAGAGAGTTTGAGTGACTTGTCCAGGGGCACACAGCTAGTAAGTATCTGAGGCAGGATTTGAACTCAGTTCTTCCTGACTTAAGTCCAACATTCTATTTACAATATTATGCCACCCATCATTTTGGAGGTGAGGAAGAATTAATGTTTTGTGAGTACTAATAATATAACATTTTTATAGCACTTTAGGGCTTACAAAGTGTTTTCCCCACAACTATCTGGAAAAGTGATGAAAAGTACTGAGTGCATGAGTTAGGGGAGGGGAAAGGGGACATACATGAATGATGGATTCATGAATTATTGAATGAATGAATGATGAATGAATAATAAAACATTTATTAAGCATTTACTACAGGCGAGGGATCACTGTGCTAAGAGCAGGGAATACAAATCCCAGTAATGAGACAGACTCCATCCTCAAGGTGCTTACATTCTAATGGGGAGGACAACACATAAAAGGGGAGGTAGAAAGAAGAGAGGTACACATATAGGGACAAGCTTTGAAAGGTGGAGGACTGGTTTCAGGTAAGAGAAGGTAAAAGCTCGCCTCTCAGAACCCATAGTCCAAGGGTCTCAGGAAACCTGGCCCTTTTACCCTATGGTAGGAGGAAAAAAGTTCATAATCATTAAACAAGACTTTATTCTTCTTTTGTTTTTGTTGTTTTTTTTTAAATTCTATAATGTGTCAGGTTTGGCAGCATCAAATTTAGGCTTGGTCTCAGGAAAAATTTCTTAAGAATTAGGGCTGACCAAAACTGGTGAGTTCCCCCTCCTTGGAAGCCTTCAATTCAGGCTAGATGCTCACTTGTCTGTCATGTTGTAAGGGGGATTCCTTATGGGTGAGTGTTGGACTGGATGGCCTCTGGGTTCCCCTCCAACCCTCAGGTTTTATATGACAATAAGGTATGGTGGTCCAGGGGCTTTCTGAGTCTTGTGAGATCTGTGGAATACGAACCCAGGACATAAACATCTAGGCATGAAGGATGTTTATTAATATTAATAATAAAAATAGGGAAAGTACACAGCTGAGGAGCAAATTTTTTATGTTAAAGAGAAAAGTTGCTTTTTGTTTGTTAAAATAAAGGAACAGAGCTCTAAGCTCTAAGCATCCATCACATTGTGATGTCATCAGTCCTCTTTGAAAACAAAGGATAAATAACAACGGAACAAAGGGAAGGGGAAAGTTTGTAGTAGGACACAACATTAGGAAGAACTAAGGCAATTGGAGAAATGACATTAAATACAGTATTTAAAAAAATAAGAGCAAATGCAAGTGACTAATGGTAAACCAAGGCAGCATGAACTATATCATTGCTGTCTGAGATACGCTCCTGTAATCCGGGCTCAATTTAGTCATGGGCAGGAAAGAAGGAAAGTGGATTTGATCACATGGGCCTGGAGTTTCAATTCCATCATTCCTTTTCATTTTAAAAAAATCTGTGTTGTTGTTGTTGTTTTTTTAAATAACTTATTCTTAGGCAGGGAGTGGGAGGGCTGAAGGTGTCTTCTTTTAAAATTGAAATTCATTCAAAATGGCGATGGCAATTTTATTTCTGTTTTTGAAATTGCTTTTCTTAATCACTTCTCAATATAACAATCTCACAAGAAGACAAGCACCATAAAATCATTGTCATTCACAAAAGATCTTTTCACTTTTTGAGTGTGTATCAGAATAATTTCACATTCTTCCTTAGATCACTGGAGCAGAGCATATCATTAAATCAGCACAGCAGCCTTCGCGCTTCCAAATGGAGCATTCTATGCATTTCCTTCTCCAACTCTACCCAGCTGGCTTCCTTAATTGGAGGGCTACCCCTGGCCTGGGTACAGGTACCGTCTCTTCCTCTTGCTGGAATCTTTCTCGTTTGTGTCTGATCCCCAACCTGGACTGTTTGCCTTGCTCTTGTTTTTGGTTTTGGTTTCTGCTTCCTTCGAAGATGCTCAGAGACACTACTGCCTTCCTTTACTTGTTTCTTTTCTGTAGGCTGCCTTCTCCCACTGATTGACTTGCTGACTTTGCCCTAATCCTTGACCTCGCTGTTCCATGAGGACAGCTCCAAGAAGGAGGGCTCCCAGACTTGCAGCTGGGTGTGTGCAGTTGGCTCTGCCATGGTGCCCTGGAACCATGGCGTCCCAGAACCACAGAGACCCAGAATGAATTCATCCAGCTCAGTAATTTTTTCTGTAATCACAGCCTTAGTTTCCCAGTCTTCTCCTCTGCACATTCATCAGCTTGAAGAGAAGGAATAAAATGTAAAACTAGTTCCTATTCTCAAGGAGTTTATACTCAACTGATGAGATTCACCTCCTCACTTTTGCCCAGGCTGTACCCCATGCCTGCAGTGCTCTCCCTCTTCACCTCAGCCCCTTAGAATTTTCACTTAAGCACTACTTTTTACAGGAAGCCTTTACTGATCCCCCTGGCTACTAGTATACTCCTTCCCCAAATTCCCTTATATTCATTTGGCATATATTTCTTATTTGTATATATGCTGTCTCCAGATAAGGTCAAAATGGGTACACAATGTAGACATAAAGGGTAATGTTATAAGCAAAATAGGGAAGCAGGGAAAAAAATTACCTTCCCCGATCTATAGATAAGAAAAGAATTTACGACCAAACAAGAGATAGAGAGGATTACAGTAAGTAAGATGGATAATTTTAATTATGTGAAATTAAAAGTTTTTTGCACAAACAAAACCAATGCAGCCAAAATTAGAAGGAAAGCAGGAAACTGGGGGTAGGGGTAGGTTTATAGCAAGTTTCTCTGATAAGGGCCTCATATCTCAAATATATAGGGAACTGAGTGAATTTGACAAAAATAAGAGTTATTCTCCAATTGATAAATCAACAAAGATATGAACAGGCATTTTTCAAAAGAATAAATCAAAACTATCTAAGATTGTATAAAATGCTCTAAATAACTATTAGAGAAGTGTAAATTAAAACAACTCTGAGATATCACATCACACCTATCAGATTGGCCAACATGACAGAAAAGTAGAATGGTAAATACTGAAGGAACATGAAAAAATAAGGATATTAATGCACTGTTGGTGGAATTATAAACTGGTCTAGCCATTCTGGAGAACAATTTAGAACTACGTCCGAAGGGCTATAAAACTGCAATACACTTTGACCCAGCAATATCACTACTAGATCTATATCCTAAAGGGATCAAAGAAAAAGGAAGAAGACTTATAAATACAAAAACATTTATAGTATCTCTTTTTATAGTGCAAAGAATTAGAAATCAAGGGGATGTCCGTCAACTGTGGAATGGCTGAATAAGCTGTGGTATATGATTGTGATGGAATGCTATTATGTTATAAGAAAGGATGAGAGTGATGGCTTCAGAAAAACCTGAGAAGTCTTATATGAACTGATGCAAAGTAAAATGAGTAGCACCAGGAAAACATCGTACACAGTACAGCAATATTATAACAGTGATCATTTGGGAAAAACTTAGCTACTCTGATAAATACAATAACCTGCAACAATTCAAAGGACTCGATGAAAAATGCTATCCACCTCCAGAGAGAGAGTTGAGGAACTCTTGAGTGTAGATTGAAGTATAATTATTTTTAATTTTCTTTATCTTTCCTGGCTTTTTGGGGGGTAGGGGTTCTTTGTTGCAACATTGCTAATATGAAAATATATTTTGTGTGACTTCACATGTATAATTGATATCTTATTGCTTGCCTTCTCAAGGGGTAGGAGAGGGGCTGGAAGAAGGGAGAAAATTTGGAACTCAAAATTTTACAAATAGAATGTTAAAAACAAATAAACAAATAATTTTATTATTATGAATACTAATAATGTAAGCTTTTTGAGGGCAGGGGCTATTTGCTTTTGTCTTTCTATCTCCTGAACTTAACACATAGAAGGCACATAGAAGGTGTTTAACAAATATTTGCTGTTTAATAAATTTAATAAATGTTTGTTGAATTGAACTGGATGTGAATAGAGGATGTTTGGGGGAGAGGAGATAGGAACAAACAAATGTGTGTGTGTTTGTGTGTGTGTGTATTAAAAAAAAAATTTTTAAAAAAGAGCCTAGTAATAAGAGGAGGTTGCAGTAATTCAGTCAATCATAATTCTTGGCCTTCTAAAGAAGCAAGAGGTTCTTCCCCTAGGTTTTGGGTCTTTGCATTATGTAAATGTGTCAATAAAGATGCAACTCCTCTGGCCACTAATTCCCCCTAAAAGGCTATGTGTCTTCATTAAGCATGTCCCCTGGAGCATAAATGCATAATGAGAGGCAGGGTCAAGCTGACTACTGATAGTAGCAACATCACTGAATTCCAGCGTCTCAGAGTAAAAGCTGTTGCTGTCAAATGAGCTGTTTCCTGCTGGTCTTCCTCCAAATAGCACCTGTCCTTCAGGAACCTCAACTCTTTATCATTTGGCCCCTACCTGGCTTGGATGCAATGACCTGCCTTGCCTGCTGAGTGAATGGGGCCAATGAATATCAATTTCATGTTAAGATACGCAGGAGAAATATGATTAGGGATTTCTGGATGTGACCCAGGTGAAACCCAGGCCAAACTTATTAAAGATACAAATAGGTAAATGTTGATAGGTGAAAGGCTCTGTGCAGAGATAGGCAGGATGACTGTATCTTATCTTACACCAGGTGGTGGCACTAACTTGAGGCAAACTTCTTTCAGCAGAAAGCCAAGGGAAAATGTGGAATTTCCATTCAAAATCATGGCCCTGTTGAATTGGGCACCACCTTACACCATTAGCCTTTGGTGGCATGGATTTCACAGAATCTCAGAGTTAGGAGGAACTTTAAAGGCTCTGTAGCCCAAATAAGACCTGACTTAGAATCCCTCAAATCATACCCCATCACTGGGTGTCCAACCTTTGCCTAAAAACCTTTATCAAGCAAGATCCCCAACAGCAGGCTGTTATACTTTCAGAATGCATACTGGTCACCTTCCTCATTCCCTATCTTTTGGAACTCAAGAGTTCGCCCCTGGGACCCTGGGCTCTGACAGGTGAGTTTTTACTTTATCTCTCCCATAACAAGGCTACCACACCACTTCCTAGACACTGCCAAGCTATACTACCACTCAAGTAACCCATCTCTTTCATCACTTTCTAGCTTGGAATTATGTGTGTTGCCTAGGAAGCAGCTAGTGGGTGTTGTTGGAAAGAATGGCAGACTTGGGATGAGGAAGATCTGAGTTGCAATGGTTCCTGAGATATTTACTAGCTGTGAGACCCTGAACAAGTCACTTAATATCTCTTTGCCTCAATTTCCTAATTACAAAGTGGAGATAATAATAGCACCTACCTTCCAGGGCCATAGTGAGGCTCAAATGAGATGATATATGTCAAATACTATAGAAATAAATACTAATTTCTCTTCTTCTTCTTCTTCTCCTTCCTCTTCCCCTTCTTCTCCTCCTCCTCCTTTTCCTTGTCCTAGTGGTAGTAGTAGTACTAATGGTAGTAGTGATTGTTGTTATCATTATTTTGTCATTAGAATGTAAAGTCACTGAGGACAGGGACCACCTTGCTTGCTTGTGTATGAATCCACAGAACTTAGTACATAGTTGGTGCTCAATAAATGCTTTTCATTCATTCATTCATTTTAGCCTTCAACAAGGGGGAATCTACTTCCTAAATTGTGTTTCCCACTTTGGGATCACACCAATTGTTAGGAAGTTTCCCCCTCAAAAAATGTAGCTTAACCCTTTATTTTCATAACTTTGAGACCGATTATTCCTACATCTAGGCTTAAGCAGACCACGATGAACACTCCATCACGACCACCTTCAGATTTTCTCTTCATCAAGTTAAACATCCTCCCTTCCTTCACTGAATGTTCATAAAATGTGACCTTGAGGCCCTTCACCACCCCAGCTTCCCTCTTCTGGATGCTCTCCAGGTTATCAGTTTCCTTCCTAAAATGTAATGGCCATTATTTTGATGAACATGACCTATGGCTACTTAAACTCCCCATGTGTGCCACACCCTTACCTAGAATGACAGCTTCCCCAAATGTACAGAGGAACACTGGGCTCTGGATTGCCACAGACTGACACATTCTTTCTTCATATTATGGGTTTAAAGATCGAAGGGACCTTTGAAGTCATAGGATCAGAGGACCATAGATCCAAGATCTGGAGTTATAAGTAACCTCAGAGGTCATCTGGTGAAACCCCTTCCAATCCATCCCCATTTTACAGTTGAGGAACTGAACTCCAGAGAAGTGACTTGTCCAAGGTCACACAGAGTAACAGAGCTAAAATGTGAACCCAGGTCCTCTGATTGTGAATTCAATACTGTTTCTACTGTAGCCAAGGTTAAAAAGCTAGCAACAAACTGTCATATGAACCAAAGCCAGTTTATTTTTTTTTTAAACAAACAGTAAGTAAAGCTCAGAAAAAGATATACTTAGATGAAAGCCTAAAAGATTAAAGGCAAAAGGGCTAAAATCAAGTATTGTGTGTATATGTGTGTGTGGAGTGAGGGCAACCCTGGAGAGAGGGCACCACCCTGGGAACCAGTCCCATGCTCTGCACACGACACGTCTTTGGTGAGGCAGAAGGTCTGATGCCAACCTTGGGAATCAGAGATAGAAAAGGGAAACAGAGTCATATTCTAGTCACTGTTTACCTACTTTCTATGACCACCTCTATGGAGATACCTTGGTGGCTTCTGCAAACAATATTTTTTTTTGTTATTGTTGTTTTGTCCCAGACTGGAAGGGCGGCCACCACTCTCTGTCCCATCCCACTACTCACTGACACAAGATCTTTAACATGCCCTGTTTCCAACCTGGGCCAATTCACCCTTCCTTAGACAACCTTCCTTAGACTTCCTCATCCCCTACTCCCAGGAGCTCACCATATTGATACCAGACTTAATGAGAACACCCACACCCAATTGTCTTAGCTCTCTTCAGCTCAGAACTCCTGAGCTCAAAAGATCCATCAGCCTCCGTCTCCCCAGCTCCAAAGATTATAAGCAGGTGCCACCACTCTTTATAATTAATCCTTTATAGCAGAAGCTCCATGGGCAGAATTAAATATTCTGCACCCATCTTTTCCTTCAAGCTGTCCCCTTTGGTGCTATGGTAAGGAAGAATGGGTTCCAAGTTATCTTGGCTACTGTGTCTACCCAGGAATTTCATATGATCTTAATGTGTACATGGGGGTACACCGAAGAGAGATGAGCCTTGGAAGTTGCCTGCTCCTCTATCAGTCCAAATGCTCTGAAGAGTCAACATACAGCAAGCACAAGAGGGATCCTGTATTCTCTGCACACTTCAGTCAACTATGTGACTAAAAAGATATGTGAGAATATTACCGTGAACTCAAGGCAAGGAAGAATGAAATGGACTTGACAGTCAGTGTTACAGCTGAGAATATTTAAAAGTCTCGAGCAGGATAAAGGGTTTAAAGTCTTACTCTTTGCATACTTCACAACTATGAGGTCAAGAAGGGAACCTGTATCCCTTCATGCTATAGCTGCCCAGTGGTGGTATCAATTCAATTTTAAAGCCTCTACTGTGTGCTAGCTTCAATGTCTGCAGCAGTATGCTAAAGCCTGCTTATATGTCCTAGAAAGAGCTGGTTGTTAAATATTCAGGGAGAGCATTAACGCTTTGAAAACTGGCAAACACCAAAAATCAGGGTTAGATTTATTGTGTTATAGATTGTCTAGACTTAAGAAAGCAATGGAGAAAACATTAATCATGTGGGGCTCTCTCCACACTAACAAAATCATAGATCTAGACTCTCGCCTACCTCCATTTTTTTGCCTAAACATTTTAGTCATGATGCATAAGAATATTCTAATCAACCTGATCGTTGGTAAGGAAAGGGACTTTAGACTTCTCAGTCAGGTCTTGACATCGCTCTGACCTTTTTCTGAGGACTAGGGAATGGAAATGTCTTCTCAGAACTGGAATTAGACCAGGAGATCAATTTTAATGACCTTTACCCAACATACATTTTATATAGGAAAAAAAAGAAAATAGCAAACAACGCACCAGTTGATCCCAATGGGCTGTGTATGTGAATTGGCTTCAGAAAAGGTCCTAAACAAAATCGACTCAAATGATTAGAGGAGGAAAGGGCTGCTCTTGAGGATCCTTGGGATTTGGAGAAAACCAGCTTTTTATATTTGACCCTTTATAATTTCGCCACTGTATTCCCCCCTCTGCCATCCCCATTATGTTATGTCTGCTTATATATGTACATGTCATTTAATCTCAATAGAATATAAACTCCTTGAGGGCAGGAAGTGTTTTTTGGTGGTTTTTTTTGGCTTTTTTGTTTTGTTTTGTTTTGTTTTGTTTTTGTTTTTGTATCCCTAGAACCTAGCAGTAACCAGAACATTGAAATTACTTCATGGATGCTTGGTGATAGTGGCTCTAATGGATGCTACTATTAATAAATATGACGCTTTTAAGTTATCACACAAAACAAATTCGCCCAGGTTTCTGGGATCTGTGTTTGAGAGTAATTCTGGCACAAATAGAGCTTGCCAGAGTGTTGACTTCAGAGGACTGGTGGTGAGCATGCCTCTCTCCTCTGGGCAGGGAGGAGGTGCACTGCTGCAGAACGAAGCCTGCGCTGTCCGCTGTCTGATGGGACCAGGGGGTTGTTTTGATTTGCATTAAGAACTACAAGGGGAAGTTCTATTGGATAGGAGGTGAGGGGGGAGGGAAGGAGGATTCTTTAGAAAGTGACAATGATGTCTTAAAACAAGCATCAATAAGACATTTATTTTAAGCATTTCTAAAGCTATTCAAAATAAAAATGGAAACAATAGACCTGGCTCTATTGTTCTGTTCACTTTGTTGGTGATCACAAGCACCAGGCACATCACAGATGAATACCTCATCAATCCAGGGAGGGCAGAAGAGAAGACTGTGGGCTTGTAAAGACTTTCGAATTGGTGGAATCCTTGAACCTGCATCCAGGATTGACCAAGAGGCTAAAATACAGGATCCCCAGAGAGTGGCAACGATGAAAATGGAATATGTTTGATTTTCAGTTTTACAAAGCATGAAATGCTTTTTTTTTTTTTAATCACCAAATGCTAAACACTCCCTTCTGTGAACTCTGTGGCCACCAAAGTCTGTTAGCATTTGAATCACGACTGAAGAATACAAATGAGTAAGATGTTGCAGGAGACCTGGCATGCCATAAAATGTTAGTGGGCATCAGACAGAAAGATCCTGATATCAATACAGGGCTGACAATTGATGGAGGTTAAGGAGGAGAAAGAGAAGTGTGGTAATACTGACCTCCCGAGGACAGATGATCCTCTTGGGCCGTGGTGCTTCCTGCTGTAACTGATACACTGCCAAAGAGAAAATGCAGTCCGTAAATGCACACATACACATAAGCATGCGTTCAGAGAGACTTTACACAAATGCTCCTCAGAAACTAAGAATGCATTGAAAGAGAGATACAGGTACATCCTTAGATCACCAGAATCAGATCATTTATATGGAAATTAGTCACTGAGAATGTAAACTGACAAAATTGATTTTTTTTTTATTCTTATGAGGCCGATTTTGTTGGGTAATTGTTACCGGCACTGTTCATTTTTATGATTTTCTTGGAAGCCTAAATACGATTGAAAGTATTCTGAATATTTTAAAGATAGAATATCACTTGGGAGTACCTAACTGTAAGACCAAATGACAGGATTCTTGAATTTAAATGTAATCACCAGAGGTCTTTGGACTGGCCAGACAAGGACTGACATGGAAAGAAATGTCATTCTCTAAAGGCATCTACAAAGACCCATCAGAGGGCTTCCTGTGGTTGAGCAAAACATCACGCCTTTTCTACTTTTTCCTGATATCTTTCTATTTCTGTGCTGCCTATCACCATGGTTTCTCTTCCATTTCAGTGTTTCCCATTCCCCCTCCACCCCTTTCTATTTCTCTTCCTTGACCTCTTTTCTGATCTCAAAGCCTCTCGATAATAGCTCTCTTCCACCTGTTTTCAAGGCAAACTTCAGACTACGACAGAGCCGAGCAGAGAACTCACAGACTGAAAACCAATTTAGCTTAGCCTGTCACTGTCAATGTGCCTTTTGCCATTTTTATTTCAGTGGCTGAAGCCTGAATGAGTCTTGGTTCTGCAGGCCCACAATTCCGTTTGCTCTTGCAGCAAAATCAGTCTTACGGTGGTACCTTTTAGACTCTACCACCTTTTAAAAAAAAAAGGGAGTGAATGAAAAGCTTATGACTTTTTTCAGCATCTAGACAAGGGCAAAGTTCATTAGTGATGGAATCCACGTCAAGCTAAAAGTTCATCTGTGCTGACTATCACAAGAAACCTTAACCCTACAGAAACAAAGAGAAAATGGTTTGATTTTAGCAAGGCCCCAAGCTACAGAATGTTCTCAAAAATAGGAAGGGGTGATGCTGTTGGGTGAGAGAAGGTGTGAAGGTTGCAGGATAAATGTTGTAATCATGGATTTTTCACATTTATAGCCTCAGCTCTCTGCCATCTTTGCCACATTAAAGTAGACCCTATTGATCTTGGAGAGGCTGATATCTCTGGGCATCTGAGAGTTCATATTTGTGAATGCCCCCTTTAATGATGCATGTTACAAGTCATCTATGCCTTCTCATCCTCTAGGGTTATTGACAAGATCCTTTCCAAAATCTTTCAATAGAACAGAAGTTCTGTGAGGGCAGAGACATTTTAATCCTCTGTGCCTCGCAGAATGCGTGGCAATACTGTATTGAAGTAGGGGTTTAGTAAATACTTATTGATTGACTGAAAGAAGGCCTTCCCAAAATATTAGAGGCCTTTCTCAGGCCTTTTTTTTTTAAACATTTCCTAGGCCCTATATCAGATTGCATGTCATCCTGGGGAGGGGAGAGGGGAGGAAGGGGGAGAAATCTGGAACTCAAAATCCTACAAAAGTGAATGTTGAAAACCAATAAATAAATAAACATTTCCTAGGCCCCTGTGTAGCACTTGTGTGCTTTTTTTTCACCCCTCATTTGCACCATATATGTGACCTGCAGACCTCCTTTTCTAATCAGATATTTCTTAGCTAATTTCTCTTCTCACATATATCCTTTTTGGCATATACCCCAGTCTCCTGCTTCCTGGCTCCCGAACCCCACCTTGGAACAACAATATTCCCTCAGTGATGCTGTGTGGCTATGAATCATGCTGTATCATGATGTCTAAGAACCAAAACTGGGGGTGACCCAACCTTGAGGACAGAAGAGGAAAGATCCAGTGCTCTTAGCCATTCTATGAGATGTCAGACTTTAAAGGGAATGGTTTCCCTGTACCTAGGGATGTGTAGTCTGTCTATAAATGAAGGTGCACATAGGATGGGGAGAGCCCATGTTCACCTTCAGCTCACAGAAGTGCTGGGAATGTGGAGCCAACGGACAAAGAGCCTGCCTCTTGCAAAGGTAGCCAGCCTGCTAGCAGATCACTGTTGGCTGAGATGGGGCACAGTGAGTATTGACCCTGCCCAAGCAGGGTGTGGAGAAGCACCTGAGATTGGGCCCCCCAGAGTTTCTGTGAACATGAGTTATTTTTTATACCTCCAACACTTTGGATAGAAGGGTAGATGGTGATGTCCTTGATTGGAATGGGGAAAGGGGAGCACAACTGTCAGCTGCATGCCCTCACTTGGGGTCGGGAAATCCCAGAAGGCCCTGGAAACCAGGGGTGGTGTCATTTCTCCAATATGGCCTAGAGCTCCCTGAGAACCCACACTTTCAGAAGAAGGCACAGGTAGAAGGGGACTTGACATTCCATAGATCTGTATCTCCTACTCATGAACCTAAGACAGTAAAACGCTGAGGTTTACTTTTTTTCCATAAAGAGCCTCTGCCCATCCTCCCCTCTTGCTCCTACCGAGACATGACAACAATCTGTGAACAGTGGGGCAATGCTTATGGATGCTCTGACTCATTAAAGGCAAGGTGCCCGACAGACAGCCTGTTACATAACAGAAAGAGCACTGATTTTCAAATCAGATGACATCATCATAGCGTCCAAGACCCAGAGCTGGTCCTACCCAGTCCAACCTCCTCACTTTATGGAAAAGGAAACTGAGGCCCAAGATGGCCAAAAGACTATCTTTGAAGGGCACCTAGATCTAGAACTGGAAGGCTGGCCATCAGGGGCCAGCTGGTTCAACCCCCTCATTTTACAGATGAGGAAACTGAGTCTTAGAGAGATTATGAGGCTTGGCAGGTTCACACATAAGAGCTTGAGGTAGGAGTTGAACCCAAGCCTTTCTAGCCCCAAGTCCTACAGTCTGCCTGCTCTGCCCCCGGCTGTTGTCTTGATCTGGATGGTTTAGATCCTGACTCTGCCATCAGGATCACCTCGCACAAATCCCTTGATCTCGCTAGACCTCATTTCTTCACCTCTAAAATGAGAGGACAGGATTCGATGCATCTGAGATCCTTTTCAGCTGAAGGTCTGGAAGACGTAGCCAGAACTATGATTCTGTAATCGTGTCCCAGATTATCGCATCAGTGTGGGGAATTTTAGACTGAAGAGTCAGACTGGTCAGTGAGGCCAAAAAGAAGAGGCCTTTGTTTGGCTCGCTGTAACTCACAAAAAGGCAATCTTGAGGCTTAGGGAGGCAGCCGGGGGAGGATTGGAGAAGGCTGAGGCAGCAAGATCACAGATCCTGCAGAATCTCATAATTGCAATGAAGGATAGCCACCCCAGAGTCAGACTGGAAACCAAGGGAATTTTGCCAACCAAGGGACCTGGGAGGCTTTGTGAAGGTCTAAGGTACCAAGCAGGCCTCCTTGTCCTACGGAGCCTACCTCTCTCTTCAATGCCTTTCCTGATCCCCTCCCCGCGTCGGCTGGAGCCTCCCTCCCTCATCACCTTGAATTGAACCACCCTGTAGAGCTTCACTTTAAATTTGGACTACATATATTTAAATGTGGTACTATTGTAGTCCCTCTGACTAGAGCATAAGCTCTTCATGAGGGGTTGTTTCATTCTTTAACTGACTGATAATTCATAGTACCAGGCCAAAGTCACCCCACCTTTTTATCCCTGTCTTTCACTCTGTACAAGTATCAAGTTATGGACCATAGGCCGCAGGCCAAAAGTCATGTCAATGCAGGGGAAGGGCCCCTTGAAACCCTCCCAAGTCTGGTGCTAAAAAGCCGGCCAGGCTGGTTACTGTAGATAAGCGGGCAGTGCTGAATCCTGCCTGGCATGGACGTTGTCCAACCCGCCAAGAATGACATCCTGAGAGAGCTGCAGGCAGGCCTGAGGGAACCCAAAGTTTGTCTAGACTGCAGCTTTTGCTATATCACTGACACCTGACCTATGGAAATAATAAATAGCTAGTATTTACAGAGTGCTGTAAAGTTGGCAAAATGTTTTACAAATATTATTTCACTATATCCTCACAGTAACCCGGGGAGGTACGTGCTATTATTTACCCCATTTTACATATAAGAAAACAGGCAGGCAGACGTTAGGGGACTTGCCCAGGGTAAAACAGCTAGCAAGTGTCTGAGGCTGGATTTGAACTCAGGTCTTTTTGACTCTAGGTCCAGTGCTTAGTCCACTGTGCTGCCTAGCTGCCTCAGATTAACACAATCCATAGCATGATGGGACGGGGAAGGAGAATCATTTCTGGGCCTTCGTATTCAGGAATTATGGAGTCACAAACCTTTATGGCGGGAAGGTACCACGAAAGCTTTCTACTACAACTACGTTAGAGTCCAAGGACTGGGCCAACTTTCTTCTTGGCTCAAAGATATAAGTTTGCCTGGTCATTTTTCTACAAGGGCAAAACCAAAAGTGACTTCTCCGCTGTTTGGGTGTTGTCTTAAGTGTATCTCCCGATAATATTTTAAAAGATCAGCTCTAGTCCCAGCAGAATTCTCTTAGAGCCCTAACTAGGCTAGAGAGACAGGAGCTTTGTCTCAGGGGGCCAACATTTAGAGAGCACTGACTGCACTCTCAGTCTTTCAGAGGTAGGAACAATTGAACTTAGCACTGGGCTGCAGATTAATTCATTTAAATAGGAAGCTACAAGATAGAGCTTCCTCTCCTCTTGTCAGGTGAGTGCTTTCTCCACCAGGACTGCCCTTCTCCATCCCTCCTCAGCTGAGGCCTAAGGTGTCCCAGGGTCACTCAACCACTGGAGCCTTGTGCCTCCAACGTCTTTGGTCTCTCTCTGGAGTTTTCCCCAACCTCCCAAATCAATTTGCTCTTAAAAGTTGACTCAACGGCACCTTAGTGTGGCTGGCCCCAGACTCCAGAACTGCTGGTCATAGCTGTGAACTCTGGTCTGGAAGAGGGACATCCAGACAGCTGCTGGGGAAGTTTTTGGTGACAAACTACCTCAGAAATCATATGGGGATGGGGTGGGGGTGAGGGAGGGGGGTAAGGATGGGGAGTCTCCTCTTTGCTCCAGAAGTGGGAGAACCACAGAAGTCAGCTGAAGGGATCCTCTCTCTTTAGGGCCATATTTCCCACAACACATGAAATGGGAAGGAATTTAAGCAGTCTCTAAAGTTGCTTCCTTCTCCACAATTCTCCGTCGCTGAATCTACGGCAGGCCTTAGGCTTTTTTGTGTTTCTGAAAACCTGTCATAAGGTGGATCTCTGTAAAATTTCCCCTGGGAACAATATAATAATTGGAATCGAATTCCTGCCCAAGGATTTAGCATCCAATAAACCATCAATCAATCACCAAGTATTTACCAAGTGCCTGGTATAAGCCTTGAAGGAAAAGATAAAACTCCTCGATCATTTAAAAGGCATATTATACTCCAAGTCCTTCAGAAAGGGAAGAAGGGGGATGCACGCTCTGTCGTCTGGCTCCCTACCTCAAAGTTCCCCAGGTGCTCTTCATCACTAAGCATGACGGCCTCTTCTCAGGCCTCATCTTGCCCTCTCTGCAGCCTGGCAGAGGCACCAGCCATCAGCCTCATCTCCAGGATGGCTCTCTGTCTCCTGGTCCTCCTTCCTTCTCAGGCTCCTTTGGAGAATATTCCTCCAGATCACACACTCAGTGTGTACTAGCTGCCCTTCCCTTTGCCCTCTGTGCCATCGCAGAGATTTCCTAAGCTGTCCTGGGTTCAATTACTGTCCCAGTGCAGATGATTCTCAGAGTTACTTGTCCAATCCTGACCTCTGTCTTAGGGCAGCTAGGGAGTGCAATGGATAGAACACCAGTCCTGGAGTCAGGACCGCCTGAGTTCAAATCCAGTCCCAGACAGCTGCGTGACTCTGGGCAAGTCACTTCACCCTGTTTGCCTCAGTTTCTTCATCTGTAAAATGAGCTGGAAAAGGAAACAGCCAACCACTCCAGCATCTCTGTCAAGAAAACCCCAAACGGGGTCACAAAGAGTCGGACAGGACTGAACAACAACAAAGCCTCTCGAGCTCCAGCTTACACCAGTTACCAACTGTCCCTTGTGCATCTTGAATCATGAGTCCCCTCCCCCTCTAGTGCCTTCCCTCTGAGAGCGTCCTCACATCGCACACACTGGGTCTATCTCGTCCTCTCCCCAGTACAACGTGAGCGTCCTGAGGGCCTAGGCCGTGTTTTGGTCTTCCTGTGAATCGCCAGCACTTAGCACTGAACCTGGATCACAGGAAGTGCTGATTATTCAATCTGTTCTTCTAACCGCCTGGGTGCAGCGCTCATCTGAAGTCTGTGGTCCAGACACTATTTACAAGGGGCCTCAGTGTACTTTAAAATGAACAATTTCCTTTAATAAGCAGTATACACCTAATGGTTTGGTGGGTCTGATCTTAGCCATGGATCATCATGAATGTCATTTCCACCAATAAACCATTTGACAGTTTGTTGGTATGGCTGCTGTTTGGTTGGGGTCTGAGGGGAGATGGTGGTCAAGGTGCTGTGAGTGGCAGGTCAACTTGTCTGGTATGTGGTTTGCTGTGGGCTTGAGCCCTCAATGAGCACCGCGCCATCAGTACATACGAAGCCAAAGTAAACGGAAAACAAACCAAAATACAACCTGATCAGATCATATGATAAACTGGACCAAAACTAATAGCTAACTCTAATTAATGTTCATTAAACATATCTTCTGTTGGATTCAGAGCTAGGCCCTTGTATCCAGGGATCACTTAGTCTAAATTTTTTTTTCAGTTGAGAAAAATTTAGAGGCTGTTGACTTAGAAAACCACAAATTAAGATCATCTATGGTTCATCGCATTTTTATTTCTTTTGTTAAATATTTCCCAATTACATTTTCATCTGGTTCAGACCAAAGTGGGGAGTTTTGTGGGCCACATGCCCTCTGCGCTGGATGGCTGAGGCCTCCTAAAAAGCTGCCTGAGGAAGTCTCAGTGGCCCCTCACTTTGAATAAAATTTCTTACACCAAGCAGAGACTTTACTAATCCCACCAGTGAATTCAGAGCTCAGTTCAATAAGAGGCAGGTGTGTACACTGTCTTTGCCACTGCCCCCCAGCCCCCTTGCCCCTGCCCTGCCCCTGCCCTGCCCCTGCTGCTGCTGGCATTTGTCCTGTTGGAAAACATTGTAAGGAAAGTCCTTTAAGAGTGAAAGAATAAACCCTCTTGGGTTTATTCCAGGCCACAGCTGCAAGTACTCAACTCCAGACCGAAGGACCACTACCAGAAAATGAGAGAGGCCCTTTTCTGCCTCAGCCAGCTCTGTCCATTAGGTTCTCTCTGCCTGACTGCTCTAGAAGAGAAGCCAAAAAAGTTTGGGGAAGATGCCTGTGTGCTCTGGCCCACCCCCAATGCCCAGCCCTTTCCTGCCCTGGCAACTCTGCCCTGACTAACTGAAATGAAGGATAACTTTTTGGCACACCAACTATCATTCTGAATACAGGCAGGAGCAGAATAAAAATGACTTCCCTCCACTCCCCAGAAATGTTGATTGGAGCAGAGAATTTAAAAACAAACAAACAAAAAAACAACTATCCCAGTATCTCCTAGATCTGAGAGAAGCACTGTGTTGATCTGCTATTGGGGGTCTTCAAGGCCTGGCTTTCTGCTACACCATTTTACTGCCTCCCTTCAAGCTAAATATGGGTGAGGGTCATGCTTTGTGTCTTTCTGCTCCTGCCTCTAGTCAGGAAGATTCTGGGTGTGTTAAGGATTGTCCTTTATAGTTTTATTTAGAAAGCTGGCAGAGAAGGAAAGGATGGGGGTTTGAGATGGGCCAGAGCACTTGAAAATCTCCAAATCTTCTTCTGGACAGCAGTCAGACAAGGAGTTGAAGGGGACCCCAGCTAGTATTCACTACACAGATGAGTTAACTGAGACCAAGAAAACTCAAGAGAAGGGTTTAAGGGTGCACAGGAGGAAAGTGTCAGAGCCCCTGACTATAAATCTAGCCCACTTTCCACATGGACCAGGTTGCCTGTGCAGTCTACCTTTGGGTGGGCACGTTTCCAGCTCATAAAACCACGACTTGCACCCTCGCTGACAGCCTGAGCAAAAAATGTCAAGAGTTGAGAGGGCAGGAAGCCAAAATTCACCTATCTTCTAAATCTCAAGTTCCTGTTGTTTGTTGGCCAAATGCTGTGGGCTCATGGGCGGGCCATGGCCACCGCGAGGGAAACTCAGTGCATTGTTCTCCATCTTTGGCTGAAGCTAACCCAGGGAACAAATAATGGCTTTTGCTTCTCAGTGCCATCCATCAGGGGCTGCCTAAGTGTGCTAAAGTCAATTTTAAGGAATAATTAAGTAAGGGGGTGGGGAAGAGGACTAACAGCTTTTTGAGATGGATTTCATTTCTGGTACTCACAGTATGATTTCCATATCGGAGGCTGGTATTCTTCAGCATCTAGAATTTAAAAAGAAAGAAAGAAAGAAATCAGTCTATCAGCTGAAAGTCAAGCTGTCAACAAGTTATCTTCTCCAGGGAAGTCACAGCTTGTTAGCAAAATTTGCATTTCTGCCCCAAGTGAACCGCATACTCATTTACAGGGAGGTTGCAGATAAGAGGAAGAGAATGTCAATTTCAACACTTGTGGACTCAACACCATTTTCTTTTTCTGATAACTTAACATGACAGAATCAATTGCTTAACCATTTTCCTAGAGCCCAGTGAATCAAAAGGATATTTTAAGTAATTAACTCCACGGTGCCCTCCAGGAAGGTTTTCCAACAGCATGTACTTGTCTTGAAATAATAAACATATAATTCATCATCTGGCTTCAAAGCTGACCTTTTGCCCATTTATTAAAATCACAAAGAGGGAAGAAGTGTGTGATATTTAATCTCAGAGTTTTGCAACCCAAGCAACTGGGCTGTCCAAGCACCAGGTCTGATAGACCCAGGACACAGACAATTCAATTGAAAATCCATTATCTCCTTGAGTTGGGTCCAATGGGTGATTTAGAGATTTCCCAGAAAACCTATCAGAAGTGTCAGAGTGGAAGAATTACAAGCAAGTGTGAAGGGCTCGATTACTATTCATCAACCTAGAATGGGGGTGGGGAGGAGAATTCTTCAGGTTCAGAAGACGGAGCCATTTAAATGTTGGCAGATGAACCAAAGGTTCTAAACGTGATTGAACAGTCTCCCCAAGTTTACAGGAGGCAGGATGATGATCCATTGGCAACAAACACTCTGCTTGGTGACGGATGACCTCGGCACAAAGCTAGGCTCTGTCATCAACTCTCTGGGTGACTTCACACAAGTCACAACCTCTCTGGGCCCCAATTTATAAAATAAGTGATTTAGGTTAGATGATCTCAAAGGTTTCTTCCAACTTAAGATCCAGGATTCTTCTGGCTCTAAGTCTATGGTTCTGTGTGTCCTGAGGGCCTGGATTTGAACTCATCTCATCTGACTCCAAATTCAGTTTTTGCTACATGACCTTCTGCTGCTTCTTTTTAATAAATATTTGTAAACAGAATACGAATTACTGATTAGGAGATGGCTAAAAAGCTGTGGCACATAATGTAATTGAATTATCACTGTGCTAGAAGAAATGATGAATAGGATAAGGACAGAAAAGCATGGGAAGATTTACATGAACAGATGCAAAGTGAAATAAGTAGCCTAGGAAAACTGTGTATGTGTGTATGTGTACACACACATATATATATCTACATATATATATATGTATATATACACACACACCCATAGTTTTCCTATATATATCTATATACACACATATATGTATATGCATATATGTGTGTACATATGCAAATATCGTAATTACAATGTTATTAATAGGGAGAACAATCACAACCTATTTTAAATCAAATGCTTGAAAATATAGCCAAGCTTCTCCCCAAAGCAAAGACCTGAACAAACACCTCCCCCTGCTTCTTTGTAGAGGTGAAGACCATGGGTGTATGATGCTGCAAACAAGGTCAACCTTTTCAAAAAGCTGATTAGTTTTACTGATTTTTTCCCTCATTTTTTTCTTGTTTATTATAAGGATGGCTCTCTGATTGAGGATGGGGAAGGGATTCAGTGGGAGATATAAAAACAAATGAAATCACCAAAATCTTATTTTAAAGAAACAGAGCATGTAGTTGTTTATATATATATATATATATATATATATATACACATATATACACATATATATACATATATATGTATATATATATTAGAGAGAGAGAGAGAGAGAGTATGTTCTGCTAAGCAGGAATGGTGTATCTTTAGACTTCAGCAATTACAAAACTTTGTCCTAGCTAGGAAAATTTGGAAACAGAGGTAGGAGAGTGTCCCAGGAAGTTTTCTTCCTCAGAAACACTACTTTAAAGCAACCAAGTGTGAGCTAGCCCCAGTATAGTGCCTGGCAGATAGTAGGCACTTAGCAAATGCTTGATGATTGACTGACTGATCAATCAAGGGCAGAATTTATTTACTAAACTCCTTTGGTTACATATTGACTAACTCCTATTTTGTGTCTTGCTGTCTTCAACACAATTCCAATTCAATTCACCAAACACTCGTTAGGCATTTACTATGGTCCAAACACTGTGTGACTGGGAAGCTAGGTGGTGCCATAGTGCATAGAGCACTGGTCTTGGAATTAGGAAGACTCAACTTCATGAGTTCAAATCCAACCTCAGACACTAGCTGCGTAACCCTGGGTAAGTCACTTAACCCTGTTTGCCTCAGTTTCTCATCTGTAAAATGAGCTGGAGAAGGAAATGGCAAACTGCTCCGGTATCTCTGCCAAGAAAACCCCAAATGGGATTGTGAAGAATTGGACATGATTGAAAATGACTAAACAACAAAAACCACTGTGCCTGGTAATACAGAGATGAAAACAGAATTGTGCTGCCCTCAAGGAGCTCATCTCCTATACAACTAAGTATGAGATAAGGAAAATTGAGGCTGGGATAGCATTAGCCACCTATAGGATCAAGGAAGGCTTCCTGAAGGAGGTGGTACCTGGGAGGAGCCTTGAAGGAAAACAAGATGCAGAGAGACAGCAAGCAGACATTCCCAGTAGAGACATAATGAGTGAGAATGGGAGGGTATATTGTAGAAACAGGGAAGAAGGGAAGGTGGGAAATAGAGATAACATCCAAGATTCCTATCCTAGTGAAAGCATGGCCACTTAGCAGAAAATGCAGGCTAGTACTGCCCCAAGTGGAGTGGGGCAGGGGAGAAGAGATCCCAGCTGCCACCTCCTTCAGAAGGGTGGGGTGGGCAGAGGAGGAAGGATTCCAAAAAAGCTTCAAAAAGAGCCTCTCAATGTCCTATATGAGGGCAAAGCCTAGCTGTCCTACCCTAGTTATGGCTCTGCTTGTAGGGAAGGGAGGGAGCTCATACAAATAATAATAATGATAACAGTAATAGCTAGCATTGATATAGTGTTTAAAGGTTTGCAAAGCACTTTGCAGACATTACCTCATTCAATTTTCATAACAATCCTGGGTGGGAAGGTCCTATTAGTATCCCAATTTTACAAGTGAGGAAATTGAAGCAGTTAAGTGACTTGCCCATGGTCACACAGTAAGTTTTTGAGACTGGATTTGAATTCAGGTCTTCTTGATTCCAATACTACCAACATCCATAGGTTGGATTCAGAAGTGTTTTCCTCACAGCAATCCCTTGAGATAGACAGGACACAAATGTCACTAGCTCAGAAGGATCTGGGTTCAAATCTAGCCTCTGGCACATACTGATTGACTGTATGGCACTAGGCACCTCCTGGGAGCTCTCTCTACCAAATCACAGGTCCAGCCCCCTCTCCCCCAAATCATGGATGAGGAAAACAAGACTCAGTGAACTCAGTGGGTGCCTGAGGATCATGCAGAGTCAGAGCCAGGACTCAATGCCAGCTTTTCTGGTGCCTTGCCCACTTCTCTTACCACAACCCCTTCTTGTCCTGGTTCTCTGATGTTGTGGCCATCCAAGTAAAGAAGGCACATTCAAGGTCATTTGGCCAAGTTCAGGAACCTGTCCTCCACACTGGGCCATGTTAGATACACCAACGTTTCAGTCCCTGCCATCTTATTGTCCCTTTCCACACCTGCACGCTAATTGTGAGAATCAGTTGTGACCAAAATTAGACTAACTCTCTCTTCCTTTGTTAAAATAAAAAAGATTTCAGGACAGGCCCTTGACCTAGCATAATACCTGTGTAGTAAATCCAAGCTATGTGTTCCATAAACAGTTTAAAAATTCCTGCAGCATATTATTTCTAAAGATATTGGGGTCATGGACATTGGAGAGATAAGGTTTGAAATAACATGGCAGAGTCATTGCAAAGATGTCATTCCATCAAAATAAGCCAGGACCAAATACGGTGGTGGTTCAAGGTAACCAAAGAAAAAGTCCACTTTTGCCTATAATGGGCTCAGAGGTCTCTTTAAAAACCATAGAATTTCAGAGTTGAAAGAGGTCTCATATGCCACCAGAGTGAGATGGGTTGAATGACCCCTTCGGACACTTATTACATACTGTATGACCTTAGGCAAGTCATTAACCTTTGGGGTCCTCAGTTTCCTCCTCAATAAAATGAAGGCGTTGGACTAGATGGCCTCTGGGGTGTCTTCTACGAAAATTGGAGATCCTTGATCTTTCCATGGAATCCCCAACAACTGGGCATCTGGCTTCTGCCTGAAGTCCTCAGGGACTGAGAATGTGCTGGCAGCCCGTAATATGTGAGTACGATTCAGATTGTTACAGAGCTTTTCCTAAACAAGAAAGGACTCTTCCTCTTGGGTGTCTCAGTCACAGAATCAGCCCATTGAAAGGGAACGCGGTGGCTCACACCAACCTGAGTGATCATGGATAGAGCACAGGACTGAGACTCAAGACCTGGATTCGAACCCCAGCCTCAGATTCTTCCTAGCTATACAGCCTTGGGCAAATCCCTTCCCCTTTCCAAGCCTCAGTGTCCTCATCTGTAAAATGAGGGGGCTGGATTCCCTTCCAACTCTTTATCTATGAGCCTATGATCCAATATAGCTCACATTTGTATAGGATTTTTTACTAAGTTATCTCATCATGTCCTCACCACAATCCCCCAAGGCAAGTGTGACTATTAACCTCCTTTTTACAGATGGGGAAACTGCTCAATGACATCTCTGATCTCCAGCTGCCTCTGCTTGATGCTTCTGGAGGTGGTGATGGTGGTGGCGGCTGTGGTGGGGATCCACCATCTCACAAGAAACCTCATTTCTACTTTGTCATTATTAGGAGGTTTTCCCTGACATTAAGTCAAATTCTAATATTTACCCCACCCCCCATTCCTTTCTGTCTCCTGCTCTGACTTGAGCTCTCTGAGCCAGGGAAGAGCAAGTTAGGCCCCCTTCACATGACAGCCCTTCCAATGTTCCAATAGCATGGCCCACTCCCTCCTGCACACATCCTCCACATTCTGTCAACCTCTCCTCATCTGGACAGTCTTGAGTCCCTTCAGCATTCCAGCTGTTCTGCTTTGAACACTCTCCAGATGTCTCTGCCTTTCAAAGCCTTTTCTAAAATGTGGCGCTCTCTACTCAGGCTAAATTTTTTACTTCCAGGGGTCTGTTTGGCTTAGCTGATTTGCCTGGACTTGATCTCTGGTCTTTGGGCATACGGTGCCCACCTGGAACACCTAGAATTAAAATCTTGCTCTTTTCCCCAGCCCCTAGCATTTCAACCAAGGGTGGCCTCCCCTGATTTGCTAATTGAGAATGTTTTAATAAACAGAGCACAAAACAAAAAGGCAATGATCATAAACTATTTTTTGGTATTTCCTTTAGTTAAACACTGACCTTAAGGCATGGAGTTTGAATCTTAATCCTATACAATTCCTTGGCTTCAAAGGACTAGAATCTAAGGGAATGTCCATCAATTGGAGAATGGCTTAACAAATTATGGTACATGAATGTAATGGAATACTATTGTGCTGTAAGAAACAAGCATTTGGGATAGTTTCACAAAAACCTGGAAAGACTTGTATGAACTGATACAAAATGAAGTGAGCAGAACCAGGAGAACAATTTATACAATAACTACAATGTTGTAATGACAAACTTTAAAAGACTTAAGAAATCTGATCAATGTAGTAATCAACCACTATCCCAGAGGACCAATAATAAAGAATGTTACTCACCTCCTGACAGTGAACTAATGAACTAAATACGTAGAATGAGATACACATTTTTGGACGTGACCAAGGTGGGAATATTTTTTACTTGACTATGCATATTTGTTACAAGGGTTATTTTTTTCTTCCGCCTTCCCATTCTTCCTCCTTCTTTTTCTACCTCTCTCTCTCCCTCCTTCCCTTCCTTTTTTCCTTTCTTACTTCCTTTTCTTTCTCCCTCTCTCTTTCTTTCTTAGCAGGAGGGGGAGGAAGAGAAAATAAATATCTGTTGGTTGAAAAAATAATTTTAAAATTGTCTCTGGCCTCTACTTGGTTGTTTGCTTTCCCATCAGTCCCTTTCCTGTAGAGAATATATGACTTCCTAGGTTGGTTAGCTGGTATTTCCATCTCTGTTTTTTTTTTTCTCTTTGCAACCAAAATAAAGCTACTTCATGTTGGATGTTGTGTGAATTGATCAGGACAGAGAGAGTACTTACTTTCCTATATATTTTAAGAAGATAGTCAGCAAGATTATGGAGTTGTCTTTAAAAAAGATATAGACTTTTGACAAAATACAATACTCATTCCTACCAAAAAACAAACAAACAAACAAACAAACAAACACTAGAAAGCATAGGAATAAATGGAGCTTTCCTTAAAATGATAAATAGTATCTATCTAAAACCATCAGCAAGCATTATCTGTAATGGGCATAAGCTAGAAACCTTCTCAATAAGATCAGGGGTGAAGCAAGGATGCCCAGTATCGCCCCTATTATTCAGTATTGTACTAGAAATGTTAGCTATCGCAATAAGAGAAGAAAAAGAAATTAAAGAAATTAGAATAGGCAATGAGGAAACAAAACTATCACTCTTTGCAGATGATATGATAGTATGCTTAGAAAATCCCAGAGAATCAACTAAAAACTAGTTGAAATAATTAACAACTTCAGCAAAGTTACAAAATATAAGATAAATCCACATAAATCATCAGCAGTTCTATATATTACCAATAAAGTTCAGCACAGAAAGAGAAATTCCATTTAAAACAACTGTACACAGTATAAAATATTTGGGAGTCTACCTGCCAAGAAAACCCAAGAACTACTTGAACACAATTATAAAACACTTTTCACACAAATAAAGTCAGATCTAAACAACTGGAAAAATATTAGTTGCTCATGGGTAGGCCAAGCCAAGATAATAAAAATGACAATTCTGCCTAAATTCATTTATTCAGACATAAAAAGTGATATCATAAGCAAAATAGGGAAGCATGAAAATTTTACTTTTCAGATCTTTGGATAAGGGAAAAATTTTAGACCAAGCAAGAGATAGAGAGCATTACATGATGTAAAAATGGATAATTTTGATTACATTAAAAAGGTTTTGCACGAGCACAACCAACGCAGTCAAGATTAGAAGGAACTCAGTAAACTAAGGTGTATGGAGGGTGGGAGGGGAATTTCCAGCAGGGTTCTCCAAAAAAGGACTCATTTTTCAAATACAAAGAACTGAGTCAAATTTATAAGAATATGAATCATTCCCCAATCAAGAAATGGTCAGAAGATATGAACAGGCAGTATTCAGAAAAAGAAATCAAAGTTATCCATAGTCATATGAAAAAATGCTCTAAATCACTACTGAGTAGAGAAAAACAAATTTAAACAACTTTGAGGTACCGCTTACACCTATCAGATTGGCTTATATGATAGGGGAAAAATGACAAATGTTGGAAGGAGTGTGGAAAAACAAGGATATTAATTCACTGTTGGTGGACTTGTACACTGATCTAGCCATTCTGGAAAGCAATTTGGAACTACACCCAAAAGGCTATAAAATTGTGCATACCCTTTGATTCAGCAATATCACTAATAGGTCTATATCCCAAAGAGATCAAACAAAAACGAAAAGGACATATGTGCACAAAAATATTTATAATACCTCTTTTTGTGGTTGCAAAGAATTGGAAATTGAGGGGAAGCCCATCAATCAGGAAATGGCTGAACAAGTTGAAGTATATGCTTATGATGGAATAATACTGTGCTATAAGAAATGATGAGGATGATGGTTTCAATAAAACCTGGGAAGATTTATACGAACTGATGCAAAATAAAGAGAGCAGAACCAAGAGAACATTGTACACAGTAACAGCACCATTGTATCATGAACAACTATGAATGACTTAGCAATTTTGAACAATAAAATGACCCACAACAGTTCCCGAAGGACTCATGATGAAAAATGCTATCCACCTCCAGAAAATGATCTGATGGAGGCTGAATAGAGATTGAAGCAAACTTTTTAAACTTTCTTTTTCTTGTTGTTGTTGGGTTTTTTGGTCTGTTTTCCTTTGCAACATGGCTAATATGGAAATATGTTTTGCATGACTTCACAGGTATAATCTATACAAAATTGTTTGCCTTCTCAAAGAGGGGTCAGAGGAGGAAAGAAAACAGGGAATTTGGAACTCAAAATTTTAAAAAATGCTAAAAATGTTTATTTATATGTAATTGGGAAAAAATGAAAAGAAAAAGCAATTAAGACCAATAAAAAAACAATACAGACTTTCATCTGTGGTGGTTTAAATGCTTCCCTGCCTAAAAGGGAGGAAGGGAGAGAAAACTGTATTGAGGGAGCTAGGTAACGTAATGAATAGACAACTGGATTTGGAGGTAGGAAGACCTGAATTCAAATCCAGCTTCAGATACTTACTAGCTGTGTGATCCTAGGCAAGTTATTGGACTTGTCTCAGTTAATTCATCCTTAAATGGAAATAATGATGGCACCTACCTCACAGGGTTGAAGTGAGAGAGAAATGAGATGACACGGGAAAAGTTCTTTACAAACCTTAGTGTACTCCATCAATGCTAGCTATTATTACTATAACTCGTTGAGGACCATTTGGTGAATTCCCTAAAACTGTAAATCTCAGGACCCTGGGAGGGTGGAGGGTGGGGGCTTTTCCTGACAGCTCACAGCTCCACAAATAAGTAGCTGTGTGACTTGGAGCAAGTCACTCCATCTCTTTGGGCCTCAGTTTCCAGATCTGTAAAATGAAAGGATTTGACTAGTTGATGTCCCAGGTCCCTTCTAGTTGTAAAGTTATGATCAAATGATTTTATTCCCCGTCTAGTCACCCATTAAATCTATTCATTTATGTATAGAAACAGGATTGAATCTGTACATTCCTCCATGGTCTGCCATTTGGCATCATGGAAAAGTGGAGAGAGGGTAGGTCGTGGAATCTGGAAGACCTGGATTCAAGTGCTGCCTCAAAGAGGTGTACAAGCTGCATAAGCCATGGACATGCCACTTAACTCTTAAGAATTCCAGACAACTCTCCAGGTCTCATTGTTCCGGAGGAGCTGTTCGTCTGCATTAGCGGAGGCAGGCCATTTGCTTCCTGGAAATTCCTCCTACAGAGGAAGTCTCAGACTCCTCTTTGAGGGGCAGGGCTTGACTGAGGCTGACATGGAGCTTTAGCTGACACTTTCTTCCTGCCTCTCAGCCAGCTCTGAGCCCACCTCCCCTCCCAGGCATTCACGATCTGTCCTCCGGCAGCCATTGCGCTCCCTCCAGCAGCCTCACACGCTCATCGCCGCTCCTTTGAGGGCCACCAGAAAGCATTTCTGTTCCTTCCCCCGAGATCTGGAGCCTGTAATTAGACAATGACTGCCCGTATCCCTGAAAATCTTTTTTTTGCCTCGTAGAAGAATCCAGAATGATGCAGTCATTAGCCACGCATCAGTGGAGCCAATGTAATTACCTCAAATCCAGGGACACGCTTGACAAGCCACAGAACACGAGATGTTTGTGGAGCCAGGAAGCATTTGGTCAAGAGACATTCAGCAGAGACTTTTCACCAGGATGCAATAAGTCAGTAGCAAGCGATCTTGGCTCTTTCTCTCCCTGGCGTATGGTGATGTTCAAAAGGGCTCATAGAGTGTCTATTCCTGTGTGTGTGTGTGTGTGTGTGTGTGTGTGTGTGTACACATAACACACGGGGCTTTTAGGCATCATCTAGCCCACATTCCTCATTTCACACAAAAGAAGCAGAGGCCCAAAAAGACTAAGTAAATCGCCTACAGTCATACAACTTATATTTTCTTTATTAGATTACAGACTATCAGAGTTGGAACAGATATTAAAGGCTATGTAATCCAACTCAATTTTACAGATGAGGATATTGAGTTCTAGAGAAGGGAAGGGACTTATCCAAGGCCACACAAGTAATTTATTATCACCTCCATTTTTGTTGTTGTTATTATTCAGTTGCTTAGTTGTGTTTGACTCTCTGTGACACCATTTGGGTTTTCTCGGCAGAGATACTGGAGTGGTTTGCCATTTCCTTCTCAGCTCATTTTATAGATGAGGAAACTGAGGCAAACAGGGTGAAGAGGCTTGCCCAGGGTCACACAGCTAGTGCCTGAGGCCAGATTTTGAACTCAGGTCTTCCTCACTCCAGGCCCAGTGCTCTATCCACTGCACCACCTAGCTGCCCCCGCCTCCATTTTACAGATGTGAAAAGTGAATCTCCTACATGTTAAGTGGTCACAGAGTCATACATAACGGAATGACGGAAGGACCGTCATCCTCTTCATTTTACAGAAGAGAAAACTGAGGCCCAAAGTGGAAGTAAGTCACCCAAAGTCACAGAGTAATAAGTAGCTGAGTGAGGATTCAAACCCAGGTTAGTTCCTTGAATCTAGATACATGCTTTGCGTTTATCTCTCTGTTTACATGTTGTATTTGTTTCTGTCAGGGTATGTGATTCCATCATTACTGAAGAGCTCTGAATGAGGAAAATCCTATCAATGCCATTGTGTTGGGCAATGTACACCCCATCAAAAATGTATTCCTTTACTTTTAGCATTCATTTAATTTTTTTTTTTGAGTTTCAGATTCTCTCTCTCCTTTTCTCCCCTCCCTCACCCACTGAGAAGGCGAGCAATGTGATATCCACAACTTACACTCTTAGACAACTGTCCAAGGTTCTTGGGGGTTGACTGATTGGTCCAGCACCCGACCATTAGGTGTCAGAGGCTGGACTTAAGCCTGGGTCTTCTTGATTCCAAAGCTTGCCCTTTACCCACTCCTTCAACCTCCTCGTACAGATTGTATACCTCCAGTGAAGTAGAAGCTCCCGAAGGGCAAGGCCTCTAGCTTTGGGAATCCTCCCAGTCTTTAGGTCCTAACACAAGTGTCTTTTTCTTAGCTGGTGTCTAATAAATGCTTGAGTGGATTGAATTAAAGTCAGACTCAAATCTGGAACTGGACACAGGAGAGCTGGGTGACCTTGGGCAAGTCCTTTCCTCTTAACTTTCTCCTCTTTAAAGATCAGGAAAAAAAATAGTGATAAAATAAGGATCAGAATGCCATCGCACAGGCGTGAGATGAGAAAAGTACTCTGTAAGCCTTAAAGGATTATAGAAATGTGCATGACAGTGCTTCTCTCCTGATGCCACACCCTATGTGGGGCTACCATATCTTGTCATCTCTCACTCTCTCTTTTTCTTTCTTTCTTTTTAACCTACTTCCAAGTCAAGAACTTTAGAAGATGTAATTGCTATAGCACATACCGTATTCCACGTCTGTAGAAGACAGCAGAAAACCATATTATATCTAATACTCAACCTAATACATGCAGGCCAAAAAAAAGTGGGGTGCTAGGGCTCTCTTAATCCAAAAACCCAGGAGGCCTTATGGTACCCATAAGTACATTTCTGTCTAAGTTCCCTTCCAGGTATAATACCCTATGATTCTGTAATAATTAAAATGGAAATAGAAAGGATTGAAAACAGGGTGGAAGTAGGAGATAATTTCTCCTTTTCTCCTAGAGTAGAAATTTAAATCTAAAAAAAAAAACAAACAAACCGTAAACATTGGTATGATACAGGAATGATGGATGCAGGAAGTCAACCTGTCCCAAGAAAATTTATCATTAGAACTCAAAAGGTTATAATTTCTCAGGAAAGAAACAAAAATAAAGATGAAGACTATCATAAAAAGCCAAAAGTGATGTAGTCCATATTCCTAGTAGGAGGTTGGTTGATTAAATGTTTGTTTGTAAGGTTAAGTGTTTGGTAATAAGATTAACCCACGAGGAGGCCATTGTTCCGACGGTACTGATGTCCCCTTCCTCAGGTTGGGACGTACCTTGTCCTATGGATCACTGAGTTAATTCCACCTTGATAATGAATTTCATGGATAAGCTCTTCCATTGGAATGTAAGCTTTCTGCAAATATGGATTGTTTCATGCTTTTACTTGGGCAGAAGCACAGTGTCTGGCACATAGTAGGTGCATGATAAATACTTACTGATTGATGGGTACTTATTGATGCCTGGTTAACAACCAACTGCTGATTAAGTTTATAACTTGGACTTGGCCTTTAAAAATGGGAAGGGGTGATGAGGAGAATCAGAGCTGACAGATCCAGACAGGAAAAGGGTTATAGAGAGAGACTCGACTTTATACACCTATGAGGTCCCTCCAGGGAAACCTGTGTCTCTAGAAATAGCAGCAGATGGAGGCAGCAGTGGAGTGATTGGGAGTTCCTAGGCTGAGGAAGAGCTGGGATGACGGCAAGAGACCAAGGTATGACATCACTAGAACTGTGAGTTATGTGGACTGTGCAGATCTGGAGCAAAGGTGCCAACTCTATAAGCCTCTATCCCACCCAGGGCTACCCTGTTGAGGAAGGGAGCATCCTTAGAAGATGCAGGGCTAGCTGGAGGGAAAAATTCAGGCACTTTTCTGTTGTAGAGAAACTTCTATATTGGGACAGTGCTATAATCATGAGAAATATATGGGTGCCAGGGGAAGAGAGGACTCACCAGGTAGTTGGGATATTTGAATCCTTAATGTTGCTGAGTGCTTTCCGTGTGTGTGTGTGTGTGTGTGTGTGTGTGTGTGTGTGTGTCCTCCCCAAGATGTATCAGGAAAATTCAAAGGAACCTTGCCAAACAGGGAAGAAGAATTGTTTTAATTGTACTTGGTGTTTTGCTTTTTTTGGTGGGGGCAGTAGGTTAAGGCCAACAGAGCCTGTCCTACACTGGATATATTGTTAGCCTGAGGGTTTGCATGGGAACTAAGAGTGCTCTTTTTCTACATAGACCTAGATAGGAGTCAAATTCTTATGAGCTCAGAGGAAACTCTGGTTGAGGAGCAGACCAAAAAGCATGAGTACTGAAAAGCCCCCAAGACTGAGCCTATATTGGGAAAACTCGGAGATTTGGTTCTGGGCTATGAGTTACAATTAAAATTGCTGGCTAAAAAACCCAAAACACACATTTATCCCACAGGTTAGAGACACAAATGAAAACAGTCCCATGTAAACACATAGCATGGCAGAGGAGCTCTAAGGGCAAAGATGAAAAGGAGGTGGGTGCTACTGTGGAGAGATGCAGGTGAGCCTGCTCCCCTGGGCCAGCTTTTCAATATGCTAACTAAGAAATAAAGAAATTCTAAGCTGGCTAGGAAACAGATATCTGCTGTCATCACAAAGGAAAATGAAAAGATAATGTAACACTTGAAAATGATCAAAACCCTAGAAAAAATGGTGCTGGGGATATATGAGCGAGTAAATGCTTGGAGACACTCAAAATTCACACGAAAAGAAGCTTGTTCAAAGGACATTAAGGGCTCTGGTTAACAATCCTCCTGGATCATTTAGCAACCTGGAGAGCTGAGATAACTAATAACCAGAGGGAGAGGCTGTAGTTTGAGTCCTCAAATGAAAAAATGATTCTGAAAGTTATGTTTTAGAAAACATATTGGGAGGAGGAGAAAGAGAGACACAGAGAGAGAGGGAGACAGAGAAAAGGAGAGGAGGAGAAGGGAGGGAGGGAGAGAGGGAGAGAGAGACAGAGTGAGACAGAGACAGAGAGACACAGGCACAGACACAGAGACAGAGAATATTTAAACATCTGAAAATATGGACACTGAGGCAACCAGGAACACATGTGGTCTTACAAAGAATCACTCATGCTAAATAAAAGTCAAAGGTTTTTTTTAAACAAACACCAAGATTGGAAGGGATAGATAGCACACTGGACAACAGAACTGGATTTTTTTTTAAAAAAAAGATCTAGACAAGACAGGGAATTTAATAATAATAAATGGAAAATATTACCCTTGGGTTCAAAAAAGTCAACTTTGCTAAAACAGTTTCAAAAGACTCATGATGGAAAATGCTATCCACATTCAGAGAAAGAACTATGGAGTCTGAATGCAGATCAAAGCAACTATTTGCTCTCTCTCTCTCTTTTTCTTTCTCGTGGTTTTTGCCTTTGGTTCTGATTCTTCTTTCATAACATGACTAATATGGAAATATGTTTAGTATGATTGTACACGTATAGCCTATATGAAATTGCATGCCATCTTGAGGAGGGGGGAGGGGAAGGAGGGAAAAAATTTGAAACTTTAAATCTTATAAAACCAAATGCTGAAAACAATAAATAAATAAACAAATTTTTGAAAATCAACTTTGGAAAAATTGAAACATACCAAGCTGGGGAAGTCTCAACTAGACAGTAATTTGTGTGAAAAAGATCTGAGGTCCTTAGGGGGTGACAAGTTCAAAATGAGTCAAGAGTATGATATGACACCCAAAAGAGTTAATGTGGTTTTTTACAATATTATTAGAATTTTGCTTCAGGAAGTGACTAAAATATCTACAGCCTTTGATCAAGAGACTCTACTGCTAGGCATTTACCCCTAGTAGTTCAGAGATGGCAAGAAGGATCATGTAATCTGCAAAATATTCATAGCAGTACCTTCATAGTAGAAAGGAACTGGAAATAAGGTAGACACCTACTGCCTGGAGAATGGCTAAACCGGTGGGGTACATACACTAATATAATGGAATAGATTATGCTGCACAAAAAAGGAAAGAAAAAGAAAAAAGATAAATACAAAGAATTCTGAGAAACAGGGGAATATATCCGAACTGATGCAGACACCAAGAATAGAAGGGTTTAAAAAAAAAAGACTGTCCCCACCTCCAAGGTGCTTATTCTTCATTGCAGGTAATATGACACATACACAGATAGGTATGCCATGAAGTAGGGTATGATAGAGAGAAAGGAGAGATCTAAAATCTTATAACAAAATCTGAGGAAAGAAAGGATTTTCCTTCAGCTGAGGGACTGATCAGGTGTCTGCCATGTAATGAGTGCTTAATCAATGCTTGTTGACTTGACTGACTGACCACACAGAGAAAGTGGCATCTAAACTAAGCTCTGAAGGACAAAAAGGATTCGGAAAGGTGACGAGGAGGCAGCATATTCCAGAAATAGAGAATGGTCCATGTAAATGTGTGGAGGTGGAAGATGCAATATTGGACTTGGAAAGTAGCCAACAGCCCAGTTTGCCTAGATTAGAAAATGCATCATCCCTCTCTACATAAAACAGAGAAGTGGCAGATAAGCTACCCTTTA
>NW_020954577.1:4214485-4271843 GCF_900497805.2 Vombatus ursinus
ACTTAATGATCACCTAATACATTGTCAGGCCATGGGCTGTGTGCTGGGTATGCAAAGATGAAAAATGGCACAGTCCCTGCCCTTCAAGAGTTTATAATCTAGCAGTGACATAGCTAAGTATGATACAAGGAATAATGTGATATGGATAAAGGAGAACCAAGAAAATACCATCATAAATGAATGGAATTGATGAAAAAGCATTTATTAAGCACTTACTATGTGCCCTGCCCTGGAGTTGCAAGCAGAAATGTGAAATGGTCCCTGTTCTGAAAAGGTCTCACATTTTATTAGAGGGAGACAATACACATAAGAAATTTCAGGAGAGAGAAGTGGGTCGTGGAGGTGGACAGACAACTTGATCAAGGAGATGGTGTTTGAGCCGAACCTTGAAGCAAAGAAGGGATTTCAATAGCTGAGGAGGATGAGGAGGATGAGGAGGACGAGGAGAAGGAGGACGAGGATGGGGATAAATTCTAAGAGATCTAGCACAAAAAAGCCTGCTGCCATTAGTCAGGAGGAGGTAACTTGTGACCTCCCAGAGAATTGCTCCAGGTGAGTAGTGAGGCCCCATGAAGCCAGACTGCCTGAGCTTAAGGACTGGATGGAAGTGAGGAAGCAAGTAGAGACTATGTCCATGAGCTTATTTGCGAGGTAGAAGAGGTGGAATGGTCATTGGAAGGGATGGATGGGTTGTGTTGCACGTAGGTTTTTCTAGGCTAGGAGAGACCCGAGCACATTTGTCGGCTGAAAGGGCCAGGGGGGAAATCCTCTTCTTTCAAGGCCCAGCTCAGGCAGCACTTCCTGCATGGATTCCCCTTGATGTCCTTCTCTCCCTCCAAGTGAATGCCATCTCTCCTCCTTCCAGTTTTCCCAAGATTTTGCCGAATCTCTCTTTTGTTCTTTCATCATTCTAAATGGCGTTCAGGTCATTTATGTGTGCACTGGAGAAGGAAATGGCAAACCTCCCCAGTATCTGCCAAGAAATTCCCCAAAAGGAGTCCTGGAGAGTGGGACACACCTGGAGAGATTGAACACCAAAGACACGTGCGCATCATATCCTCCCACTAGACTCTAAGTTTGTTGAAGGCAAGAATTTTGTCTTTTTCATCCTTGAGTTCCCAGTGCCTAGCACATAACAGGCAGTGAATAACGTTTTTTGAGTTGAAAGGAATGTGCTGCCACTCTCTTCCTCATTAGATTGTGGGTCTGAAATAAGGATGACTTGGAAATCAATTAGTCCAAACAAAGCAAAACAAACAAAGAGCTGGTCACTTTGGGCTCCTCTTAGCCTCAGGTCAGCTCAAAGTGAATAGGAGAATTTAGCCAAACTAAAGGCAGTGTGACCTAAGTAAAAAACCAAGCGGTAGAGAACCTCTGGTTACTGCCAACTACCTCCGTGACACCTCGGGCTATCACTTCCGCTTTCTGGGTCTCGGTTTTCTCATCTGCAAGATAAGGGGGTTGGACTATCTGATTTCTAACATCCTATGGTAAGTCATCAGCCCCTTCAGATGGGGACTTTTCTGTGTCAACAAGGGACAATGTGGGCTCTACACACATCCTGTTACAGGGACAGCTTGACAAGGAGACCAGAGTAGCTCTTTGGGTACCACCATCACTTCCTTTTGTTTGATCAGTGGTCCACATGGGAGGGCCTCCACCCTCTCTGCTTTTTCTATTCACCTCCAGGGCCCTCACTGCCCTCCAAAACCCAAGTACAGCCTAGGGAAATGGAAAGGTCAGTATTATAGGTCTTCAAATTTGGCACAAATCATTTAAAGATCCCTCTGCTCCACTGACATCCATACGATATCAAATGATTTAGAGAAAGGCCCCCCCCCACATGTTGGGTGGACCCTTTGGGGGATCAGTAAAAGGTCATGAATAAGTCCCACAAGATGGGCAAACTTAGATGGGCTCTCATCGGCATCACTAGAGCGAGTATGCATATCAAAGACATTAAAGGTCCATGGAAGAATCAAAATGTCAATCAATACATCAACAAGCATTTAATAAGCATAGAAGGTGATGTAGGTTAACCAACCCACAGGTCATCAGCAGTCTGATACTTTATTCATTCCCATATTTAATCTCATTATCACAAATTCTAGGATGATCTAGGAGTATGTTTGCACATTTCTTCATTAATTAAAAATGCCTCAGCATGTCAATTAATTAATAAGTTAGCTTGATGCCCCATCCCAGTTAATCAAGCATTAATAAGTATTAAACCAGGGAAACATCTTTCCCCTTAAGAAGTTGTTCATATCTCTCTAAAAACTCCTAATCTCCTAGTATTAAATATTAACGTTACTGACTATACAATTTGTTAACAAAGCAATCGATAATCATATAGGCATAGATAATAATTTGCAATAGTTTAGCTATGAGGAAGGTCATGGAGTAGCCTCAAACCATAGCTACACTGCAAATGACTTTTCCTTACTTCTGAAAACACAGTCCCACCATTGAGTTCACTCCAGACACCAAGCAAAATCTCTTCTCAAGAATTGTCTTCATTCTCTTGGGTTAAAAACAATTTAATCAAGAAAGAAGATTTCTCTATTGACTTTCTCTCCATTTTCTCTAACTTCTCTCTTTGACCGGAAAATATATATCTCTAGCTTCTCTCAAACCATCACTCTGAATGGTATTTCCAAACTGACATAAAAAATTGCTGTTTCCACTACATTCCATTTTTCTCTTAAAGATATAGGAACATGGTCTATAGTCTTTGTTGGAGAGCTTAGTGAAGCATCTATTACTTAAAACACCTACTATGAACCAGGTACCATAGTTCATTGGTTCCTGGTCTCTTCCTTTATATGAAGATCAAATAAGACAATGTATTTAAAGCATGCTCCTATATAGATGTTAGCTATTGTTACTATTAATGTCAGAAAATTTCTTGGACCCATACACAATAGTGGCATCACCATGCGTGTTGATTGAGAAAATGCATAATAAAAAACTGACAATTTCTGGTTCACGTATGGATTTGCAGTCCCATTGAAACATCTCTATTCTTCCAGTGGTCCATGCTCATGGATTAGAAACAATCGACATGATAAATAAGACCGTATCAATCTATAGATATTCTTCTCTTTTTTGGTCCCCGCATCCACATGAATCCTCTGCCACTCTTACAGCTCTACACTTACACCAAAACCTCTTTTTTCCTCTCCAGGTGATACTTCCCCTCCAGAACCAGCTGTCCACTTACTACCAAACCCTTTCTCCCAAAAGGCCCCATTTCCAGAGTACCTCCAGGAGTCTCTGTACATAAGCAAATCTTAGCCTATTAAAACCTTAGTTTCCTTATCTGAAAACTAGAAATTTAGATAGGCTTTAAGGTGCCTTTCAAGTTCTAAAAAACGTTACAATTCTTTTTCTTTGAGCCCTTCCCCTTTATTTGTCTTTTCCTCATGCTACTAGCTCTCAAGTAATAATAATAACAACAACAGCAATAATAACAACTAACATTTATGTAGTGCTTACTATGTGCCAGGCACTGTGATAAGCACTTTACAATTACCGTGCCATTTGATCCTCACAGCAACCCTGGGAGGTAGGTGCTGTTATCATCCCATGTTACAGTTCAAGAAACTGAGACAGACAGAGGTTGAGTGACTTGCCCAGGGTCATACAGCTAGTAAGTATCTGAGGTCGATTTGAAATCAGGTCTTCCTGACTCCAGGTCGGTATGTCTATCCGCTGTGCCACCTAACTATAACCCTTGTCTTATTCTTGTTCATTCCTCCCTCCAAGATTAGCCACCCCATCTCATTTAAATTTGCTTCAGTAAACATTTATTTAGTGCCTACTAGTGTGGTGAAGTAGAGAAAGATCTGGTCTTGAAGCCAGAAAGGCCTGGATTCAAGTCTCACCTCTGACACATACTATATTACACTCATTCTCTGTGCTTTTGGCAAGTCTCTAAGTCCGTACATTGCAGAAAGGGTACTGCCCTGCTACTAGTAAAGGGAGCTTCCTCACATGGGAGTTCCCCATATCAAAGAAATCACCCGCCTGGTCCCTACATGCCAAACATTGTTCTAAGTACTGAGGATAGAAAGACAAAAATCTAACATTCTCTTTTCTCAAGGAGTCTAAGCCTTGAGGCAAACATGCTCGATTTTGTTTTCAACTGAGGCCTTGATTTTTTTTACTTCCTGCACCCTAGAAAGAAAATGAAGATGCACAATGATTCTCCACCTGCCACAACTGCATTTGCCCAATGTTCACCCTGCCACAGAAAAACGTACTAAGCAAAGCCTTGTGTGTTGTCTGCTGGAATCATTTCCTAGAGTCTGACAGGCAAGAAGGCAGCAACAGAGAAGCGGTCTTTAGGCATCTGAAGGGCTGTTAGGTGGGAGGTTTACATTTGTTCTATTTCTCCCCAGAGGACTGAACTGGGATCACGTATGCATAGATTTAGAGCTGTCAGGGCCCTCAGAGGCCAGAGTCCAATCTCCTACCTAGAGAAGGAGAAACCGAGACTGAGACTTGCTAAGCCCCTTGCCTAACATCCTAGAGCTAGTAAGTGTTGGAGAAGTAGGGGGTGGTGTTTGAACCCAGAGCTCCCTCACTACAGGCTCAGTACCGTCTCTACCATGACACACTGCCTGTATCAGGGATGGGGAACCTGCAGCCTCGAGGCCCCGTGTGGCCCTCTAGGTCCTCAAGCTCGGCACTTTGACTGACTCCAAACTTCACAGAACTGTTCTGTGGGCCACACGGGGCCTCAAGGCCGCAGGTTCCCCACCCTCCATAGACTCTGGGAAGAGGCAAATTTAGGCTTGAGTCCAGAACAAACTTCCTAAAAATACGAGCCATCCAAAAGTGCAGTGGGCTGCCATGAGTGGGAGTGGATTGGCCCTCAGTATGGGCTTTAAGCAAAGGCTGGCTGACCACTCTCACACAGAGCTTAGCACAGGACTTGGCATACAGTAGGTGCTTAATGAATACTTGTTGACTTGTCTTCTACTAGAGGGCCACTGAACCCCTCCCACCTGTCATTCCATTCATTAACTGCCATTTTTGCTGGTCTTCTTTCTCTTGAATTTCCAAGTCAGCACCAAACTTTTCAGGGACGCGTCTAAGAATGATTGGTAACCGTGGTAACAGAGTCAGGAAGGGCCAGCAACCATCAGATCCCTGTAAACTGAATAGACTTTGAACAATCACGTCAACCATAAAACTGCGTGTTCCACCATGCCTGAGGTTTGTCTTGGTTTTTTGTTTTGTTTTGCTTTCGCGTATACGTCTGAGTGGATCAGTGCTTCGGCCAGGTCACAATCTGCTTCACCGGTTACAAATGGATGGAGCCATGATCTTTAATTTCAGGAGCACGTTCACCATCAACCCTCTGGGATGCAGGAGGGAATTTCTTGGGTCTTCTGGTGGTATGATACAATAGCTTACACTTTCAGAGGACAGACTTAGAGGAAAGGGGGCAATCATTTATTAAGCACCTACTATGTGCCAAGCACTGTGCCAAGTGCTGGGGATTGAAAGAAAGAAAAAAGACTTGTTTCCCTTCCTGAAATGATGAGAATAATTAAGAATAATGAGCATTTATACAGTGCTTTAAGCTTTGTAGAGTGCTTTACATATATTATTTTTGGTCCTTATAACAACCCAGTCAGGGAAGTGCTATTATTATCCTCATTTTACATATGAGGAAACTGAGGCTGAAAAAGTAGAGTGACTTTCCTAAAGTCTCCCAGCTAGTAAGGGACTGAGACGGGATTCAAACTCAGGTCTCCTGACTCGAGATTCAGAGCTCTAAATACAGATGTTTCTGCAACATGTAGCATTGCTTCTGCTCTTCAGCATTCCCCTTAATTGATCTGGAGATTCAGAGCTAGAATGAGCTGGCTCCACCCAGTGCCCTAACATTTCAACCAGACCCACCACAATTAGGGAACAAACAATTAACTCAGAGTTACCAAAACATTCTAGCTGTAAGGATTTCTCAGCTGTCAATCTCAAAGTCTTCATTGTAATCATATGTAAATGAGTTGCTAGAAAACTAGACATCTTCACATTCACTAAGTAATTTTTCTCTGAGGGTTGCTTTCTCTCAGGTCCACTGAGAACTTTCTTGTTTCTCCAAGTCCTTTTCTCTGAGGGGCTTCTTACTCACTTCTCCCGGGACTGTCCATGTTTTTGTACCTTTCCACAAATAAAATCATTAAATCTGAAAAGAGTAGCAAAATATATATGTGTGTGTATACACACAAGCATATGTGCATATATACATACATATGTATATATGTACACATATATGTATTGTGCATGTACATATTTTAACCAATGTGTAAATTTGTTTTGCTTGACTATACATGTTTGTGATGGGAATTCTGTTTTTCTTTCTTTTTTAATGAGTGTGGAGATGGATTTGGGAGGAAGAGTAGATCATCACTAATTGAAAAAACAAATTTAATTTAAATATATGTAATATACACACACACCCTTTATCCAATAAAATGTGAGCTCCTTCCACTCATAAACGGTTTTCACCTTTGTCTTTGTTTCTCTGGGACCTAGCACAGCACTCAACAAATACTCGTTGAATAATTAATTGAATGAGACTAAAAACGTGACTGACTCTATATAAATGCACCATTCACCTTAGAGAGGAACTGACCCACCCATTTTTCCCCTCCACAAAACTTAAACATGTTTACTATACAATATTAAGCCTGACAACTGTACTTCTTTAACGGGTAGAAACAATTGATCTGTCCATTCGGTTCATATAAATATTCAGTTAGATAGGAAGCTATCAGACGGCTTCCTCCCCATCCCTTGGATCAAGACTGCCAGGGAGAAGGAAGTGACGGGAAGGAGGACATCTGATTATCAGTGCCCTGGGGCAAAGTCCCAGTCACACTACCCCAGTTAGAATCCTTTTCATCCCACTAGATAATAACAATAACCAACATTTAGACTGGGTAGCTAGGTGGCTAGGTGAACTGAGTGCCAGGGTCTAGAATCATCTTCCTGAATTCAAAGCAAGCTTCAGACACTTAACTAGTTGTATGAACCTGGTCAAGTCACTTAACCCTTTTGCCTCACTTTCTTCATCTATAAAAGGAGCTGGAGAAGGAAATGGCAAACCACTCCAGTATCTTTGCCAAGAAAACCCCAATGAGGTCACAGAGTTGGACATGCCTGAACAACAACACATACAAAGCACTTACCATATGCCAGGCTGTGCAATAAGAGCTTTTCTACTATAAAGTGCTAAGTGTTTTATTATTTTTTCATTAGACTTCACAACAACCCTGGAAGGTAGGTGCTATTATTAACCCCATTTTACAGATGAGGAAACTGAAGCTGTTGTAAGGAAAGTATAACAGTGAGCTTTTCTATGTGCAGATTGCAATCGGCGGCATATTAAAGCCAGAGGGGTCAGAGGGTCTGAATTCAAATCCCATTCAGACCTGGACTAGCTAGTGGCCTCTCTGAGCCTCAGTTTCCTCCTTTGGGAGCTGGCCTAGAGGAGCCGGAAGGCCCTTTCCAGTTCTGTCTCTCTGATCCCGGGATCTCTGTACATGAGAGAAGTAAGAACAGGAGGTGGGCGTTGGGGGCCCCCAGCAGGCAGCTGATGCTTCTGCCCAGACAGCTGCAGAGCCTCTTCTCCAGTCTGGCTTTTCTTTCAGCCTTTCACTGTGCTGCGGTTTCTCGCTCTGCACTTGTTTTAAAAATAACTTCCTACAGAGACAAGATACTCCAATGTCATCTGTGCTCTTTCAGCCCTGGAGCCCACAACACCCCAAGCAACAAAGATAGCAGAAGAGTGAGTGAGCGTGTACAGGAAGGAGGAAAGAAAAGGACGGTGGCAAACCAAAGGGGGTGATATGATAGCAGCCCCTTGGGACCTCCTCATCGGGTCATCTCTCTGGCCACTTTTGTGGAGAATTTTTTAAAGAGACACGTGCCAGGAGGGGAGATGTGCTGCCACTTTTCAGAGATGGTGAGAGGGTGGCACACTTCAGCTTGGAGCTTCGGAGTTAAGGAAATGAACAGAAACTAGAGGGATAAATGATTTCCACAATAGAAAGTTATTTATATTACATAACCAGGCACAGAGAATAGCTCCCCTACTGTTCTCACAGTGCTGCCTGGCTTAAGAGGGCTTAGTGACAGCTGCACCTACTAGCTGATGGGGGGCCTCATACCCTCCTCCTGTTGGCACAGCGGCATAGTTGTTTCCTTAATTGCTGCATAAGAGAGTGTTTGCCTGGGGAGGGGGGATAATGATCAAGTTGATCCTGTGTGTGTGTGTGTGTGTGTGTGTGTGTGTGTGTGTGTGTGTGTGTGCGTGCGCGCATGCACGTGCAGGCACATTTCTGAAATGACAAGTCTTGGCACTGCCTGGCGGCCAAGCCTAGAATCTTCTTATCACCTCCATCTGGCATCCTTCAAAGCTTAGGTTGTAAGCCACCTAATTTTTAGGAGATTGTGGTCACCCAGCACCCAAATTACAGTTTAATTTATAAATATTTTCTATTTAATTATCTGTGTATAGGATATTTTCTCACTCCCTCACTCCTAGTAAAATATATATGCCTCTAGGGCAGGGAATGTTTTGTTTTTGGTCTTATTTAAATACTAATTTCAATGTTCAATATCCAGCACATAGTAGGTGCTTAATAGATGCTTGATGAATGAATATGTTGCTAATGGACCGCTTTTCATCCATGTTGTTTTAAAAGGGAAAGGTAAAAAAAAAGTTTATTTATAGGAGCACTTTTGTGACAGCAAAAAAAAAAACAGGAACAAAGTAGATACTTTTCATTTGGGGAATTATTAAACAAATTGTGGGTACATGAATGACATGAAAGCAATGGCATTTTACTGTCTCTTAGATAAGAAATAATGAATGTGAAGTTCAGAGAAGCAGATGTATGAACTAATGCAGAAGGAAGTAAGCAAAATTAGGAAAACAACATACACAATGACTACAAAAGGTAAGTGGAAAGAACTACAAAATGAAATTAAACGCCAGAATTATAATGACTAATCTTGGCCCCAGAGAAAAGGACATTATGGGGCAGCTAGGTGATGCAGTGGATAGAGCACCAGCCCTGGAGTCAGGAGGACCTGAGTTCGAATTTGGCCTCAGACACTTGACACTTACTATCTGTGTGACCCTGGGCAAGTCACTTAACCCCATTGCCTAGCCAAAAAAAAAAAAAAAAAAGAAAGAGAAGAAAGAAAAAAAAAAAGAAAAGGGCATTGGACACTAAAATGTCCAGTAGGCAGTTGGAGACATAAGACCGGAGGTCAGGAGAGAGGTTTGGGCTAAACAATAAATCTCAGAATCATCTATATAGACATGAGAGTTGAACCCGTGAGAATTAACGAAATCACCAAAAGAAATAGGACAGGGGGAAAAGAAAAGAGGGCCCAGGACAGAACCTTAGAGGACACTCATGGCTAAGGCCATGATCTGAATAAAGATCCAACAAAAGAGACTGAAAAGAAGTGGTCGGATAGTTAGAAAGAAAGTCAGGAGAGGACAGTGTCACTAAAACCTAGAGAAGAGAGGGGATCAAGGAGAAGAGAGTGATTGATCATCGAACAAAACAACTTAGAATTGACTAGTACTTGTACTACCTCAACAACTTGACACTGCAGTGCATCTTGACATCTCCAGTGACCAGACTACTCTGGGGAAGAAAGCGGGGCACATGCGAGGAGTGCCTTCCTTCTTTCAGGCCACTAGGGGACCACTAGCACATAAGAAACCTAATGCACCAACCTGGATATGCTCAGGTAGAAGGGGCACCCCAACCCCTCTGATTTGTTTTGAGAGCTTGCCATGTATTAGTCTTCACAAGGCAGGGAGAAGTCACATGATTCTTTTGATTGTCTCCCAGATCATTACCATTTACTCAAAGGTAGTCTATAAGAAAATAAGCTATCTATACGTGAAATATGTAAATTGTTATTGTTTAGTTGTTTTTCAGTCATGTCTGACTTGTTGTGACCCCACTTTGGGTTTTCTTGGCAAAGATACTGGAGTGGTTTGCCATTTCCTTTTCCGGTACATTTTACAGATGAGGAAACTGAGGCAAACACAGTTAAGTGACTTGCCCAGGATCACACAGCTAGTAAATATCTGAGGACAGATATAAACTCAAGAAGATGAGTCTTCCTGACTCCAGCCCCAGCACTCTATCCACTGTGCCGCCTCACTGCTCCTTTCATTTATTAAGGAATTCAAATAGTAGTTATTTCCAGGGTTGGCAAATCCAGTGTTCCAAAAGCATCTATTGATGGGACTATCTTGTCTGTGATCTTGGTTTTATGATTCATCCCAGGAGTCAGTGCTTTAAAGTCAGTAACAGGCAGACACACCCCTAGACATATTTCTCCTCTGAAAGCTGAGCAGAATGGCATCATTTAATGATGTCACCTCAAACCTGTCCTATGAGCCTTGTCCTTAAAATTAGAACACACCAAAGGGACAAGTCCCAAGTCTGGTGGATGCTATTAAAACAAATTATTTCCAAAAGAGTGTCCTTTGAATGTTTCTAATTATTCAGAATATTGGTGTCAGAGCAATTTCCCAGTGTCTGAGGGCACTTTTGCTTGGTTTTCAAAAGCACACAGTGATCTAGGATCCAGACATACCAGCGGATTTGTTAGGAGGCTAGTACATACGTAACAACCCATCTCCTGACTCCATGCACTGACTGATCTACATACCTGAAATGCTCTCCCTACTCCAACACACTTCTTGGATTCCCTGGCTTCCTTCAACACTCAGCTCAAATCTCTCCTTTAGCAGGAAGACTTTGCTGGCTGTGCACACTCCCCTTCTCCACCCCTTCCCACTGAGATTACATTCCATCTGCACTGTGTATATTGTTGTTATTGAATTGTTTCAGTCATGTCTGACTCTTCATGATCCCATTTGGGGTTTTCTTGGCAAAAATACTGGAGTGGTTTGCCATTTCCTTTTCCAGCTCATTTTACAGATGAGGAAACTGAGGCAAACAGGGTTAAGTGACTTGCCTAGGATCTGAGGCCAGAAGATGTGTCTTCCTGATTCCAAGCCTAGTGCTCTATCTATTGTGCCACCCAGCTGCCAGTTACAATAGTAATTTGTCCTCTGCCCCTGCCCATCCCAACCTCCTACTCTCATTACAGTGTATGCTCCTTGAGGGCAGGGAACATGTATTTGCTGTGTGTGTGTGTGTGTGTGTGTGTGTGTGTGTGTGTGTGTGTGTCTAGGGTTTAGGACAGTGCTTGGTACATAAGAAGCACTTAACAAAAGCATGCTGACTGATGGATTTATCTAACATATGGATGTTTCCAGGCTCCCTTTTTCTTCCATTTCTCCATCCTTTTAGACATCATCATTCATTAACAAACCCACCAGTGGGTGAACAGAGAAAAAAAACCAACTGCAATTTAACTTTATTCCCTTTTGCAGCTTTTCTTAGAAGGTTTGGTAAAGGAACAGGTGCCGTGTTTTTCCTCCCTGATCTGAAGTAGTTTGCCCTCTCTCTCTTCCCCCCTGCCATGGGGCTGACTCTATGGACTGAAGAACCACTCATCTTGGGTCCAGGGCTGAGATTTCTGAATTTTTCTTCAGGATGTTTTTGAATCAACAACTGACCAACTAGGCAGTACATAGGAAACACCTCCTGGTGCCACTGCAGCTGCCCATTCCCAACTTTTGGGAAAGCCAGAAAGCAGGCCAGGGCACCTGGGAGGCAAGCATGGACAAAAGGCTATGGATTCAAAGTTAGAAGGAAAGACCATCTAGTCCAATCTTCTGATGTTGCTGATGAGTAAACTGAGGCCCAGAGAGGCTGGAAAATCGGAGTTGAGGCATACAGCACCCATGCCACCACCCCTCCACACGACAGCAGATCTATTTTCATTGGGAATATAAATATAGAATATTGATGAATTACATTTAAAATAGGGATATACAGCCATCAGTTATAACTAAGCAATGTTATACCCATGATAACTGGCACCTATATTGTACACAGTCCTTATAGCGACTTCAAAACCCTTTGGGAGTACCTTTAAGCTGACTTTGACTTGAGCTCCTGCTTAGTTCTTTAAACACATTGTCTCACACACACACATTGGCTCTTAAAAAAAAAAAAGTCTATTAACATGCACCCTGAGAATAATAGACAAGGCCTGAAATTCTGGTGGGAGTTTTTTTTTTCCCTTGCCTCATATAATATGCATATCAAAAGCATGAAACTATAGAATTTCTATGAATTTAAATGACATGTCCTAAACAATAGGTTGACTCCTTTTCTTTTAAAAAGAATGTAAGGCTATGGGAGTGCCTATGAAAGGTCAACTTTGGGGCTAAAATTTAGATTAGCACCTCCCCCCCAGAAGACTCTCATTGGTCCTTCTGCCCTTGGTGAATTCCCAAAGTAGAAACAACTAAAATCCTGGTGGGGGCCTTCTGCCTACAAAAATCCTCAGCCATCCAACAGCTATTTTAAAGATTCGCAGAATTATAGGATTTCAGAGCTGCACTATTCCCTGTGTTAATTCAGACAAGCTCCCTACCTTGTTTGACCTCCTATCGCCTTATCTGTTAAAAGAACAGAAAGAAAGTTGGCTTTGTTTTGTGATCAGAGGACTTTGGTGTGAAGCCCAGCCCTGTTATTTTCTACCTGTGTGACCTTGAACAAGTCAGTGAACCTCTCAGGGTCAGAGGATTGGGTCAGATGACAGCTGAAGGTCTTTCTGGTCAATGAAAGGAGGGGAGTTAGATGAGGCTATGTTTAAGGTCCCGTCAACTCCAAACCTGTGGTCCTAAATCACTTGGTCTCTCAAGGTCCCAGTTTCATCATCCATTAATTCACTAAACATTGATGAAATGCCTACTATGTGCAGGCGCTCATCTGTAAAATGAGAAGAGCAAAATGAAAGGATCTCGATGCTCTCTTCTAACTCTGAAATTGTCATAATTCTTTTTATAAAGTTAATTATTTCCTGTTTCAAAATCATAGGTAGATTACCCAGTTCCATCAAACAACATGTTCCCTTACTATAATGCCTTGGATGCTGAACACTGAAATATTAAACTGCTTTTATGGCCTTCCAAAGAGTGATTAAACTCCCTTGTTTCTTGGTAAGTGTCTGACGATGAAGTGTGTAATAGGCATCAATTACTCCCGCTTTGGCACGGAGTGTGTCCAGTGGTTGGATGGAGAAAGGCCAGCTTCCAGGGAGGTGAGAGCAGAGAGACAGCACCTCTTTTCCATGTTGTATTGATCTTATTCGAACCATTTCAACACAGATGCAACAAATAATTTATGACTGATAAAGAGGACAGACTTAGAGATGCTGGGGGATTAGAAAAGAGAGAGGAGAGAGAGGGCAGGAAGGAAGGGAAGGCAGGAGAAAAAGACAGAGAAAGAGACAGAGAGAGAGAGGAGGAAAGGAGAGAGGAGAGGAGAGGGGAAAGAGACAGACAGAGACAGAGAGAAGAAAGGAGAGAGAAGAGAGAAGAAGAAGAGAGAGAAAAGAGGAAAGGAAAGAGAGAGAAGAGGAGAGGGGAAAGAGAGACAGAGAAAAGGAGAGAGAGGGCAGGAAGAAAGGGGAGGCAGGAGAAAAAGAGAGGAAGAGACAGAGAGAAGAGGAAAGGAGAGAGGAGAGGAGAGGGGAAAGAGACAGAGACAGAGAGAGGAAAGGAGAGTGAAGAAAGAAGAGGAGGGAGAGAAAGACAGAGAGAAAAGGACAGAGGGGGTGAGAGAGAGAGAGAGATCCTCATTGCACCATATAGGAACAGCATGGTCTCCACTGAACATTTTTCCTCCCTAATCTGAAAGCTTAATGACAGCCCAGCAGATGAGGAGTCCTTTATCATCCATCTTGCTGGCTGTCCCCACACACAGGTAGACACCCACACGGTTGTTTTCTCTCTCTGGGCTGTTCAACCAATGCTCGGCACCCCCCCCCCCAGGTGGTTGTTCATTCACCCAGAGGCCTCTCCATCCCTGCTTAGGGCTTGAGGTCTCTTCTCCCCCAACCCCAGGCCCATTCTCTTCTGTCTGCTGCCTAATGTTCCTCGACTTATTGGACATGAGAAAGGAACTACTTATCTTTCTACAGTGCGTAACACCAGACAGTTATAAAGTTCGACCAAGTCCTAAAAAGCTTCGTCATGGCCCCCCTAAGTGCAGACCTGATTTCTCAGGTAATTCATAATTCGTTAATGGCTCCCCTGCACGATTTCAGCTGGTGTAAGCACCATTACTGTCTCATGGAGAATTTAGAGATATTCTTCCCGAAATGACGGGAGCTATGCAATTTATTACCAAACTTTACTCTCCATTAGCAGATGGCTGAATTTTTTTTTAAATTTCCAATTATAAAAACATGTCACAACTTGTGATTTCAGGGACGATTGCAAGAGTTTGACCTCCAGAGAATGCACAAGGAGAAACAAGGCTGTTTACTGGAGGCCTGTTTCAAAAATTAGTATGTTCATTCAAGGCCTGGGTGATCTCTATTGTACCATTCACTTAAAAAAAAAAAAACCAGTAGCAGTGTGTAATTTAAAATGTCAGAAAATGGTAATAAAAGGGTGGAGAGTGGTTTTTTTTTCCTGCCCAGTAATTATGCTGCAACATTAAAGTTATAACATATACAATAAAAATGACAGCTATTGAGTATTTTTTGGTCATTTTCTAAATTTCATGCACTTGGCCAAGGCAAGTACCGAAGACACACACACACACACGGTGTAATCCATCCATCCATTGCTGTGCCAGCGTGGACATCACCCATATCGAGTTGGCTCCAACCTCAGTCACAAAAGGAAAGCTTCTCATTTGGTTGTTCATCTGTTTCAGATTAAGGGGGACAGGGGGAGCCTCTGTTCACCAGAGTAAAAGGAAGTGCCTTGTACTTTTGTAAATCTAATCTAAAATGATTATATACATAAGACAAGCCATTATGCCTAAAAAAGGAAGTGTTTATAGATGTTTAATAAAAATGTCCATGAAGGAGTACTAGCCAGGCTCCTTAGAGACTTGGGAACAGGAAGATGAGCACCATTCTACAGGCAGGGGAGGGCACTGAAATGTTTTCCAGTGGAACCACAGGTATTCGAAGATTTTTTAGCCATGTATAAAGGCAGTATTGGTAGACTGGGAATAGCTCTGACTCGCTGTCAGGTCAACAAGACCTGAGTATGTGGCTCAGGAGAAGAAGCCTGGATTTAGAGAAAGAGGACAGCCCCCCCTCATACTTAGCACCATTTTTTACTTTGAACAAATCCCTCCAGTTCCTTCCCTGGGTCTTCATTTCCTCATCTGTAAAATAAGGGGGTTGGACCAGATGACCAAGGTGATTCCTTTCAGCTCTAAATCTATAATCCTGTGAAATCCTAGCCTCACATTTAATAGCCAAAGGACTTGACAAGGCAAATGCAGTATAGTGGGGAAAACAAAAACCAAAACAAAAAACCCACTAAATGTAGAGTCAAAGGTCAAAAGTTCAAAACCCAGCTCTTCCACTCACTACCTGTGTGACTTCAGCTCTTTTCGGTGTCAGACTTGTCCCTGGTAAAGTGAGAGGAGTGGACTCACTAAGGTCCCTTCCAGATGATCCTGTGAATCTCCATGAACCTCAAGCATCTCCTTGGGAAGGACCTACGAAGTCACGACAGGTCTTTCTAGAGTATCCACCACTATTCTGCTTTCTGTACATTTTCTGTAGAATTAATGTCTAATGACCAGATGTCACGTTTCTTTTGGCTAATAGGTTCCAAAGGCCTCCCATGCTAGAGTTCTCTACTTCCTACACCCTCTGCCAACAGCTGTAAAGGAAGGGCTGAATACATTGAGCAGAGATCTGTGCAGACAACATGAAGTAAGTCACTTGAAATGCTAGTCTACAGAAAGATAATTTAAATTTGGCAAGTTCTAGCTGAATTTCTGGTAATAGATTGGATATTATCCTGCAGTATTTACATGGCATTAGATGCTCCAATTGCTTTACAACCACCAATTACTTACTGCTCTAAATATCCCCAGGAGGTGCTGGTATATTATTATCCCCATTTTATTGGCAGAGGAACCGAAGTTAAGTGGCTACTCCTAGGTCACAGACCACAAAGAAGGTAGAGCAGAGACCTAAAAGATTCCTTCAGTCAACTCCAGCCTCACACTGAGTCTGATCTGTACCACCGAAGGCTGGGAAACTCCAAAGAACTAGAGAATACAGAAATTAGAATTAGTATTCCCTAGGACTGGATTAACTAAAAACATGATTCCATATTGAATTTCAGCACTTATACAGAGTAGAGAGCTCCAAGGACCTTGCCCATATTGAAAGAGGCATATCAATTTATGGGGAGATTAATAAGAAATGTCCCATCTATGTGAATTTCCCAGATAATTAAAACTCATTCCCTTGAAGCGTTGAACTTTTTTAAAAAAAATAATCTGTTTTTAATTACAGTCTTTCTAAAATGAATTTTTCTTCCACTGCAAAGGTGGGGGACTATGGACGAGGAATAGTATATATACTATCAGTCAATATATTGATCAGTTTTGCTGAACTGCTTTTCTCCCTTCTTAATTTTTTTTTTCCCAAGGGAAAGCTCGCTGTCTGGGAGGGTAAGTGAGAGAGACATATTGAGAAGTTCCTATGATGTAAAAACAAAAGACACAAATTAAAAAAAAATTTTTTTTGACATTTTAAACCAGGGACTCTTAACCTTTATGTTATAGACCGACTTGGCAGTGAGTCTGATGAAGCCTATGGACTCCTTCTCAGAGTACTGTCTTTTAATGCATAAAATAAAATACATAGGATTGCAAAGGAAACAAATCATTCAATAAAGTTATCAGAATATTTTAAAAATAAGTCCACAGGCCCCAGATTAGAATTTTTGTTTTAAACTGAGTATCATAATCTTAATCTAAGCTTTTCTTGCTGATTCATAGTCATCATTAAAAGGCTTCAATGTTTTGGACTCTGATACAATAAGGACCTTGCCCCTAAACTAAATGTCCCCACTTTGGTGGCCAGGTTTTCCCCTCCAGGCCTCAGCTTTCTTCTGTCTCCTCTCTTTGATGTCAGGCAGAAGCTACCACCTCTTGCCCTGTCAGAGGACCTTCCCCCAGCAGTCCCTTCTTGCCCTCTTAAGATGGGGCTTCTTATATGCTGTAGACTAGGAAACCAGACAGCTATGTTTATTTTACCTTGAGTGTCTGCTATGACGCTAAGAGAAGGGATTTTTGATTCATCTGTCAATTTCCTACTCAGAAGCCCTCTTTTCATTTACTTCTGGGTTTGACATGGTTTGGTAGTGGGGGAATTGCTGGTTGCTTTGAATAAGTAAGCTGTTACTGTAATAAGTGTGCTAACTCCCTAAACGACCTCACTCCTCAATATGACTTCAGCTATCGACAAATGACTCTCAATTTTGTATTCCCAGGCCGGATCTCTCCCCCAACTTCCTGCTCATCCTGCCAATTCCTCTAATGGAACTGATTGGACACCCCTGAAATGTGTCATCTCCCAAATCATCCTTATTATCTTCCCTTCCAGACCAACTCGCCTTCTCAATTTTTCCATTTCTGTCAGCTGGATGACTATTCTTCCCGATTCGCAGGTTAGAAATCTTTGTTTCCATCAACTCCTCCCTTGCCTTTATTCAATTCATCTATTTTCTTCTTTACCCCTTATATCAGATCTGTCACGAAGTCCTATTCTTTCTTCTGTGAAATATGCCTCAGATTTTCTCCTTTGTTCCTCAAGACCATTGATCTGAGAGGTACACTTGACCACAGAGAGCATTGGAATTAACCCTTTCATTTTACTTAGGAGAAAACTGAGACCCAGAGAAGTCCAGCACTTACCCACATGAATGCTAAGTAGCCAAACAGGGATTCAGAGCCGGGTGTTCTAGTAACAAATCCCCTGCTTTTTACCCCAGAGCACAATTCTCTCACCACTACCCTACACTGACTCATCGGCTAATTCTTGGATTCCTATAATGACCTACCACTGGCCTCTCTAATTCCAGACTTTTCCTCTCTTCTAAAACATTTTTTGTTTTATTGATGGGCTAGTCTTCCTGAAATGCTACTCCCTTGGATGTATATCCCTTATGAGTAGGGACTGTTTCATTCTTGTGATCAAATGAGATAATACATAAATATATATATATATATACATATATATATATAATGCTTTGCAAACTGTGACACACTATATAAATGCTAGTTATTATTGTTATTATATCCCTAAGTCAACAAACTCTTATTATTTATTACTACTATGTGCTAGGCATTGTGCTAAGCACTGGAGATACAAAGAAAAGCAAAACTGTCCCTGCCCTCAGGGAGCTCACCGTCTAATAGAGGAGCCAACATGCAAGCAACTATGTATAAACAAGAGGAATATGGGATAAATTGGAGCTACTCTCAAAGGGAAGGCACTAGCTTTAAGGGGGATTGGGAAAGACTCCTTGGAGAAGGTGAGGGTTTGGCTGGGATTTGGATGAAGCCAATGAAGCCAGAAGAGGAGATGAAGAGACAAGATCTTCCAGGCACAGGGGAACCAATGGAAACACACAGAGTCGGGAGATGGAGCATTTGTGTGCGAACAACAAGTAGCCAGTGTCACTGGATCCCAGAATAAGTGGAGGGGAATATGCCCAGTGCCTAGCACAGTGCCTGCCTTGATACACGGTAGGTGCTTAATAAGTCCTTGTTGACCGATGGATTGATTTCCTCTTATCACTCAGCTTCACAAGAACCTCCAATGGCTCCCTACTGCCAAAAGCCCCTCAACTTTCCTTCCATCCCTTCTCCCTCAACTCCACATAAAATCAGTTGCTAATTCAACTCAGCAAACATTCATTAGGCACTTTCTGTGTGAGTAGCACTGAGTTAGGACTGAGAGATTCAAAATATAGATAAGAAGGTCCCTGCCCTCATGGAGTTTACATTCTAGTAGAGGGGATGACATATAAGCAGATAACTACAATACATAATAAAACACAATCAGCGTGCATACAGTGCCTTGAACATATCAGGTACTTGAGTGGAAGCAAAAGGGAAAGGAATTCAGGAGTCTGCTGTGACCCTGTGACCTACACAGAGCAAATAACATCGAAGGGATAGGCAAAGCTCTAAGGATGGTAATTAGAGAAGGTACGAAGATGGGTCAGGAATAAGCACTAGACCCACTGGGAGAACACTTGTTGTCTAATGGTCCTTTAGCCTCACTGGTGAAACTCTGCAGCACTGTCTGAATTTAAGACTCTCCGGAAGAACCGAACTACGTCAGCTGATAAAGTAAAGATGGTAGGATGAAAAGTTTTTTATCTCAGAGTAAAATTATGTTACCCAACAATTTCACAGGACACCACATTTAAAAATGCTATCCACCTCCAGAAAGAGATCTGATGATGCAGACTGAAGCATAATTTTTTTTAACTTTCTTTGTTTCCTTTTTTTTTTTGCAACATGCCTAATATGAAAATGTATTTCATGACTTCATATGTACAGTTGATATTATATTGCTTTCCTTATTAATGGGAGGGGAAGGTAGGAAGGGAAAGAGAGAATTTGGAACTAAAAATGTTTTTTAAATTAATGTTAAAATAATTTTTAAATGCTAAAAAAAATGTAAAAAGTAAAATGATATTATCTGCTTGTAACCATTTGTATGTAAGGTATACTTGCACAGAGAAGACAAATTATAATAAAATTATTTTAAAATTTTTCACTCAGTTGACACACTTGATTCTTCATTCAATTGATACACCTATTCTTTCCTAGCAAAGAGACAGGATTCTAAGAGCCCCAGAACCTCAGGGCATCCCCAGTAAGAGCCTTTTAAGAGCACATTGGGATTAGAGGGCACCTTCCTTCTAGATGGCTAGCTCTAGGCCTTTTCACATCAATTATCCTCTCTAATCCTCATAAAATTCCTCCTAGGTTTTATTATCCCTATTTTATAGATGGAGAAACTGAAGCACAGAGCAACTGAGTGACTTATCAGTTGCCAAGTCCTACCCATTCTACACTGACAACATCTCTCCACTCACACCAGCACCAGCTTAGCCCAGGCCCTCACTGCCTCTGTCTCCCTGCCTCCTGTCTCCATCCTCTGCAGCAATACATCATTCACACAGCTGCCCGTCCAATATTCTGAAACACAGATGTGACCACGCCATTCCCTTGTTCAGTAAGTGTCTACGCTTCCTTACTGCCTCTAGGACAAAATGCAAATTCCAGTATTTGGCATTTAAAAACCTTTACAATCAGGCTCTAACTTCTGGTTTCACAGTAATACCATCATGCCTTCTGCCTTCACAGAATGGATAATGTACTACCTCATGTTTCCCAGATGGGATATTGCATCTCCACTCTCCCTGCTTCTGTATAAGTTGACCCCAAGCGCCCTCCCTCCTAACATGCCCTCCCTCTTAACCACCACTTCTTGAAATATGTAGCTTCTTTCAAAGCTCAGCTCAAGTGTGACCTCCTATAAGAGGTCTTTTCTGATCCTCCCAGTTATTAGCATCACCCTCAAAAGTCACTCCGCACTGATTTTGTGCATATTTTGTATTAATTCACCCTTAAGTTCACCCTCACTCTTCCCCCCTCCCAGTAGAATGTAAGCTTCTTGAGAGAGAAGACTGGTTCATTCTTCACTTTGGACTTGGCAAAATTCCTGGCACATAACAGGTATTTAATAATGCTTGATGGATAGAATGATCTGATTTACCCAAGATAACTCAAGATATTAGACTGGAATCCATCCAGGATGGGTGGGTTGCAATGCAGTGTTCTATCCACAGGGATACTGGAGTGGTTTCCCATTTCCTTTTCCAGCTCATTTTACAGATTAGAAAACTGAGGCAAACAGGGAGTCACACAGCTAGTGTCTACAGCTGGATGAAAATGAGTCTTCCTGACTCCGGGCCCAGTACTCTATTCACTTTGCCATCTACTGCCCCTATCCACAGAAGGAAAAAAGATATTTCACTTTCAAACTAGCATTCTAATGTCCAGTGAGTCCTCTCTGGCCCTTAGCCATAGCAACATTCTCTTCTGGATGCCCTCCAGCTTATGAATGGCTTTCCAAAAATTTAGCACCCATTAGCAACCACAATACTCTGGATGTGAGCTGACCTGGAAGCTGGTACAACCTCACTTGGCATAAGCCAGTTTGTTTTTAAATTTCTTTTATTGTGAACTTAATAACCACCCACAAACACAAGCCTTTCAAGCTAACAGAGAAGAATTGAAAAAGAGGGATGTGGACGAAAATGCAAACTTCTCCTACAAGCTGTATTCTTTACAGAAGTATATTTGCTTAATTTAACAGAGTAGTTTAAAAAAAAAAACAACTTCTCTATTTGAGTTCTCCTAGACTTTTTTGCTTCTGTGAACTTTTTTTTAATTAATTTATTTTTAGTTTTCAACAATCATGAGCTTTTGAGTTTTAAATTTTTCTCCCCCTCCCTCCCCTCCTCCTTCCCCAAGACAGCATGCAATCTGATATAGTCTCTACATATACACTCCTATTAAACATATTTTCACATTAGTCATGTTGTAAAGAAGAATTAGAACCAATGAAGGAACCCCAAAAAAGAAGAAACAAAACAAAACAGAAGGGGAAAAAAAGAGTAAATAGTCTGCTTCCCTCTGCACTCAGACTCCATACTTCTTTCTTTGGATGTGGACAGCATTTTCCATCATGAGTCCTTCAGAGATGTCTTAGATCCTCGCATTGCTGAGAAGAGCTAACTAAGTCTATCAAAGTTAGTCAACGCATCATGTGACTGTTACTGGGTACAGAGTTCTCCTGGTCTGTGAGCTTTTTTAAATGTCTCGTTGTTGCCTTTTCCCCCATATCTCTTCCTAGCGACTAACCCACTTTTGCCCAATCTCCGGTAGAAGCTCCCTCTCGTTACATATACACCCAGTCAAGCAAACATGGTGACTAGGTTGGAGGAGGTCTGCATCACTGTGTTTCTTCTCTACCAGGAGACAAGAGCCAAGCTTCACACGCGTCATCGTTGGCCATTGCTTTAGTCTGAGCAGAGGAAATTCAGAGCTGTTTCTCCTTTCCATGACTATGGCAGCCATTGTGTAAACTATACCCTGGCTCTGCTCATCTCACTCCACTCAGATGAGCCCTAATTTCTCTGAATCTGCCCTATTCATCATTTCTTAGGGTACAATAAAATTCTATTTTATTCATATTCCACACTTTGCAGGTCATCTCTTCTTCAATTCATGGGCATCCATTCTATTCCCATTTCTTTGCTACAATAGAAACAGTAATTTTTATGGCTGCCATTTCATACTGCTGTGTCACTCTCCCCCATTAGATTGTAAGCTCATGGAGGGCAGGAACTGTCTTTTGCCTCTTTTTGAATCCTCAGCACTTAGCACATAGTAGGCCCTTAATAAATGTTTAATGGTTGACTGACTGACAAACACACTGTTGAATCATATTGAGCCTGTAGTATGCCCAAAGCCCAGATCTTTTATTCGGGCAAATTGCTATGCAGTCACATTTTCCCTGCCTTGTACTTGCAAAGTTGATTTTTTTAACCCAATGTAATGGTTTACATTTGTGCCCAGGAAGCATCACTCTATTCAATTTGACCCACTCAAATAAGATAAGATCTGGTAAGATCTTTGATCCTGCTGTCCAGAATGTTAGTTATGGTGATTCTCATCTACAAATTTCATACCCTTGCCATCCATATCTTTACCTAAGTCACTGATAGAAATGTTAAGCAGCCTAAGGTCAAGCACAGATCCCTGGGGCTCTCTATCAGAGAACCTCCTTTGAAGCTGATCTTGAACCATCAATGAATAATTGTTGAGTTTCTCCATCTACCCAGTTCTAAATTCAACTAAATTTCTATCATCTAGCCCCAATCTCTCCATCTTGTCCATATGAATATCATGAAAACCTTTATCAAATGCTTTACTGAAATCTAGGCCAACTCTATCAATAACATGCCACTGACCTGCCAACTTAGTAAAACTACCAAAAAAAGGAAATTAGGTTGTTTTAGCATGGCCTGAAATTGATAGAACCTGCAGGATCTTTCTGATCTCTGTTTCCTTTTCTAGATGTTCAAGAACCATCCCTTTGATAAATTGTTTTTAAATTTTGCCAGGAGTCAAATCAAGTTCATGAACCTATAGCTGGCCAGCTACATTCTATTCCCTTTCTTGGAGATCAAAAGGCCAACATTTGTCCTTCTCCAATCTTGTGGTTCTTCTCTTCCTTTCCCTAATCTTTCAAAGGTTGCTGACCCTAATTAACTCTGTATGCCCACCTGCAATTTCCTTCAACTGAGCCTAGTGATCTGAACTTATCAAAGGCTGCTAGGCTTCTCTTGGGTCTTCGAGGTGGCGCCATAGTGCACAGAGCACCAAGCCTGGAGTCAGGAAAACTTGTGTTCCAGAGTTCAAATCCAGCCTCTTAAATTTACCAGCTGGGTAACCCTGGGCAAGTCATTTAACCCTGTTTTCTCATCTTAAAAATAAGCTGGAGAAGGAAATGGCAAACCACTCTAGTATCTCTGCCAAGAAAACCCCAAATGGGGTCACAGAGAGTTGGACATGATTGAACAACCAGCTTCTCTTACTGTCTCTTACTTACCTTGCAAATCCACTCCCCATTAATCATATTTGTGTTAAACTTTCCAGCCTCCAAATCATTCTCCTTGGAGAAGTAACTATGGCACATGACCATGCTTACTTGGCAGAATCTAACAAAGGTAGAAAGAAAGTTTCTTTTTTTATGAGGCAGAAACAACTATTTTCAAAAACTCACACTAGGTACAGCTTCCTGACACAGAGATCTAAATGATCTAATTTAAACTTCCTCTCCTCTCTTCATCTTACTACTTAGGAGAGAAGCACAATGAAGTCATGGGGCCAAAACAATCAACAATAACTTATTACACATGATAGGCGCTGTGCCAGGTACCAGGGATTCCAAAAATTCCAAAGAATGGCATAATCGCTATTAGGAAGGAGTGCCTATATAAATATATGCAGCATCAATATCAAGCAATACAAATACATACAGTATAGTTGAACATAAGGAAATCTGGGAGGGAGGGCACTAGTGTTAGGGGGATGGGAGATGGTGTAAGAGGGTAAAAGAAGGGGAGGAGCCAAGGAACTGATTAATCCAACCCCAGACTCGTCCAGAAGAAAGATTTAAATGTGTGTGATTAGTGACACCCAGTTCCAGAGTTGGTGAAAGCAATCTTGCCCATAAATTGCTTCAGAAAGTCCCCAGTGTGGGAAAACATGTCACTTAAAAAGATTCCTGTAGAAACATCGTCTATGAACCTCCACCCTAGCAAGGCAATCTTGTATTGTATCAACATGGTGCCTGCTTGCCAAGTTTGTCAAAAGGAATGTCTAAATTCTGCAGAATTTATTAATCTCTGGCCACATCTAAAACATCACTCTTGGTGTCTCTGTTATGTCTGACAAGGATCATCTCCTGTCCTCATTAAGGGCATACTTGATCTTTGCCATTGGTGAGTAAATGAGGTGATAGAGGCCCTTTATTGATTGGGCAAGTTCTGAGTAATTTATGTATGACCCTCTGGTAGTCTGTCTGTCTCTATCTCTGTCTCTCCTCTCTGTTCTCTCTCTCCTCTCTCTCCAACAATCTCTCTCTCTCTCTCTCTCTCACACACACACTCACACACACACATACACACCTCCTCCCCTCAGAACTCTGGGACTTAACTATCTTTGGCACCTAACTTACTTCAAGTCAAGATCTGCTAATGTAAATATGTCTGACGCTAGTTCCCTCTGGTAAAGAATTCCATTGACGCATTTCATGCACAAAGACACAGCAGAACTCCTGAGAGTAGATCAAATGGCTTTTCTATTTGCAGACTCCAAGTGCATTTCCAGCTCAATGCTCAAAACTGCACCAGCTCCTTCAAGGGCATCCTCTTCCTGACCTTCAACCCCCATCCTCAGCCTTAGCCCATCCTCAAGTGAGCAGAGGTGAGCAGAGGCCTTTTGTTTCACCAACCAACTGGCCTGCCCACCTTCTATTTCCTGGTGATTCTGCACTGTGGTCACATCAAAGGGGCTAGAGCATTCTCAAAGTTAGCTGGGTCTGGAGGAAGTCCAGGTGACCTCTTGGGATTCCCTCAGTCACAGAAGCTAAAATTTAAACAGGATGTGAATTTTACAACTTCTATTACACCAAAAAAGTGGAGATTTTGCTATGTGTAAAAGCCCACTTCTTTATAATTAGTCTGGAACCAGCTACATCACACACAAGTGTTAAGGATCATATCTCTAAAACTGAAAGGAACCTCAGAGGCTGTAATCTTATAGATGATGAAACTGAAGCCCAACTTTTAGCGACTTACCCAAGGTCACATGGCTAATAAATGTCAGAAATGGGATTTGAACCTGGATCTTTAGATACTGTGGTCAATATTTTTTTTCACCAGAACATTCGGCCTCCCTTATCCCTTAGCTGTCATTAGAAAGATACTTACGATCCATCAGTGAAATGATTTGGAGTATAAATTCAATAAGGATGAATAATTCTTTTCATGTATAACCTCTACCGGAGGCAGCAAAACTTTGCTAGCTTGCTGAATTTTATAACACACTTAATCAAAAGCTGGAGTTGACCTCCACGCCAAAGCAACCAGAAGCCTATTTGGGGGAACACCACAGCTGGCAAAACCCAACTGTAACTTCTCCTAAGAGCCAAGGAAGCAGTGTGCTGCCGCATAATTAATGCCTAATGAATGAGAACCCAAGCATTTACTGATCACCTACTGTGATAACATGGAGCTCACTTTTAATGAAGCAAACCTGAGGCTCTAATTTTTGAAAACACTGTCCCCTGCCTTTGCACGGACTTGGGAATTATATTGGGACCTTTCCTGTCAAGAACCTTAATTGAATTCTCATTTCTAGCTCTTCTATCTGACTCACTGTCAGCTGTTTTTTCTAGTCCTGGTGACACAGTCACACTTTCTCCTTATCTCCTTCTGACAAACAGCCCCCGGTAATTGCGAGACAGCTGGCCAGGGTGTGAGGCAGAGCCCACCTGGGGAATTGACCTCCCGACCTTGACCTACATTAGTCTAGGGTTCTAATCAGCTGAGCTGCCCGACTAATTACAAGAGAGTCAACCCAATAATTCACAAAGTCTGTTCTATGTGAACCTCTGGAGCACATTAACCCACAGAATGGCTTTATTGCAGAAGCTCAGCAGTGGCAGGCTGAGTATCTATGGGCTGGAGGTGTCCCAGAATGTGGAGATAATGGGGACATTCAGAGAGGGCTGAAAGAAAACATGCTTTCACATCTGTTGCTAAGTAACTAATTAAAACACATCTTGGATTATTTCCCCATTATGACTGAACTCTTGAAGTTTTTACTGAGTGCCTGCCATGTCACCAACACAATACCAGGCTCTTTGGGGGGATGTCCACAAAGGAGACATAAGGAATTAAGCGCTAGGCTGAGGAAGAATAAGAAATACATCAACTTTCATTGCCCAGGAAACCAAAAGGATGGGGTTTTCAAGCAGAAAGGAGCAAACCCTGGTTTAGGAGATTATTTTGGAAGCTGGGCAGAGGATGGACTTGGAGCACGTAGAGACTGGAGGTGGAGAGAGTTAGGAGGCTTGGAAGAACAATGGTGGCTGTGTGCATGGTGGGGAAGGGGAAAAGGATGCATCCAAGAGATGCCGTGAAGATAACTCTATAGGACTCAGCATGTGATTGGTCAAGAGGAAAGATTCAGGGGGTAAACCTGGAATGATGGTGTGACCCTCAAGAGAAACTGGGGGACTTGCTCAAGAACCTTTAGGGGCTCCCAGATAAAATACAAACCGCTTAGTCAGGCTGGCATACAAGCCCTTCCACATGCATCCAGTGGACCTCTCCAACCCTGGCTTCACTGTTCTCCTTCACTCCCTCAGCGTGCCAGTCACGCTGGACTCTGCTCACTGCTCTCTCATCTCCTTCAGAGAAGCAGTGTGGTATAGCAGGAAAGCTGTGGTCTAGGAAGGCAAGGGAGCTGGGTTCAAATCCTTGATACAGGACCTTGGACAAGACACATCAACTCTCTAGGCCTCAGTTTCCTCGGGTGCAAGTGAAGGGATTAGACTAGATGGTGTCTAAGGTCCCTTCCGGCTCTACGGTCTATGACCCTGCACTATCCTGAATCTGCCGCTTTCATGTTCTCTTCGACGATTGGGACCGAGCTCCAGCTGCTGAAATCCTTCTCCACCTGTTCAGGGGCTACCTTCTCTGATTCCAGGGTCAGAAGTGGTCCCTCTCCTTCCTCCTTGACTCTCAGGACACAGTATCAGAATCTAACTTGTCAGAAAAGAGGAACTTTGGTGTGATGGAGGGAGCCCCAGCTCTGGGGTCAGAGGATCTGGGCTCAAATCTCACCTTGGTCACTTTCTACCTTATGAGCCTGGGTAGATCATTTCACCTTGTGTGGCTCATTTTCCTCAGGAGCCCCTTCTAGTGCTAGAGCTATGCTACTACCATCTTTATCCTTGCCTAAGCAATGACTCAACTCACTGCCCCCCAATAATGTAATGCCTTCCAAAGCTAAGGAGAAATGGGGTTGGGAATTAGACACTAGTTTTGGGTCCTCTGTTGACTTTGGACACAGGATAAGGAAGAGTAGACTTTTTCTAATACATCACTTTGTTATCAGCACATAGTCTGTAACAGGCATGGTAGATAGAGCCCAAGATCTGGCATCAAGAAGTCCTGATTTCAAATCCAACCTCAGACACTTCATACTGTGTGACAATGGGTAAGTCACCTAACCTGTCTTCCTCAGTTTACTCCTCTGTAAAATAGGGATTAATAATAGTACTTACTTCCCAAGGATGTGGTGATGATTAAATGAGATATTTGTAAAGTACTTTGCAAATCTTAAAGATATATATAAATACACACAGGTAATATATGCTAGCTATCATCATCATCATTAACTAGTTGTTGATTTGAAGTGAATTACTAACACTCAGCAGGTTCTCATTGGCTTCTGGGGTCAGTCTCAGGTGCTATGACTCCTCAGGCTGGCACTTAAGGCCTTTCAGAAGCAGGTTCTCCCCTCCCTGTCCATCAATCATTCTGATCAGTCCCCTTCAGGCACTGACTTCCCCCATCCCAGCCAAAATGGATGCCTGGCTTCTCCCTCAACTCAGGAATGGCTGGCATATCTGGAGTGTCTACTCTGGTTTCCAATCCACTTCTTAAAGCTGCCTCTTACCTTTGAGGCTCAGCTAAGGAACATGGTCAAGGGCTTCTCTGAACTTTCTTTGCTGTGGCTGAGTCATTTGCAGTTGTGTCTGACTTTCTGTGACCCCATTTGTGTTTTCTTGTCAAAGATACTATTGCCATTTCCTTCTCCAGCTCATTTTACAGATGAGCAAACAGGGTTAAATGACTTGCCTAGGGTCACACAGTAGGAAGTGTCTAAGGCTAGTATCACTCCCTCACTTAGAACATAAGTACCTTGTGAGCAGGGACTTTTTTGTTCTAGTCTTTGACAGCAGTCCCAGCATTGTGCCTTATTTTCCATCAGAATCTCAGAGATCAAAGGGGACCTCAGAGACCATCTGATGCAAGGGTTCTTAACCTGGGATCTCTAAACTGGTTTTAAAAAATACTTTGATAGATACATTTTAATATATTCAGTTTCCTTTGAAATCCTATGCATTTTATTTTATGCATTTAAGAACATTATTTTGAGAAGAGGTCCAGCAGCTTCACCAGACTGCCAGTGGGGTCCATGCATAAAAGCTAAGAACCCCAGATATAGTCCAACTCGTATACCTGAAAAGATAGAAAGCAAGTCAATCAGTCTTGGTTTCTTTATCTGTAGGATGGGGATTATAATATTACCCACCTCAGAGGTTTATGGTGAAGCTTAAATGAGATCACATATCAAGCACTTTGCAATACCTAAAGCCCTCTATAAATGGCAGCTATAAAGGAATCTGTTCTATAAAACTGTCCAACAAGTGGCCACTTGTCATTTGCTTGAGGACCTCCGGGGAAGGGAGAGCCTGGAAGGTCTTCCATCCATTCAGCCCACTTCCGGACAGTTATAATTGTCAGAAGGTTTTCTCTGATCTCAAATCTAGACTCTTGACAACTTCTACCCAGTGTTCTTAGTTCTGCCCTCTGGGGCCAAGCAGAACAAAGCTAACCCCTCAGAAAGGAGAAGCCTCCAAAAGTCTAAGTAGAATTACACTGAATTATTCTCCCTATCCTAGCCAAAGAAAGGCAGGGAGAAGTAGAGGATGGAGAATTGACCTAGATGCCCCAAAAGACCTGGGTTCAAGTCTCCCCTCTGATCCTTACTGGATGAGTGACCTTGAGCCAGTTAATTAACCTTTTAGAGACCTAAGCAACTCTCTGAGACTGTAAGTTTCAGAGAAAGTACCGACCTATAAGGGGAAAAGGATGTTTCCCCACCTGGGAGTTCCCAATACCAATGAAATCATTGTTCTAGTCTGTATCTCTATCATAACACCAACAAAACACAAATGTTCCACCAGCTAGCACCACACCATCCATCCATGGAAGCATCAGTTACCACAAATAGGGAAATATTGAATGCTGTGGATAAGTTCACTCACTTCGGTCGTATACTTTCTAGAGACGTACACATAGATGATGAGGTTGAGGCACACATTGCCAGAGCTAGTTCAGTGTTTGGGAGGCTCCAAAAAAAGTGTGGGAGAGAAATATTAGACTACCTATTAAACTGAAGGTCTACAGAGCTGTTGTGCTGACTTCATTGTTGTATGCCTGTGAAACCTGGACAGTATACCAGCGCCATGCTAGGAAGCTGAATTGATTCCATTTGAATTGTCTTAGAAGATTCTGAAGATCACCTGGCAAGATAAGGTACCAGACACTGAGCTGAACTGCCAAGCATTCAAAACAGAGAGCACAACTCCAATGGACTGGCCATGTTGCTCAAATGCCAAACATTTGCTTGCCTAAAAGACGATTTTACTGAGAACTCACACAAGGCAAGTGCTCACACATATGTCAGAAGACATAACACAAGGACACTCTCAAGGTCTTCCTGAAGAACTTTGGAATTGATTGTGAGACGAGAGACGCTGGCACAGAACTGCCCAGCATGGTTCGCCATTAACAAAGAAGGCGCTGTGCTCTATGAGCAAAGCAGAATTGCAGTAGCTCAAAAGAAACATTAGATGCACAAATTTAGATACATCTCCACTCCAAATATTCATATGAACTATTTGTGCCCGACTTGTAGTAGCGCTTTCTAAGTTCATATTGATTTGATCAGCCACAATTGGACACACTATACCTTGACCCCAACATAGTGATGTCATTTTGGTCCTCTTTGAGCACAAAGGACAACCACCATCTCTATCTCAAGCAGTAGAGGATTTACAGACAATTTTGAGACTTTAAGGTTTACAAAAATTTAGATTTCTTTTAAAAACTAATTTGAAAAAAGTCAACTTAATTAACCCTATCATCGGATTAAATATTGTAGGTGCAGAACTGTCCAAAGCAAGTTACAATGACTTGGGAACTCAAAAGGTTGCCTTTCCTCCCAGAACTCTGCCCATTTTCAAGAGTATTTTGAGCTATCTACAAGCCTTTCTATAACAATACAACCCTGCTTTATCAGTGGGTCTGTTAATTGCTTGGATAGCCTCCAAATGATTACATTATTTACCAAACAGAACATAGAACAAGAAACACAGATGATATCTCAAGGTCTTTAGAAATTTCCAGCTCTCTTTGCTAAACCTGGTCTTATGGCAAACATCCCAGTTCTTTGTTCAATTTGGTAAAGCTAGCAATTGCTTGTAAAGAAAGCTGATTGGGTTTCCTCAAATCTACACTGGAGCTCCATCATCCATGCCATAGGATCATAGCATATTCCCAATGCTGTAATAATGCCCTTCCAGCCCTTTCAGGAATGAGACTGCCTTGGATATTTGTGAAGGATCTACATTATAATGAATTTCATGAAAAAGATGCATGTTCCTTCAGTTATCAGAACCAATCTTTCCCCACGTTCTCACCTCCATTAAATTACAGTAAAGTACTGTATCATTGATGGGTTCCATATAACAAAGTCTTCTCTTATTCTTTTCTCCTACAATGAAACACATTACAATGGTCCTGTGGGCTTATTATTGGCAAATCACTCACAATATCTACTTTTAGAGAAAATTGCAGTCTCATCTATCCGAAATCCGGACAGCAAGGAAACTCAAAATAACCACATTTTTAAAGACATTACTAGACAATAGCATGTATCCCGATAGGTTGATGACTCTAAGACTTTACCTTTGGGCTCACCAAAAAGATATTAGATCATGTCAACATATTTTTTTGGTGCTAAGAGAATTTCTTTCAATTCTTTAAAAACCCTGTGATATATGAGACGATGTTGATAAACTGAGTTCAAGCATTACATTCTATGTGAGTCTTTTCCCCAAGCTACATGTGTCTTCCCCCCAAAATTGTCTTATATGGAGATACGATGTAAAGGAAGCATGGTGTAGTAGAGAGTCAGCCTTGGAGCTAGGAAGACCTGGGTTCAAATCCTGCTTCTGACATATACTGGCTATGTAACCTTGAGGGCTCAGTGAGCTTCATGAGGCCCACAAAGCAGATTAAAATATAGCTCCAATCTAATTCCAATGTGTTGATATATTAGTAAAAAAAAAAAAAGAAATATATATAAGCATGTACAGTTTTCTAAATCAATGTGTGGCCAGGGATTCTCTAAGAACTAAGTTGCCAAGAAGGGACTGATCTGCATTGGTAGAGATTTTCCTCATCTGAGAGCATGAATGAAATCACAGGTGTGGTCCCTACTCCTATTTACCATGTATGTATTTACCTATTAGAGCGGCTAGGTGGTGCTGGTGTGGATATAGCGCAGGCCCTAGAGTCAGGAGGACTTGAGTTCAAATCCAAACTCAGACATTTTCTAGCTGAGTGACCCTAGATAAGTCACTTAAACCTATTTTCCTCAGTTTCCTCATCTGAAAAATGATGGAGAAGGAAATGCCAAACCATTCCAGTATCTTCGCCAAACCCCAAATGCGGTCATGGAGAGTAGGACATGACTAAATGACTCCACAATGATATTTCCCTGTTGCTTCTCCTTTGAATGTAAGAGCCCCAAGGGCAGGGACCCTTTTGTTTTTGTCTCTGATTCTCCAGCACCTAGCATAGTGCCTACCACAACAGTAGGTGCTTAATAAAGGTTTATTGATTGATTGATTAAACAAATTAAATAAATAGAAATGCTCAACTTGCCACCTTTTTGATAAACAGGAACTGAATAGAGCCTGAATGGGATAATCCAAAATAGGTTTATGTCATTTATTGAATAAACAGAATTTAAGGAGTTCATGAGGAGCAGTGGGTTATAGTGAGAAGCATTCAGGACTTACAGTCAGAAAAAAATCTGGGTACAATTACTGCCTCTTATACTTACTAACTGTGGGAAAGGCACTTAACCTGACCAAGTCTCAGTTTCCTCATTTGTTAAATGAGAATCATAATACTTGAAGCATTTCTCTCATGGGTTTTTCCCATTATCAGATGAGATGATATATGTAAAGTGCTTCACAAACCTTAAGGTACTACCTGAATATTAGGTAAGAGGTGGTGTGGTCTAGTGGGGAGAGAAGCACCTTGGAGTTAGGAAGGACTGGGGTCATATCTCAGATTCTCCCCAAGGCATGCCACCCCCGCTTCCCAAGGCCATTCTTGAAGTGCCCCAGTGGGAGCTGTTCATCTGCATTGATGAAGGGAACTTCCACACTAGGTGTTCCCTAAAGGAATAGAATCACAAGTTTGGACCCATACGTGCACACATAGAGAGATAAATGAAGAAATTAACATATTTTAACTCTCATTAGCATATTACAGTAAGCACCTGTCTCCTTTTCACATGACCTTGCCCTTCCCCATCCTTTGTTTTCAATGTCATTACTCTCATGTTTAGGATTACATGGTGTGTATAGTGAGGGGCAGGGATAAAGATAGCACCATGCTAGTCTGACATAGCAGGACACAGTAAGCCCTACATCTTCCCAGATGGCTTTGACTACTCACTCTCTCTGAAATCCCCATCATCCTGGCATTTTAGGAGGGTGTGTCCTGGGCCCAGGGGTCCATCTGATGCTTGGTTTCTATGTGAAACAAGAAATAAAACAAATCCACAGCTGCACCAGGCAGGCATGTGCTCACTGTACCAGAATATAATGGAAGAGCATAAATGTTGGTTATTATGCTCAGGCCTAGTAGAATGCTGGAAATACAATAAACTTGATTCTTCTCTCCAGGGGTTACAGGTATTATGCCCTAAAACAGAATTCTGACTGTAGGGACCAGCACAGGCTCAGAATAGGAGTTTGCATTTCTATGGAGTATGAGAAGCAATTTTCTCAGAAACAATCTGTGAGGTAGATAATATCTGATTATCCATATTTTGCAGAGGAAGAAATTCAGCCACTAAAACTTAATACCTTTATGGTCTTGGACAAATCATTCAGCCTCAGTTTCTTCATCTACAAAATGAGGAACTCAGACTAATGTATAGTTAGATAGCACAGTGGAACTAGACCTGGAGTCAGGAAGACCTGAGTTCAAATCCAGCCTCAGACACTTAATATCTGAGTGACCCTGAGCAAGTAAAAAATCATCTATCATAATCAAGATTAGATGGCACTATAATTTGATGGGGTGCTTTGCCATCCCAATTTTGGAACCATGTGGACAAATGCTATCATTATCAAAACAGTCAAATAACCATGCAATGAATCAGATTCTGTAGTCTCCACTGACAACCTCCTGCAATGTCCCTCATGGCGTGGCAGTGACTCTGAGCTCACGAAGGACATGCCAAGGGTGCCCAAATTCTGGTAGGTCCTACCAGGCTGGGAAGGCTTCCAGTATCAGCCTAGAGGCAGACTGTCAGCTGAAAACCAGCCCAGCTAGGCAGGAAGGCTCACCACCAGAAGGCTGGTTTGATTGGTTTTTGGCCACATGAAACCTTTTTGTGCAGTGGGAGGGGGGAGAGGAGAAGGGATTGGGAAGAGGAAGCAATCTATATTGATGAAGAGGCTTCTCCAAGAAGCCTTTCCTAATATCTCCAATGCTGGTGTCCTCCCCCCAAACTACTTTGTATAGGATTGTAGTTATTCTTTCTTTCAGACATTCCATTTATAATTCTATCTATGCTTATCATTTCCAGTATTAGAATAAAAACCCCTTGTGAATAGGGATTGCACCATTTCCTGACTTTTTCTCCCTGATACACCTACTCCAAAATGATCATGGAACTTTTAAAATATGGATGCCAGAAAAAACATGCCCAGTTTGGAGCTTCCAGGCACTAGCACTGACTTAATGTGACGGTGACTGGGAAAGGGGCAGAGTATAAGAGAGGAGTGGAATAAAAACAGAGCTGGGCCAAAGGAGTCTCCATTGGGTCTTAAATGGGCCGCAGGAATGTCTCTGGCTCCTGGGGAGGCTAGGCTCTGCTCTCCTTCCACTTTTATTCATCAAACAGCCCTGATTCATTCTGGGGAAGCCATTTCTCTCAATGACATGTCATTTTGACATCTACCTGATCCTGACAGCAAGGTTGGGCTGCTCTAGAAGGAATGACCTATGGATGACCCAACACACATCATTCTGAGTGGGAGCTGATGTCCCTGGAAGCTCTGTGGCTACTAGCTGGACATCATGGGAATCGATTCACTGTTTCTTACTGTCAGTTACTGTGAGCTTAAAGGCAAGAGGGTAAGGGTGGGTGGGGGAGAGAAGGGGGTAACATGAAAGAACCCAGAGATTTCTTGGCCTACATGTGCATAAGGAAAATGTGTCAATAGTCCTTCTGTTTATATCTAAGTAATCAGACTTTGAAGTGGGAGAAAAGGAATAAAAATTTCCACTCAAGTTTGCAAGCACTACATATAATATCAGATTCCCCTCTATGGAGGCCACTTGGGGTGTTGAAGTGCACAGAATGCTGGGCCTGGAGTCAGGGAGACCCGAGTTCAAATGTGACCTCAGACACTTACTATCTGGGTGACCTCAGGCAAGTCACTTAAGCTTTGTTTGCTTCAGTTTAATAGCACCCACATCCCAGGGTTGTTGTGAGGGTCAACTAAGTTAATATTTGTCAACACTTTGCAAACTTTAAAGAACTCTATAAACACTAGCTATTATTATTATTGAGGAAGAGATACAGAAATGGTTACATCCTCGTAAATTTTAAGCTATGGTTTTTACACGAGGGCTACATATTTATTTTACTCTAAGACAATTTTTACTTTTAAAATAACACCACTATAATTCAATGAGAATAATTCAATGAATGTTCATTAGGTTTCTCCTACATGGAAGGCACTATGAATAAAACAGGAGCTTCTTAATACTACACAGGTTTTAACCAGGGAGAGGCAACTGAAGGTTTGTTCCAAGATGCTGGTGTAGAGAGAGGTGCACTTTCTCCCCAAGCCATATCCTAGCCCACTGGCCCCATGCCTTGTAATACAACCATCCCCCATTCCTTTGCCCAGTCCCAGACCACCACCCTACAGTCTCATGAAGATGAGTCCCCTTCTTATGTGGAGTCTGTCTTCCCTTCTCCCTCCATTTCCCCAGAATTTGAGGAACTGGGGACACTCAGTGTCATTACAGGGGATCCAGACTTAACACAGCAAAGATAAGTGACACCCTGGGCAAGTCACTTAACCTCTGTCTGCCTCAATGTTCTCATCTGTAAAATGGGGATAATAATAGCACCTATCTCCCAGAGATGTTATGAGGATCAATGAGATAACATGCAATGTCTTTTGAAAACCTTAAATCATTATATAAACTCTAGCTTTTAGCTGTTATTATGGACTGACTCCTCCTCCAGCATGCCAGCAGCTGAAGTCCATTTCATGATATTATAGAATCATCAGTCTAGACATGGAAGGAGACACCTTAAAGATCATTTAGTCCAAACCCATTGTTTTACAGATGAGGAAACTGAGGCTCCCTAACAGGTTAAGTGACTTGTCCAAGATCATGCAGACTGTCCTCTGTATTGTACCCCCCCACCCATCACCTGTATTCACCTCAAATACAAGAATTCCTAGTTAGGGCTCAAATTTTCCATGATTCATTTTAATGAACAAGGCACAACCAAAATGAACTCTTTAATTAGGAGAGCAGAGGAATCAGGCTTGTGCAACAAGGCTGCTCCCTTTAATCCCTATAAAGGAAACAGTGACACTTGGTGACAAGATTTTTAGCTCTGTTATTCCCCTGAGCAGACTAATCTAAGAATAGAAAAGACAATGCTAACTTATGTACTTTGAGCAATCGTTCAGAAATACAAGGATACACAGAAGATGAGAGGAAGGGAAGACAGAGCAGATGGAGGCTGAATGGGGGTGGGCAGAAGCAGGAGGGAGAAGAGGATGACAGAGAAAGGAAAAGGGAATAGAACAAAAAATTACAGGGAAGAGAGGAGTGCAAAGGAAAATAAAGAAGGCAGAAGGCTACAGGCCCAGTAAACATCTTTCAAAGTATTGAAATGAATCAGTGGGTTAGAATTCTAGCACTTCACAAGTGCCCAGCATTTGGACAGCGGCAGGGCTCAGATGGAATAAATACAATTGCGTTATAGCTATCCTTGGGTACAGAGACCCTGAGCAACCTCTCCTGAGCCTTTGTGTAGGTTGTTGCACGTGTCTGGAACATTCTACCTTCTGTCTTCTGACTCTTAGAGTCCCTGGCTTTGTCTGACACTCAGCTCAAGTGTCATCTTCTGCAGGACATCAGTCGATGCCTAAATCGTCCTTGTTCTCCTCCTCCTCTTCAAATGACTGTATTCATCATGTTCATGTTCGTGTTCATCAATTTACATATTGTACCCCCAAGGAAATGCAAGCTCCCTGAAGGCAGGGACTATTTTTCTTTTTGCTTTCTTATCCTCAGGACCTAGCTTGCTTGTACCTTCCACACAGTAGGAACTTAATAAATGCTTGCTGGGATGTATTGGCCTCTGAAATGCAGGCAGTTCGGGGGGGGGGAGATCACAGGTTAATAAGCTTGGAATTAGAGGAGGCATTTGGTAGCATCCAAAGATTCTTCACTTAGAATTTGTGACTTTGTTGGTGGGTGTGGGTTTAAAATTATAACAATTTCAGTATAATTTGTTTCCTTTGTAATACTACTACTTTGTTTTCTACATTTAAAAGCATTATTCTAGGCTTTACCAGTTTGCCCAGGGGATCTATGACATAAAAAGATGAGGAACCCATGATCTAGCCCAACTTTTTATTTTAGAGATGAGGAAAAAAGCCCAGAGAAGTCAAATTTTATGTAGATAGTAAATAGCAGAGCCAAGAATCTCCAAAACTGGTTCCCTTCCATTAAGCCAGCTACCTCTCAGGGTAATGACTGTGAGAAATCTGGACAGGAAGCAGTTGGTGATTACTCCCAAAGATCTAACATTCCAGTATGATGGCTATAGGCATCGTGGCCGCTAGAAAATCTGGGCTCAGATCTTGGCTCTGCCATTTGCAACCTTGGGACCTTTGTGACCTTGGCCAAGTCATTTAATCTTTTGGGGCCTCAGTTTCCTCATTTGTAAAATAAGGAAATTGAACTAGATGATTGGTAAGATCTCTTCTTGCTCTAACTCTGTGATCCTACATCACATGGATGGTATGCTCCCCTCCCCGATGGAATATAAACTCATTTATTGAAGCCAAGGATGCTTACTACCTGAGTGACCTTTGGGAAATCACTTAACCCTGGGTCTCAGCATCCTCCTCTAAAGAATGAGAGGGGTTGGATTAAATGGCCTCAGAGGTCCCTTGACTCTGTCATCCCAGCACCTAGGACAGTGCCTTGTACGACTAGGGGCTTCGTAAGTGCTCTAGGATTAGGTTGGATCCTCGTAAGTGTCCAGTGTCACCACAGCAAAGGGCTGAGGACACTGTGAACCCATTCTTCCTCTTGGCTTCTCTGTTTCTGTCAGATGCATCACAATTACCACCAAGGTTGGGAATACTGGAGGTGGAGTAGCCTCTACTCTTTCCTTTCGTATTTGATCAGTTATTGAGTCCTGATGATTCTACCCTTGCAACAACTCTCGCATCCATCCCTCCCTTCAGGTTGCCTTGGATATCACATTCACCTTATTTCATCTGAACAAAAACTGCAGTGGCTAGGATGGAAGGAGAGAGTAAACATCCAATGGGATCTGATTTTACCTGTGCTGTTAGGGATGGCCCTGTTAGAGGATCCCATCATCCCACTGGTTCAAGGCAAGGACTCTCTTTGGCTCTTCTCTGTATCCCTAGAGTTTATTATGATGTCTGGCACATAGTAGGTGTTTAATAAGTGCTTATTGACTGACTGACTGACTGAAATAAGCCAGCTTCTCATATGGCAGAATCCAACAGGAATATCTCATAGGATTATAGATTGAAAGCTAGAAAGGGCCTTGGAACTGATCATACCTAGATCTCTTGTTTTACAAATGAAAAAGAGCCTGAAATTCAGGAAAGTAAAAATAACTTGCCCAAAGTCACAGATGGATTTAAACCCAGGTCACAGGACATCAAATGTAGTGCTCTTTGCAGAACACCAACCAACTCTTTACCCAAGGAAGGGGTGGTATCTCTGCCATCCCATCAGCTGAGCTCTGCCAACCCATCAGCTGCACACCTGCTGCTTGGACCCCAGGTGATGCCCTGTGAGGCAAACAGAGCTGGCTCCTTGTTATACCAGCCAGAACACAAAAGAGCCCATCCTGGGGACTCTGGCCCCCCACCATCCACAAACTGCCCACTAAGCAGCAGCGGCATTTGACACTCTTCATCACCAGATTCTTCTCCTCCCGGATACTCTCTCCTCCCTAGGTTGTTAAGACTCTGCTCACTCTTGTTCCCCCTCCTAAATTTCCTTCTCAGTCTCCTTTACCAGGTCTCCACCCTTGTTATAACCTCTAATGGCAGGTAAAGGTTCTTCCTGGGTCCTTCCTCCCTTTATACTCTCTCATTTGGTGATCTCCTCAGTTTCCACAAATTTAATTATCATCTCTATGAAAACAATGTCCAGGTCTATGTATCCAAATGTAGTCTCTCTTCCAAACCCCGATTTTGCACCATTTTGAGTTGAACATACCATAGACCACTCCAACTCAGCATGTCAAAACAGAACTGACTATCCTGACCATCAAACCCTCCTGTCTCCCAGACTTCCCTAATACCATTGAGGTATGTGGGTCACTATTCCTCACCTGGTGCAATGGGAGCTAAAGGTTCAAACACACAATCCTTTAACTAAAATCCTAATCCAATGCCATTAGGAGGAAGTTTGCAAGACAGTTAAAGCAGCTCACTCAGGAAGATAAAAATAAGCAAAGACTGCAGTCAGAAGGAGGTTTCCTAGGGTCTCAAGAGTAATCCACCAAAGATCTAACTAAATACTATTTTTGTTCTCTTCTTGTCCAAAAGGCCCATATCTGGGTCCTAGATCAATCCATCTAGGGACAAAGTTAACGCAATCTGCCTAGGTCTGCCATAATTTCTTTGTTTGCAAGAGTCCAAGTTGGTATTGTGGGAGTATGGTGGGGGGTTAATTCACATGTCCCCAGTTTCACCAATATCCTTGTCCACCACATGAAGACACATCCTTCCAGTTACCCAGGCTCCCACCCTCAGTGTCACCCTTTCCCCCTCACTTTCCGTCACCCTCTCCCCCCAAGTCCTGTCTATTCTACCTTTGTAATATCTCTCGCCTGTGGCCCCTTCTCCCCTCTGACATTACAACAATCCTGGCGTGGGCCTGGTGTATCACCTCATGCTTGGATTATTGGTATAGCCTCCCAGGTGGTTACCTGATTCTAGATTCTATAAAGTTCTTTACAACCTGGCCTCCTCCTAGGGGAATCTCCTAACATTTCATTCCCCTCCACACATTCTACGGCCCAGTTAAACTGACTTGCTTGCTTCTTCTTGAACACGTCCCTCCATCTCCCAACTCTATGCCTTCATGATGGCTGATTCCCATGCCTGGAATACCCTTGTTTAGCCAGTGGTTCTTGGGGCTTGTAAACTTGCTGGGTTTTTTTTTTAAATTACTTTGTTAACTGTGTTTCAGTATCATTTGTTTCCTTTGCAATCTTATGTATTTTATTTTACATATTTGAAAACATGACCCTGAGAAATAGGCTTCACTGGACTGACTGCCAACAGGGCCCATGATACAAAAAAGTATTGACCATCCTCAGTTAAATCCCAGAGCTTTTGGTTCTTAGAACAAGTAATCACCCAAGTTTAGTCCAGGCTGTGGACTAAACCCTTCTATTATTATTCCCATAAATTCAGCCCTTCTATACACTGCCTCCTCCTGTGGTGGCTTTATTCTCATGCCATAGTAAAAAGGCTGTGTGAGGTGCTTTGGCTTGGTTTTGCTTAACAGGTTTTGGGAAGTGGGCTTTGTGGCTTGAGTCTTTATGTTTACCAGTTGTGTTAAAACAAAATTTATCAATAAAAAAACAATGAATTAATAATGTTGCTGAGAAATAGCTGTGTGCAGGAGACCTTGGCTGGCATCGACCTGTGCAGAGATTTTCGGTATCAAGGAACTGATAGAGCAGGGGCAGACGAGCTTGCCTTTCTACCGAGCATAAGGTGCGCAAATTCCTCTGAACCAATTCTCTCATTTGATCCTCACAACTAGGAGTATTATTAGGATTCTCCCACTTCTGAGGTACAGAGAACTTAAGGACCTTGGCCAGGGACATACCAGAAGGAGGCCAGGGACTGACCCCTGCAGGACACAGACCCAGGTCTTTAGAAACCAAATCTAGCATTTCCCCTATTGCACCATGCTGCTTCTCCCCTTCTCTAGTCCCAGCTCCTCTGTGCCCATTGCTTATGAGTGTGGATGCAAAATTAGAAAGAGCAATGGCTTTGGGGTGGGGAGAATAGTTTGTTGACTTTAGACTTAGGAAGACCTGGGTTCAAATATGAAAGATGGCTGGATTTAGAGTCAAAGGTCTTGGGTTCAAATCCCAGCTGGGCCAATTATGAGCCATATGAGATTAGACAAGCCACAACTTCTCAAGAGCCCTGATCACAGGCTTTGACCGGAGGACCTCTACAGTAATGCTGTCAAGGAGGCCACTAAACCATCATATAGATGCTGCAGGCAGCATATTGAGCTAGAAAACCACATATTAACATTACCTATATTCTATTCTAGTTTTACTTCTTTTGCTAGTATTTCCAAACTTCATTTTAATCCAGTCCAGGCTCCACTCAGGACTCTTGTAAACTGCTGGCCACATGTCTGACCCCTCTGCTCTGTAATACCATTAAGCTGGAAACCCCAAATGGCATGACGCTGTCTCTGACATTTACTTGCTGTATGACCCCAAGATAGCCATATAAGCTCTCTGAATTTATGGGGATAATAATAGCACCTAAGAGGTAGTGGGTTATAAAGAATATAGACAGCTGACCTTAGAGCCACAAAGACCACACCCTGTCTGTGACACAGACTGGCTGTGGCCAGTCACTTCATCTTGGAGAGTGCCAAGGGCAATGCCCTAAGACTAAATTTCGAAGTAGCTGCCTATCTACATGGCCACAACTTTCTCCTGGTTAGCTTGATGCTTTAAGGAATGCATTTGGCCTGGACTGGACCAAGGTCTAGGTAAGGATCATCTTCCTCTACTAGATCAATTTCAGCTCAGAATTCAAATTCAAAACCTTCTGTTTCTATCTCTTCTTAAGCATTTTACCTTTATCGAGTCCAGATGACAATATGATACCATTGGAGAAAGATTGTTGCTATTATTATCACTGATATCATCATCATCATTATTTCTTATAATCATTATTTCAGAAAGAAAGTGAACAGAAAAAAGATTTATATGTAGATATGCCACTGCCTCAGGCAATACAGATTTGGGAGAAGCCCTAGTGAAAGTTCATCAGAAAATAATTGTACCTTTGTAAGTAAGGAGAGGTCTAACCACCCCCACCTAAACCACTGAGGAATAATCATTCCAGGAGCTTTACACCTTTGGGGGACTGGGGGTGGGGTGGTGGTGTCCATTATTTTTCTAGGAATCTGGTATCCATGTAGAATGCAAAACATCTAAAGCAATTTCCCTTTAGCCAGCCCTGATTGCATTAGTATATCACTCTTGCAGAATGCTAACCAGGCTCTCAGGATGCTCTGAAGTTAGCAGCCCTTCTCACTGGGTCACGCTGAATTTAGCAGACTAGCACCTAAATTAAATAATATCCAGAGCACTTAAAGAATCATTCCAGGCCCTCCTGGCATTGCTTGGGCATTGGCTGTCAGAGGATGGATTTCACTCTGGTTGGGCTGAGGACCACGCATTCAATACCTGCACATCATTTTTCACCACCTCCCCTGGGACACCTCTCCCCTTAGACTGGCCAGCTCCCTAATCAGCCCTTCTATACACTGCCTCCTCCTGTGGTGGCTTTCTCCTCATGCCATAGTAAAAAGGCTGCTTTTTGTCCTTTTTCTTCATCTCAGCTTTGTGTTAGCCTCTTTATTATTTATTAAACAAACCACATCATCAGAACCCTCTCCTTTCTTTCATATGGTGCCAGCACTTCCATTTCCACTAGATACTAATAATTAACCTCCTAGGAGATGCTGACTTTGGCTACAGCTTTCTGCCACCTTATACTCAAAAATCAATGTCCTCCCAGGAGGCTGACAAAGCAGTGTGGTGTTTAAAAGCCACTGCTTCTTAAAGGCCAACTGGGTTGGGGCAAAAGATGGCAGGCCATTGACCAGTTCAGTGAATGCTCCCCCATTAGCTTAGACAGCTGAGCCTGGTGGGGGACCTGAGTCACAGTGGAGCCCAAGGAAGGCTGACAGTAGCAGGGGCACTCTGGGCTCTCTTGGCAGTGCTGGGAGAAACACCTTGCCCTTCTGGAAGGAGGATTCTGAATTATCAGCCCAGAAAGGCAGAATGCAGGAATTATTTCATTCTCTGTGTGTCTTTGCTACCTAGGACAATGCTTGGCTTACAGTAGGCACTTAATAAATGTTTATTGACTGACTGGGTACAGGAGGGGTGGCATGGTATGGTGAAAAGGAGAGGACCCAAGAGGAAATGTGCTCTGGGGGCAAAACTCTGTACCTAGAGTCAGACGAGACCTGGGCTTAAATCACGGGACTCAGAAACTGACCCATGGAGTAGTGACTTACCCAAGGTCACAAAGGGAGTGAATACCATAGCCAGGATTTCAAGCCTGCTCTGGATTCAAGAATGAGTGCATAGTCAACTTCCTCAGGCTACTTATCTCTCTACCTTAGATTACAGGGAAGTCATTTAAATCACTCTCTGAACCTCATTTAGAAAATGGGAGAGTAATGTCTGCAACAGAGTGACTTGGGAAGCTCAGATGAGCTAAGATGTGTAAAGGCACCATGTAAATGTCACCCTTCATTATTATTCAAGTCCTGGAACTAATGATTTTAGGTTTACAGCTGGAAGGGACATTGGTGCTCAGCTAGTTCAGTCCTCCCATTTCCGAAGGAGGAAACTAAGGCTCAGAGAGCCTCCTTCCTGCTTCATATATATGCTTTGCATATTGTAAGTCACTACAAATGTGAAATATTGTCATCATATTTTAATGGATTACATACTGAAAGAACTTCATAGACAGTGAATGGCACCAGGGCACATAAACATCTAATAGTTGTTGTTTATTCGTGTCTGATTTCATGACGCCATAGACCACAGCATGCCAATAGTGTCCATTGGATTTTCTTGGCAGAGATACTGGAGGAGTTTACCATTTCCTTCTCCAGCTCATTTTATAGATGAGGAAATTGAGGCAAACAAGGCTAAGTGACTTGCCCAGGGTCACACAGATAGTAAATGTTTGAGGCCAGATCTAAACTCAGGTCTTACTCACCCCAGGCCCAGAGCTTTATCCACTGAGCCACCTAACTGCCTCATACATCTAATTTCATAGAAGTAAAAACTCTGTCACTTTGTTGGGTAATGGCCGATGTGGTCTGCCACAGGTAGCAAACCTCACCTGAGAAGGTTTCACTTGCTCCAGCCCAGGCCTGCTCTAATAGACAGGTCCTCCTGGAGAGAAGACAATTGCCTGGGGTCTTTTGGCTACCTACTCAGCCATCCAGGTCCTGCTGCCAGCCTCCACTTTCCTGTGCCTCTGAAGGCTGGAATAATAAACTCCAAAGGATCCCATAAACCACATACTCTATAATCAGCTAGGATCATCCTCCAAACTAAAACTCGGTGTAAAATTAGCTCGGTTTTATGGCGGCAGAGAAGCCCTCCCCAGAAGATCCGTGTTCTGAAGTTAGGTAACTTCTACCTGGCAAAGGGAAGCTGGGAGGAAGAGCTTGGGTGGGCAAACTTTGGGGGATGGAGATGAAGGGGAGGGAACTTCTTGTGGTGATTTCTTTTGGTAACCTTATTCTAAGGAGGCCATTCTGAGCAAATCCGAGTTATCAAATAGGGGTTTCTAAGACAAATGCATTAAGAAGGTGACTTTTTATGACTGTAAAAATATATCTCACTTTGCTCAATTTTGAGTGTGTGTGTGTGTGTGTGTGTGTAAAGTGCTCTGGAAACCGTAAAGTTCTATAAAATGCTAATTATTAATATTATTATTATTAGCCACAGTCATTTTTTTAAAGCCCCCCTAATTCATTCGAAATGAGAAACTTTACAAAATTTAATTTTAAAAAATTCTCTCTGTCCATAGTGTTCAGGAACACATCACAGAATCATAGAGCTTGTACCGCAAAGGATCTCAGAAGCCATTGGGGCAACCCTTTCATTTTGCAGATGAGGAAACTGAGGTCCAGAGAGATTAGGTGATTTACCCAAGACATCACAGCTTTAGAAGTAAGGTACCCTTTGACACAGAGATTCCACTGTAGGCATATACTCCCAAGGAGCTCATTGACAAAAAGAAAGGCTCCAAATTCACCAAAAATATTTATAGCAAAAATCCAGAAACAAAACCCTTCTACTGGGGGATGACTAAGCAAATTGTGGTGCATGCATATAATGGTATCCTACTGTGCTGGATGAAATCACGATTATGAAAAAATATTGAAAAGCATTAGAAGATTTCTATGAGCTGATATAAAGCCAGGAAAACAAAATACCCAATAACATAACAATGGAAATAAAAGATGAACAAGAAGAAAAAATCAAAACTGAATTTGTGAAATTATAAAAATCAGCATGGCTCCAAAGAATGATATAAAAAGACACATTTCCGGACACATAATACTTCCTAGCTGTGTGACTCTGGGCAAGTAACTTAACCCTAATTGCCTCACCAACACCAACCAAAAAAAGACACATTTCCCTGCACCTTTGCAGAGGTTTGGGTTCACAGGAATGGAACTTTGAAAACAGATTTTTTTCAGTGTGTTGATTGGTTAGGCTAAATTTTTTTCTTTAAATAAATTTTTTTTGTTATGAGGGATTAGAGGGAAATGCAAATGATTTAAATAAAAAGATAACAATGATTATTAAAAAACACTAAGTGACACTTCCTTTTTTTGAGATTTAGTTAAATATTCAAGAGCTTGGTAGCAGGGATTTTGTCTCAAGGCATCCAAATGTATCTGTTCCTGACAACATTTGTATTCCTTTGGCAGGTAGACAAGCTTAGTTTAGTAGTTAGTGAGAATAATTAGTTCACATAGGTAGTACCAGATCCCCTTCCCTGGCTACACTCCAGGTAAGGCTTTCTTGGGTTCAGCTCACCCTCCCCCGCAAGCTTCCCCTTTCCTGGCAGTGACTGATCATCCTTTCAGAGACCTTCCTTCTGGTGTTCTGGTCTGTCCCCCCCCCCCCAATACCAAGCAGTGTCTTAGTATCTCTCCACGTAAATCTTAGCTTCCCAAGGTCTGAGGTCTCTGCCCTCTCCAACTAAATTGTTTTTAAAAAAGTGATCTGAGGACACCTTTCCTGCTGCTTGCCCTGGGCACCTGGCTTGCTAATTAAAGCTCTGCTGCCTGGAGGATGAAGGACAGAGAAACTGGATGGATCTTTCTCCAGGCCTCTGGCTTCCTTCCACCTTGAGGCTGCACATTCCTCAATAAGCTTATTTTGGCAAATAAAGAAAAGCTGGTGTTTCCCAGCCTCTTTCATCTCTCTGGATAGTTACTGGGGCTTCTGGTTCCCCAGTACTGCAGCTCAACTTGCCAGTGTTGGCTCCTTCAATCACTGCATCTATGTTAGTCCTTCACTCTCTTAGTCATTTCTGGGGCCTTATCTTGGGGCCCCTTCATTACCCAAGCCCTCTTTGGGGCCTGCAGGGCTTGTCCTCTCTCATCCCCAAAGTTGGTTGTCTGGACACTTTCTCCTACTATGTTCTCTCCACTTCGAGTGCTGAGCTTTCCCAAATGTTAGGGAGCGAAGACCAAAGCTCCCCCCAAGTCCCATCTCCATCTCTGAGAGGGGGGCCTCACATACTCTCACTTAGCCTGGAATATGTTTTTGCTGAGGTAGTTCAATTGGAGTCAATTTAATAAAAATTAAACATTTATGACATGAAAGGCAGTAGGGAGATGTAAATAACTTCAATACCTACAGCCTGGTGAAATTCATGGTTTGTTTTTTAATATTAAATAGGCTTTCCATTTCTTGGCCTCTACTACTTACTAATCAGGGCCTTGAACATATTCATTTCACCTGGCCTCCATTTTGCCACCTATAAAATGGGAATGACACTTTCATCATTGCCTTCCTACAATGCTTCATCAGGATGTGGACCAGACCCTGTGTTCTCATAGGCTACAGAAGAAGCCAAGTGCTGATATGTCCTGCCAAGCTGCAAAGGCTTGGGGTGTGGACCAAGGGAGGGGCTGTCTGTCTTTTCTATCGGAGGAGCTCCATTGGGGAAGGGCACATCACCCCCAAATTCGGCCACTCAGCTCAAAAAGGCTATCTAGTGCAAAGGTTCTTAACCTGGGGTCTGTGGACTTTAAAAATCTGCTAAATGTGTTTAAATCTCATTGGCTTTCTTGGTAAGCCTCTACATTTTATTTTATGCGTGTAAAGACATGATTCTGAGGAACTGACAGGCTCACTGGCAAGAGACTCCTGGACTCACTAAGGTCTGAGAATCCTGATCTTAGAGGATCTTGACCTTTTACCATCAAGGGGGGTGGGGGAGGGGGTGAGCAGCCACACCACTGAAATGGCAGGCCTCGAAGTCATGAAGTCAGCATTCAGAGGTAAGCGGTGCATTGCTCAGAGATGAAGGAAGGGCATTTCTGGGGGGATGAAAAGCACATAACTGCAAATCTCAAAGCCCTGCCAGATAGATTTGGATTTTTTATTTTGTAGTCTAGATCTAGGACTTTATCAGAATAAAGAATTCCACTTAGAGGGAGAAAACTTCCCTATCAAATGAGCCAGGGTGAGAAAACCGTTTGGCAGATTACAAGAGAACAAGTTACCTGGTGTGCCAACTGGAGATCATACAACTAGTATGTGCTGGAGGAAGGATTTCAAGCCAAGCCCATCTTCCTGACTGACGGCGGTAAGCTACCCAACCTGGAACACTGCCTCTTATAACAACAACAACAACAACATATTTGTTTGTCTGGTACCTTCCCTATTAGATTGTAAGCTCCTTGAGGGTAGGGACTGCCTTTTTTGTACCTTCAGTGCTTAGCACAGTGACTGGCACACAGTAGGTGCTTAACAAATATTTATTAATTCAAATCCGGCCTCAGACCAAACACTTGACACTTACTAGCCGTGTGACCCTGGGCAAGTTACTTAACCCCAATTGCCTAAAAAAATAATATATATATATATATATTATATATTATATATATTACATATATTTATTAATTGATTCATTGATAATAGCTAGCATTTATATAGCTCTTTGAGAGATCTACATATGATACAACACTGATATAAATGTTGCAGTCTGGACCTGTGATTTTATCAGTGTAGAAAGATCTCTCATGAGGAAGCTCATGGTGCCATGCAAATATGGTTTTTTCTTAGAGTTGTCTGGTGAAAGAATGAGGAGTTCAGCAATTTGCCCAGGGTCACATAGCCAGCATGTGTTAGACACAGGATTTGAACCCAGGACTCCCTGAATCTGAAGTTACTCCTCTATCCATTGTGCCATGCTGCCCCTCATAGATGTTAGTTATCATCATTATTACTACTATATGTTTTCCAATGTAACAATAGCTTAGAGATATATAGTCCATTTCTTCTTAAAAAATCCTTTTGAAATAATCTCCTTCCTTCAAGGTTTGGCCCAAGCACCACCTCCTCCTTGAATTTTCTCTTGATCCCCAGAGCTAGAGGGACGTCCATCTGTCTCTCTCCCTCCAAGGACATCTCATTCCCCTCCTTTGAGCCCCTCCTCCATGTCACAGTCTGCTTAGAGAAGAGCGAACATGCCCCAATAAAGATGCAGACACCTAGGGAGAGGGGTGGAGTCTGAACTGGGATCCAAACAAGCCATAATCCAAGAGGTCAGGATGGGCCAGAAGCCAAGTTCCTTCAGAGAACCAAAACCCAAGAGAGGCAATTGGCAAAAGCAAAGACTTATCATGCTGGGAGGTTCGTACCAGATCAAAAAGCAAGATATAAGGAGCTGACTACATTCGTGACTCAACCTGTCTCTACAAAACCATAGTGTCTTATGGTGGCTGCTTGCTTCCCTCCCCCAGTCCTGGGCTGATGTACCAGCATGGTTATGGCCTGAATCTACTCTTTTCTGACTTGGTTTTAAAAAATACTTTGATAGGCATACTCCAATATAACTGGTTTTCTTAGTAATCTTATGTATTTCATTTTATGCATTCAAAAAGTGGTACTCAACTGCCAGTGCAGTCTGTAACACACAAAAAGGTTAAGCACCCCTGTACTAAGGCACAGCTTGTATATAGGCACTGATCTCCTTCTGAGATCCATTGTGATTATCCGTGCACCCCAGAGGTGAAGTCACTTGCCCAGGGTAACCCAGACAATCTAGGTCAGAAGTGGGTCTCAAACCAAGGTCCCCCTGACTCCCAGGGCATTCCTCTTCCCTATTAGATTTTAAGCTCCTTGAGGACAGGGACTATGCCATTTTTTTCGTCTTAGTATCTCCAGTCCCTAGGAGGAAACTTTGTATAAAGGAAGCATTCATGAAATACTTGCTGAGCTGAATTACATTGTATTGACTACCATAACATTCATAGACATCTTGTTTTATTCTCACACAATTCCTGTGGGAAGAGAATAATGTTTTATATCAATACTTTGGAAAACTGCATTAGCCGAGACACCTTATCACCTCCTGCCCGGCACATCCCCACCACCAGCCATTGAGACTGAAATGCTTTCACAAAGCAGATGTCTACTCCTCCAGTCCCGCCATGGCCAGAACAATTCCTCATCTGTTGGCCCGCCTGAAGGGAGCCAGCCTCTCCACACCTAGCCGGGCTGGCTCCCAGACAACAGACCCACAGTGCGTTGGTTCATTGCTGGCCCAGGACCCAGGCTTGCCAACTTGTAGGACCTGCCAGTGCCTGTATGCTGTTGGCACAGCCTTCTAGAGCTTGGCCAGTCACCTCCATGCCACAATGAAACACTGTAGAACCAGCTTCATCCCCATTTTGCAGATGGGAAAATGGAGGCATGGGAAAAAAAAGCTTACTTGTTCAAAGCCACAAGACTAGTCAATAACAAAACCAGAATGACAAACAGCAGTGGATGCAATTGGTGCATCACAAATTTGGGGATCTTTGAGACCTCTAGTACGACCTCCTCATTTTGCAAATAAGAAACCTGGGCTACAGGTAGGGTAAATGTCTTCATTATAGGATCATAGATTTGAAGCTGGAAAGGACCTTAGAGGTCATCTGGTCCAACCTCTTCATTTTACAGATAAGTAAATTGAGGCCTACTGGTGGAGATGAGGGTTGCATCTGTGATTTCATTGGCATAAGGAAACAGAAGGTGGAGAATTTCCTCTCTACCAATGTAGAGACAGGATTTAAATGAGGGTCTTTCTGACTTCAAGGCCGGATTTCTATCTACTATGATACATTGCTTCTAAGGCCAAGAAAGGGTAAGGGAATTTCTCAAGGTCATACAGATAAAATGGCAGAGCTGGTAGGCAAACCTAAGGCTCTGTTTCTGACTCCTCCCACCATCCCACTCCACACTGCCACCCTGAATCATCACTAGTCTGGAAATCCATGGGAGGAGAAGTCAGTTCTGAGGCCAAGCAGGGGACTTACTCTTCAAAGAGACCAGAGGACAGGCTGAGTTTGCAACTGCTGCCCCAGCAATGGAATACTGTCCCTGAAACATTCCCATGAAAAAAAATATTGGAGTTGCTATATAGAGCTATATTTGGAGTCTGTCTTGGCCTCAGACATTAATCGCTCGGTGGCCATTCTGGAAAGTTATTTAACTGTTCTGAGAGACCCAGTATCCTCAAATGAAAAATAATGAAGTCGGACTAGCTGGCCGCTAAAGTCCCTTTCAACGCAGACTCTATGATCCTATGGTTCAGGGTTCAAGTGACCCCTTCCTCAGGTCTCTCCTGACTGTTGACCCTATCTGCTCTAGCCTAGCCCTAAACAGTCCAGGGCAGCAGGAACCCAACCAGACTTCAATAATCAGGAAGCAATACACTCTTTACCTTCACCTGTTAGCATACAAGGCTTGGTCCTAGGCCAGGAAGCCTGGGGAAAGGGATGAAAGGCACGAGTTCAAAGACTCCTCAAGAAACGCTCCATATTCTATTTAAAACCCATGACTGAGGCTGTAGGGAGAGACATTCCTCAAAGGGGACCTTCAGAACTGGACTGGCTTTAGCAGAGAGCCATTAAAAAAAACCATATATTAAAAAAAAACAAAAGTAGGAAATGCTAGAAATAACTTGAAATAACTCAAATGATTTCTTCTGACAGACATAAAGGAAGCTATTGTTTGGATTCAAGAGCTTAATTTTAAGAAGCTTTCCCCAGAGTGGTGCTTGGGGAGGGGAGGGACCCATTTGGTCCTGGGTCTTGGCTGGCTGGATGGCCAAATGTCACTTCAGACCAGCATTCTCACATGGCAATCAGTGAATAAAAATGGTTACACAAATTCTTAACAGGATCACACTTTTAACTCTTAAACCTCGAAGCTGTGACTGCTTTCTCTGTACGAAAATAAACAAGCAATTTATTTCAAGTTTTCTCAAGGGCCACATGTAAAATATGGCCCAGCAGAAAGACTTTCAAGCTCCCAAACCTGGCTTCAACATCTGCTTCTGACCCCTTCTCCCGCCCCTCCCCCCCATTCGTGTGATCCTGGGCAAGTCACTTGCTCCCTCTGAGGTTGGATTAGATGCTCTCTGCAGTTCCTTCCCATTGCATGACCTCATGATCTTCCATTTTATCAGATGTTTCCAAATTAAATTGTGTTTTAAATGGACCAAGAGGGCGTACAACTTGAAGGAATCTCACAGTTAAACAGAGATTCACCAGGCAGTTCTCACTTTCCAATTCTGTGAATTCCAATGGACATATTTTGTGTTTCCTGTGAGTAGGACCTATGAAAGCCAAAATGTTTATAACAACAAATCAATGACGATGATAGCTAGCATCTATAGTTCACACTTTAAGGTTTGCTTCAATTTTAAAATGTTACCCCACCATCTTTATTTACTCGTCACATCATTTTGACAGATGCTAGATAGCACAGTGGATAGAGTGCCCAGCTTGGAGTTGGGAAGACCTGAGTTCAAATTTGGCCTCAGACACCAGCTGCGTGACCCTAAGCAAGTACCTTAACCTGTTTGCCTCCAGTTTCCTTATCTGTAAAATGAGCTCGAGAAGGAAATGGCAAACCACTCCAGTATCTGCCAAAAAAACCCCAAATAGAGGCAGCTAGGTGGCGCAGTGGTTAGAGCAACGACCCTGGAGTCAGGAGGACCCGAGTTCAAATTCAGCCTCAGACACATAACAGTCACTAGCTGTGACTCTGGGCAAATCACTTAACCCCAATTGCCTCACCAAAAAAAAACAACAAACAAACAAAAAAATCAAATAGTGTCACAGAGTGGTGAATGAATAAACAAGGTTTGTTTTGATAAGTAGTAAAGGGACCACCAAGCATGGCCATAACCTTTCCCTCACCAACCACAAAGTACTAGATCTTATAGTACCCTAGCACATCCTAATTTGCATTAGAGTTATTTGCATACCAGTCTTACCACATTTCCAGGCTCTTCAAGAGAAGAGCTATTAAGTATTTATATTTACATAAAATTTGAAGAAAGAATGAATATTATTATGAAAGATCTTTGTAACTATATCTCTTAGTAATTATACCACCAGGAAGAGTAGTCAGTAAGTAGTCAGATCTCCTTGCTTCTATTTCCACAAAATATCATTTATTCATTCTCCACTCACAAGGTAAGCAAAGTTCCTCTCACCCAGACTATTTTAGTGACCTCTTGGTCAGTTTCCATGTCTCGTGTCTCTCCCCACTCCAATCCGTTCTTCAGACAGCTACTAAAATGATTTTCCTAAAGCACAGGTTTGACCATGTCATTCCCCTCTTTGTTAAAGTGAGGATCCCTATCACCTCCAGGATCAGATACCTCCAATGTGGGACTTGAACATTCCTTCGCCACCAACCCCCACCTAGCTTTCCAGCTCTCTTCCTCATTACTAACCTTCACACACAATCTAAATCAGTGAAATTGGTTTCCTTACTTTTCCTCACATATAACTCTCCAGCCTCTGTGCAATTCTCTATCCTTGGAATGCATACTTTCCTCATCTCTGCCTTGAAGAATTCCATATTTCCTTCAAGGCTCAGTTTAAACACCACTTCTTTCCAACTTACAGTCTTAGAGCAAGAGTTCTTAACTTTGTGTGTGTGTCCTGGACCCATGTGGCAGTCTGGGGCAGTTTATGGAGTCCTTCTTGGAATAATGTTTTCAAATACTTTGAGGAAATGCTCAATTTCAATTATAGGCTAATAAAAATAAAGATTTCCCCCTTATTCAAGTTCATGGGCCCCTGAAGGCCCAGGGATCCTGACTTCAGAGCCTTTAGTTTAGATCAAAGAATCCATAACCTGAAGCTCCAAGGTAGCTCCAAGGTCCAAGACCCTCAGAGGAGGTAACCACATTCTAGGATGGTTACGGGATTTGCTCAAGTTCCCACAGATAATAGTATCAGAAGCAGGATTTGAATCCAGATCCTTGAAAATGCTATTTCCACTGGACCATGCTCTAGGTCTTGTTTTTATGGAGAACAATCCTCATATCTCTTGCCTTTTAATATATTCCACTAAAGGAGTGAGGAAATCTAATACCAATGGATTTGGGAGCACACTCCCAAGGATGTTCCTTCCAGGAAGGAAGACCACAGCCCATTCATTCAGGCCTGCTAATCTCCTATCTCTTCCCTCCCAAGTGTCTGCATCCACCCAATGCCCTGGAGCCCCTCCTGCCTTCTTCACTTTCTCTTGACACAGAAAGTATAAGGTTTCCAGCAGAGTACAGAGGCTGTCCATTGATTATTACTTACAAAGGAAGAATCTTATTCAATCTTACAATAAATGGATGGATGAGAGAGAGAAGAAGAAGAAGAAGAAGAAGAAGAAGAAGAAGAAGAAGAAGAAGAAGAAGAAGAAGAAATAGTGAGGGTTTTTTTTTTAGTTGGACCTATGACTTCATCAGATTAAGAAGCCCCTGGGAAGGAAACACCCTCAATTAATGCACATAGGCAATTCTTCTGGAACTTTACAACCTTAGAATATTGACAAAGACAATGAGAGGTTAAATTGCTTACCTAGGGTTCCACAGTCCACATGTGTCAAAGGCAGGATTGGAATCCAGGTCTTTTTGATTCAAAGGTATGTGACTATACCAAGTTTCATATCATATCATATCATATCATACTTAGCACAGTGCCTGGCACATAGTAGGTGCTTAATAAATAATTATTACTTGATATGATCAGTCTATTTATCATATATCATACCATATCACACCATGTTATGGAATACTATACTATGTTATGCTATATTATATTACATATAATCTGTGTTTTGTTATGTTCATATTATGTTATGTCATATTCATATTATGAAAAGTATTGAATAATATGTGAATATATCATCCAATGGAAAAGAACTCACCCTGCTACACATAAGTGCATGCAAGTAGGAGCTGGCCCATTGGGTTGTGCCCATATGCATTTTCATAAGGTGTGGCACCATCTCCTCAGTGAATAACAGTTCTCTATTGTTTAACTCCATGATTTAGAACATGTGTGCTGTCATCCCCAAACATCATCAGAAGGCCTTAAGGGGAGTTAGTTGAGTACCTACATTTTGAGGGCCTACTTAATAAAACTCTCTGGACAGAGACAGTCGCTTCTCTCCCCACTAAAATTCTACATGGATGTCTCATGGTGGCCCCAGGTTCTTAAAGGTTCTTCCCATAGGGCACAAGCTCTGTCTGCCAGGTCCTACCTAACTGAGAAGGTTTTGAGGTGCCTGGGGATCAATTATGTCTCTTGTTCAAGGACTAGTCTAGCTGAGTATGGAGTGACTGACATGAGAAGAATTGGGATTGGGCAGTGGCTATCCAACCATGAATTGTTTTGGTCACAGAAACTCATGACAATTTTGCTGAATTGTAGAGATGTAGAAATCTGTTTCTGTGGCAAGAATGACCATGGCCATGAAACATTAATCTTGGGATGTATTCAAGAGGCTGTATGGTGTAATGGATAGGGCATGGGCTTTGGAATGAAGGTGACCTGGGTTCAAAGTCCACACCAAAAACTTACCAATTGCGTGACCCTGGGCAAATCATTCAACATTCATGCCAATGAGTCAGCTCTTACTGCATGAATTTGTGGGTAAGTGGAGTAGGTTGTTTTTTCATAATATAATACTATAATATAATACAATATAATAATATAAAACAATAAAATACATTACAACAATGTATATTAATGTTACTCATAATATATTCTATTGTATTATATAGTATGTGACAATGTCTCAGGTTTTTCATCTGCAAAATGAGGGTAAAATAAACCTAATGGTCTTTAAGGTCCCTACAAAATTTGTGATGCATGATTTTTTTCTTTTCTTTTAATATTTTCTCTTATTTGTAAACCAACAAGCATTTATTTTCTCTTACTTCCCACTTAAAAAGAAAAAAAAAGGAAAAACAGAACCTGTATAACAAACATGTAGAATTAAGTAAAACAAATTCCCACATTGTCCCTGCTGAAAATGTGACCTTTTTCTAAAAGATGAGTGTCTAATAGTATTATCTATGATATTCTTTTGAAACTGATACTCAGACTAACTTCCTTTTCGAAATATGTCCTCAGACCATCTACTAAGTTCTACCACTTAAGAGTCAAGGCAGGGTATAGGTGCTCCCACTTGGGAGATATGACTTCAACTCCCAGGATCCTCCTGGTTTACCCAGCAAACGGAAGTCAATGTGCACACAACCTCTCCTAAGATTGGCTCTTATCAAGACTATGAATAAAGGAGGTTGTCCGGAGGAGGGGGGGGTGACTCTGCTGGCATGGTGCCATCTGCTGATTTGCTCAATCCTCCTTTCTGGCAGAGGCAGAGCTGCCACTGAGGCCAGATTGGCACCAGGTTAGTAACTCTCTTGGAGGTCCTGAGATCATGTGGCTGATTCTAATTCTCTCTGTAAACCAAAGGGATTACTCACTCGGCACCTGTGTTGGGTCTACAGGGCCAAGGGAAACATTTTGAGCATTTGAGAAAGAAACAAAAACCAACAAGAAAATCCCCACCCCCACCCCTGGCTGGCAAAGGAATCATGTGTCACAGAATCATTGGATTTCAGAGCCAGCATCAGGGTCAACCCAAAATCTCTAAAGCAGAGAAAAGCCTTAACCTGGGATCCACTGATTCCTCCCACCTTGGTAGAATTGGGGTGAGGGGGCTCCAAGAACTGGGATGGGAAAAAATTAAAAATCTTAATTTTCACTAACATCTAACTGACACTTAGCACTTCCTTCAATAATTTAAAAATATGATTCCGAGAAGGGATCCACAAGATCCCTTCACCAGACTACCAAAGGGCCTCATGACACACACACACAAAGGCTAAGATATCCATCCATCCATCATCTTCCCCCCCCTCCCCGTTCCCCAGTATTCCAGCAGACCTGATGAGTGCTCATCCTGCCTTTGCCCGATGCCTAGAGTGAAGGAGTACTCCCTGCCTCCAAGCAGCCCATTCCACTCTGGGATGGCTCTCTTGGGCAGGAAGTTGGTTTTTTTTTTTTTTTCCCTTCCATCAAGTCACAATCTGACTCTCTCTGTGGCCAAACAACGTGTGTCTAATCCGTCTTCCACACAACAGCCTTTCAAGCCCTGAAAGACAGCCATCTTGTTCCCCCTGAGCCTTCTTTTCTCTAAACTAACTCTACCCAGTTCTTTCAACTGACTCATAAGCCGTGAACATGAACCCTCTTTTAACAGTCTTTCTAGCTAAGGGGTTTAGACTAATGCTATTTCCCAGTGGAGAGCTGGCACATCATAGACAGGGGACATGATTAAAGAGCATTGCACCACTTCAGATCCAGGAAACCAAAGCTCCAATTTCAGCTCCATCCTTAGTGGGAAGTGTGACCTAGGAAAAGTCACTTAGCCTCCATTTCCCAGTACTGTACTATAGTTGGACAACAACATCCATCATACTTTGTTCAATAGGTATGTTTGGGATATAAGGCAGCGACAAAAAAGACTTGGGGGCAAATGGGTTTGAGTCCTCACTCTGACACTTGGTCGTGGTTTCTTCATCTGTCATGGGGGCAAAACCTTTGTACCGCCTACTTCATGGGATGGTTGTGAGGACATGTTGTGTAAACTGTAAAGCTCCTCTAGACCCATGAACAGTTATCAGACCACTCTGGTATTTTCCTGCAATTAAAATGTCAAGCAAATCTATGTGATATGGAATCTGAGGACAAAAGTCGGTGAAATGCAGAAGAAAGAAAGGAAAAAAGAAAAAAAAAGACAAAACCAAAAATGAAGGAAAAAAAGGAAACCCAAAAAAACGAAGGAAGGAAGGAAATAATGGAGAGAGAGAGAAAGAAAGAGTCAAAGACAGAGAGAGACAGAGAGAGAGTGAGACAGAGAGAGAGAAATAAGGAAGGAAGGAAGGAAGGAAGGAAGGAAGGAAGGAAGGAAGGAAG